>NC_081355.1:5469260-5799760 GCF_030684315.1 Stegostoma tigrinum
AAACAGACTTAATTTTTCAAGTCCAGAATGAATCTTCTTTAGAATTGACAGGAGCTGTAAAATAGTGGCTTTTATGCTGTTGATAGAGGAGCAGGACATGCATGTAAAAGAGATTGTAAAGGTGCCTGAAGCAAAAGCCAAAGCCATCTTTTATGTGGTAAAGGAATGATAGTGATGTAAAATAGGTGCAAACAAACACATTAACATGTAAAAATTATGGTTCTGCTCTGCTGAGAACAAAGCCAAAAAGACATAAACAAGACATGGCTGGGGAGAGTGTGGGATGTAAAAAAGATGAAGGACAGAGGTCATTCTCTGACCTTGTGAAACTCAATTTGAGCCATCGAGGCTGTAAAGAGCCAAAGCAGAAAATGAAGTGTTGTTCCCTCAGCTTGCATTGGATTTCATTGGAAAAGTGAAGCGGCCTAAGAACAAATACACAATTTGTTCCACTTGTTTCTCCTGCCCTTCTGACTACAACATGAAATCCAAAAAAATTCAGTTCCAAAGAGCCATATCCAAGTCAGAATGTTAACTCTGCTTCTTTCTGCACAGATGCCGCTCAGCCTGCTGACTTACCCCAGCACTCTCTGGTTTTACTTCAGGTTTCCAGCATCCGCAGTATTTTATTCTTATTACAAGACAACATTTTAAAATGGTATCAGAGATAATGGGAACTGCAGATGCTGGAGATTCCAAGATAATAAAATGTGAGGCTGGATGAACACAGCAGGCCAAGCAGCATCTCAGGAGCACAAAAGCTGACGTTTCGGGCCTAGACCCTTCATCAGAGACCGAAATGTCAGCTTTTGTGCTCCTGAGATGCTGCTTGGCCTGCTGTGTTCATCCAGCCTCACATTTTATTATCTTGGATTCTCCAGCATCTGCAGTTCCCATTATCTTCAATGTAAACAGATACTGTTACCAACATTGTGTGAAATTTAATCACCCAGAATTGTACGCGTGACTTGTTCACTCACTATTTCTGTGAGACTGTCGGTGGCATTTCAAAAAGACTTGTGGCTTTATTGAGAAAGATAGTGAAATCATCTGCAAAAGTTTCAAAAGTAACACTGCTTTTCTTTTAAAAAACAATTGAAAAAGCCGCATCTATAGGACGTTGGTTTTTAATATTTAATGCACAATTATTTCCTCACTCTTTGTCATGTTGGTCAGCAGCCCTTGCACCAATTTTATTCCCACTTATTTGCTTTCTCCTCGAGTGATGCTGTCTTTTTGTTGCTGTGGCAGACCCTGTCCCGGAGAATGGCTGCAGTGGCTACACACTCACTGCGAAGCGTCATCACAATTCTGGCAGGTTATCAGGGAGAAGGGCAGAGAGAGGCTGAGCAATCCCAGTGTAGAGACACCCACCTGGTGGTACAGTCAAGATAGTGCCCTCTCACTAGTTATAGAGAAGGAAAGAATTTGCATTTATATAGCAGCTTCCCTAACTTCAAAATGTTTCACAGTCAATTAATTATTAGCTGTAGGAGGTGCTGCCATTGTTTTATGCACAGCCAGATCCCACAACAATCGATCGGATACCTGGGCTAGTGATTTTGGTTTAAGGGCTCTATGTTAGAAAACTGTGGGAGAACTCTCCTGCTCTTTTCAAATTTGTGTGGTTGAATCTTCTGCCTGAGGATTCAGATAGCACTTCTATGTGTTGCATAGTTCTATACTTCTACTAGTGCCCAATCCAACAGTGTAGTCCCTCTCCTCTCGCCTCTAGACTGTTCCAGTAACAGTCTTGATTGTGCATTTACATCAGTGGAAGGTGTCTTTCTGAATCCATAGAGTTTTATACAGCATTGAGCTCATCCCTTTGGTCCATCTTGTCTACACTTTTCAGTGGTCAAGCATCTATTGATTCAAATCTATTTCCCTTGTTTTGAGCCCTGCGTGCTATGGCACCTAAATACTTCCTTAATGTATCCACCTCCACCAGCTTTTTAATCTGTGACTCCCAGATACTCAACTCAGTCTGGGTGAAAAGGTTTATCACAAATTCCCACAAAACCTCTTGTTCTTTTCTATGAGGTGAAGTTATAATTGACAAATGACATGGACTGTGATGCCCTGTAAAATCCAACCCTTCAGCTCAAAAATCTAGGCCAACGTTCATAATGGCGCTAAAGCTCTTTTGGGAGCTGGTACAGGCACGCTGGCGCTTCTGTACTGTAAAATTCTATGATTCCAAGACTCTGTAGGAATGCTACTTTATTGTAAATATCATCATTCTGATGAAATATTTAGCCAAGCCCACACCATCTCTCTTGGGTGTAAGCAAAACACTTCAAAAAGAATTTAAGGGGAGTTATCTGCAATGTCCTGTTCAGAAACTACCCTTCAGTCAATATTACTATGGTATCAGGTGATGCCGTCATTCTCACATTGTTGCTTGTGGGGCCATCCGTGTGTAAATTGGGTGCTGCGCTTTCTAACTTACAACAAAGATTACATCCAATGAAGATTAGAGGTTGTTTGAACAATCTCTAAACTTTAATAAATGTTATCTTGTAACCCACTGCCTTAACTCTGCAACGTGATTGGTGGAAATTGTAGTCATTGGAATGAGGTCAGCCAGGGGGATCTCAATGAGTATGACTTCCCTGACTGGGGCTGTTAATTGGGGCTGGTCCAGTCAGGGAGCCCTGACTGATAGATATAAACAGGAGTGTCAGAGGTACTGTTCACTCTAGGAGCTGGCTCAGAGCTAGCTAGGCCAGTGTCATGTACAATACACTTGTAAGTACACGGTGACTTGGTAACAGGATACCAGCCTTCACTGCATTCTTTCAGAAGCCTCTGGAAAAACAATGCAAGGGGCCATTTTTAGTCACTTTTATCATTTCTTGTCTAAAACTGGACAGTGAATAAGTTACATGTAGTCAGGCCCAATCTATTTATGTGATGGGAATGTATGATGCGGAATGAGTCCATTCAGCCCCTCAAGCCTGCTCTGCCATTTAGATCCTTTAATGCTATTTTCCTAGTTTCTTTATTCCTTATTCATTCAGGAATGAGGGCATCACTGGCTGGTCCAGCATTTATTGCCCATCCTTAATTGCCCAGAAGACAGTTGTGAGTCAATCATATTACTGTGGCTCTGGAGTCACATATAGGCCAGACCAGGTAAGGATGACAGCTTCCTCCCCTAAAGGACATTAGTGAACCTTGTTGTCATTCATACACTGAAAATGCATCAAACTCTCAAACTCTGACTTGAACCTTAGTTAATGGCTGAGCTTCCCAAGAGCTCTAGGGCAGAAAATTCCAAAAAATCACAACACACCACCCTCCCTTCCCTCAGTGAAGACATTTCTCCTCATCTCAGAAAGACTTGTCTTTCATTCTGAGATTTGCAGATGATGCATAAGTGGCAAAATGACAAACAGAAGAAAACAGATGGTTTGTGCTTTGCCTTATGAATTGGAAATTAAAGACCTGTTATATTGAGCTTAATTGCAATGAATATTACAGAAGATTGATTTGGAGCTGCCGTGATCTCAGTGTAATTGCGCAGCATTTAACCGGATGAGGGCGTGGTTGGATTCCTCAACTTTAGTGCATGCTAAATTGTATTGCTGCGAGCTTCTGGCATCTGCGGACCTGTTTTGGAAGTCTCGTAAAATAACGTACCTATGTGCAATATGTAGCCACCAACAAGGGCAGTTAGGGATGTTCTATCAGTACTGTGAAAGCATTGACCAAACCTTGTTTGAAAATGTTCAAATCTCGTAAAACTAATTGTCAGCGTCCCTCGAGAAATTATAGTACTACTATCCTAAAATTCATTTCCATTGGAAGATCCTTTCTTGGCAAGCATACAGATAGCAGCTGTTTAGTTACTCAACAGTGTTATGTGAATTTTTTTCATCCTGCTACTCTAGGTGAGAAATCCTGCTGCACTCTCATAAGGTTAGGTCATGCTTAATTACACTTGGATCGTAAGCTTTACAAGGGAGCACTCTTAAAAAATGACTTAACTATGACTTATTTCTCTATTTGGCAGTGCTCCATTGATAGCGATTAGCAGATGTGGCATCAATACTAATGAATGCTGTTTAAAAATTCATTGAGTCAGGCATGCTTTGCATTGATTCCCATTTAAAGAAGTGCTGTGTATTTCTTGTAAACCACACACCAGTTAATAGAAATGTTTAAAGCAAAGCAATCTGTTGCATGTTGATTAATTCCTGTGCATTCTGTAATCTTAATCAAGGACAAAGAAAAGATACACAACTGTTTGTTCACTGGGAACATTTTCTTTATGAATGGGATCATGGCTGCTTGTCTAAAAGGGGTATATTCTCCACCATTATTAAGCCTTTCTTTCAACAGAAGTTCCAACAAATTTCAAAGGTGTTGGGAAAAATTTGTGACATGAAGAAAGGAAGCAAAAACTATCCTCAGAAAGCAATAAACAATTAGAACACAGTGGAAGACTGTTAATGACAACAACTGTGCCAGCAAATCTTTCGATAACTGCTAATGGGCTTTAGTTTTCTCCCCTTTCTCTCCCCTTGCTCTGTCTTTCTAAAATTAAATCTTTCAAAGTGGTGTTGAAATTTTAAAGGTTGGATTGTTAAATTAATGAGGGGGAATTGGTCTGAGCAGATCTGAACCATTTTTTAAGCCTCTGTAGCAGTTTCTATAGGATAGTATGTTAAAATCCATATTTCACAAGGTAATTTTATATACTTGCATCAGGTAGACTTCAGTTGAAATTGTTTGAACTATACACTTTCCATTTTGTAGTGAGCGTCATGAACTCCAATGCCAATCTATCTTCCTTTAGATAAGAGGTCCAAAAGTGTCTGCAGTTTTCCAGTTATGATCTGACCAGTGCCTGGTATAAATTTAGCAAAACCGCCCTACTCTTATACTCCATTCGCTTTGAAATAAAGACCAACATTCCATTTGTCTTCCCTATTACCAACTGTACTTGGATGCTGAGATAACAAGGTGTAGAGCTGGATGAACACAGCAGGCCAAGCAGCATCAGAGGAGCAGGAAAGCTGATGTTTTGTGCATAGACTCTTCTTCAGAAATGGATGCTCGGATGCTGGCTTTTTGTGATTCATGGACAATGAGTGAAGAAGGTTACCACAGAGTATAATGGGATCTTGATCAGATGGGCCAATGAGCCAAGGAGTGGCAGATGGAGTTTAATTTAAATAAATGTGAGGTGCTGCATTTTGCAAAAGCAAATCAGGGCAGGACTTATACACTTAATGGTAAGGTCCTGGGGAATATTGCTGAACAAAGAGACCTCGGAGAGTAGGTTTATAGTTCCTTGAAAGAGGAGTTGCAGGTAAATAGGATAGTAAAAAGGCTTTTAATATGCCTGCTTTTCTTGGTCACTGCATTGCGTATAGGTGTTGGAAGGTCATGCCTCAGCTGTACAGGACATTGGTTAAGCCACTATTGGATTACTACATACAATCCTTGTCGCCCTGCTACAGGAAGGATATTGTGAAACTATAAAAAGTTCAAAAAATATTTACGAGGATGTTGTCGGGGTTAGAGGGTTTGAGCTTAGAGGGAGAGGCTTAATACGCTGGGGCCATTTTCCCTGAAGTGTCGGAGACTGAGGGGTGACCTTATAGAGGTTTATAAAACTATGAGGATCATGTACAGGGTAAATAAGCCAGGCGTTTTCTTATAGTGGGGAATCCAAAACCCGAGGGCATAGGTTTAAGGTGAGATGGGAAAGATTTAAAAGGGACTTGAGGGGCAATCTTTTCACACAGAAGGTGGTGCATAAATGGAATGAGATACCAAAGGAAGAGGTTGAGGCTGGTACAATTACAACATTTAAAAGGCATTTGATGGGAACATGAATGGGAAGGGTTTAGAGGGATATGGGCCAAACGTTGGGACTAGATCAGAATGGGATGTCTGGTTGGCATGGTTAAGTTGGACAAAGGGTCTGTTTCCATTCTGAGTGGCTGTATGACTCTGACTCTCAAATTCATCCATTCCATAGATTTCTGCAACTTGTCTCCATTCAAGTATCTCCTTTTTTCCTCTTGTCAACTTGCACAACCTCACAAGTTATATATTATGTTCCATCTGCCAAGTTTTTCCCCATTCACTTAACTTGTCTATGTCCCACTGCAGAGTCTTTGTGTGTCTGCACCATTTGCCGTCCAACCTATTTCAGCATCATCCATGAAGTTGGCAATAAACCATCCACTTTCCTCATCCATGTCACCAATATATGTTATAAATAATTGTGGCCCCAGCACTGTTCCTTGTGGCACACTAGTTACAGGTTGCCATCCTGAAAATACCCCCAAAATTCCCAACATCTATTGGTTAGCTAATCCTCTATCCCTGCTCAATAACAAAAACAAAGTTGCTGGAAAAGGTCAGCAGGTCTGGCAGCATCGAAAACAGAATTAATGTTTCGGGTCCGGTGGCCCTTCCTCAGAACTCTATCCCTGCTAGTATACTACGCCCAACGGCTCTTATGTCATTAAGTCAAGTAATGTTTGGTAAGTTATCAACACCTTCTGAAAATCCAAATATGTTATACTCCTTTTATCTATTCTGTTACCAGCTCAAAGAATTCTATTAAAAATATCATGCATAATTTCCCTTTTGTGAAGGCATGCTTACTTTTCTTGATCATACTGTGTATTCTTAAATGTTCTTCTGTTATATCATTCACAGGAGACTCTTCAGAAAATTTTCTGAAGAAGGGTTCAGACCCAAAACGTTAGCTTTCCTGTTCCTCTGATGCTGCCTGGTCTGCTGTGTTCAACCAGCTGTATGCCTTGTTATCTCAGACTCCAACATCAGGAGTTCCTACTATCTCTGGCCTCTAGTTACTTTTTTTGTCATCTACTTTTAAATAAAGCTGTTACATTGGCAGTTTTCCAATCATCCTAAGTCTAAGAATTCTTGGGCTATTATGACCTGTGCATCTATTATCTTTCAGTGGCAAATAAGCTCTAGAGAAGGGTCACTGGGCCAGAAACATTAACTCTGATTTCTCTCCACAATGGTGCCGGGCGGTTGAGTTTTATCAGCAATTCCTGTTTTGTTTCTGATTTCCAGTATCCAAAGTTTTTTTTATTTTAATGTCAGTTGCCACTTCATTTAATGTCATCAGATGCACCCAACACATCTAGGTGACTTATCAATCTTTGGCTTCATTAGTTTCTCTAACGCATGTTTTTTGTAGTGGGAGTTATATATTTATTTCCTCTTCCCCTTTTGCCCCTGGATTATTTAGCAGTTTTACAAAGTTTTTACTGAAGTGTTTCTTCAACTCCTTTACTATTTCTTGGTTCCCCGTTATTATTTCCCAATCCTCATTCTCTAAGGAACCTATGGAAACGTCAACTTCCCTCTTCATTTCTTCATACTTAAAGAAGCTCTTACTGTCTGTCTTGATATTACTTGCAAATTCACCTCCAGAGTTAACTTCTTCCAAATTTATTTGAGAATTAGGAAGACAACCTCCTCCCATCCAGACATTAAAGAGTTTGAGAGGTCCAGTCTGAGTTTCCACTGAATCTCCCATCTCCCCCACTCACAGTAGTTCCTGGCCATTTAAGAATATTTTGTGTAATTTTCTCAGAACTTTGAAAAGCCTCTGCATAGTTTAATAATATAAAACTACTGCAATGATAAAGGGCTTTAGCCAGACTATACATGGAATAAGGTGTAGAGTTTTGACCTCACTGCATGACAAAGATTAAGCTATTGTGAGTTTCAGTTGTAGCATCCCCACTCTGGGTTTAAGCCCCACTGATGGCCAAGAAAGGAGTATTAATAAATAACCAAACTGGTTGATTGTCAGTCTGTAAATCCTCAAAATGTGCCTGTGGCCGGTGGTACAAGCAAGACAGTTTCCTGGCCAGTTTTCCTAGAAAAGACAATGGCAAACGATTGCAGTATTGCACAGCTAGACATGGGCCAATCCAGTGGAAGTCCGTGGCTCACCCCTCAGCAAATAGGATAGGAGGAAAGAAGGAAGGATAGTGTAGCAAAACCTCACTGGAGTCATTCCTGGGAGTAAGAGCACTGCCCTTTGAGGGACAATTCATCATCAGATGAGCAATCATCGCCAAGGAAACACAGACACATGGAAAACAGGATCAGGAGTAGGCCATCTGGCCCTTTGAGACTGGACTGATTCATTCTTTTAAAAACGTTTCCAGCAAATATGCCGACCTGCAGGAGAAAACTTGTAAAATTCTGTCCAATAATCACAAACAAAACAACTGATCTATTTTGAAAAAAAAAATTACTGTTTCCGAATGCCATCTGCAAACTTGGGAATCATTCAATCGTGTGAACAGTGACTGACCTTGCAACTCAATAAGCTATTCCCATGTTTTCCCATATTCTTTTACTCCTATAGTCCCAGGTGCTATATACAACTCCTCCCTGAGATCATACAATGTTTTTGTGGCAGTGAATTCTATAAGACCATAAGACCATTAGGCATAGGAGTGGAAGTAAGGCCATTCGGACCATCAGGTGTACTCTGCCATTTAATCATGGCTGATGGACATTTTAACTCCACTTCCCTGCACTCTCCCCGTAGTCCTAAATTCCTTGTGAGATCAAGAAATGATCAATCTCTGCCTTGAAGACATTTAATGCCCTGGCCTCCACTGCGCTCCATGACAATGAATTCCACAGGCCCACCACTCTCTGGCTGAAGAAATGTCTCCTCATTTCCATCCTAAATTTACCCCCTCTAATTCTAAGGCTGTGCCCACGGGTCCTAGCCTCCCCACCTACAGGCTCACCACTTTATGGATGAAGAAATGTCCCCTCATCTCAATCCTAAATGGTTTACCCTGTATCCATAGGCTGTGACCTTCCTGCATTTACCCTGTTTAGTTCTTTTAGTTTTTTTTAAGTTTCTAAGGGCCTTCATTCTTCTATACTCCAATGAAAGCAATAGTAATCGATTCAACGTCTCCTCATACATCAGCGGTGCCATTGCAGGATTCGGTCTGGGAATCACAATCTGAAATGTTAACTCTCTTTGTGCTCACAGATGTTGTTAACCCTCTGAGTATTGCTAGTGTTTACATTTCATTCCACTTATAGTGACTCCAAGTGAGATAGGAGATAATGAAAGAAGGAATAAAAACATCAACACCATATACATTCAAACATCAATGTTATAGTGAGAAATACACTCACACGCTTGCTTAATGAAGTCATATCAAAGTAACTTTGCTTTTATTTTAACAGAAGTAGTTTCATTTACTTTACGTGGTTCAGCATTATGTCAAAATAGCAAGAAATGGATTTTACTGCAAATATCGCAATTGTTTGCAGATTAATATCACTCCCAGTACCTTCCAGAAACTTATTTTTGATAACACCTGCTGAAGGAAACAAACGCACACAATTTGCACATTTATTTCAAAATCACGAGTGAACTCAACAGAGTAGATGGAGAAAAATAGTTCACACTCATAAAAGTAAGAAAAACAAGGGAAGTATAAACTTGAAGTGATGTCCAAACAAAGCAACGATGATGTGTGAAAAAAAACGTTATCACACAGCAAGTAGTTAGGGCTTGGAATGCACAGTCTGGAAACATGCTGCTGGCAGAATCAGCTGAGGCATTCAAGAAGGGCATTGGATGATTATTTGGATAGAAATGATGAGTGGGGATATGGGAGAAAGATAGGAGAACAGCACTGGGGAATACAATCAGTGAGGTACAATGAGCTGAATGCCGCACAATACCAATCCTGTGACTCGATTTTTCATTATTTCCCAGAGAAGAAGAATGAACCGATTTAATACATGATGGTATGTAAACAGCTGTTCTAGAATAGGTTAACAGTGATGGAAATATTGGAAAACAGGAACAAGAAAATACTATTCTTGAATCATGTGAAGAGCATTGAGAAAGTTGTATGAACTACTTTGTCACATCAGAAAATTCCAGCAGTGTGAAGTGACATTTTCCATGGGGGATGAGCCGTCCACTTAAATATTTCATTTGGGGTCAAATTCAGCGCCAGTTGATGGCCTGACAGCCCTCTCCCTGCCTCTCTGTCTCTCTTGTTGTTTTTCTCTCATTCTTTCAGCTGTTAGGGCTCATTACTCAGGCATTAGACCAGTTTCAGTGCCTCAGAGAGGCTTAGAATATTGAGATACCCTAGTAAATGACATTAAAATTGTCAATCTTACTGCAACTTAGCTCAGAAGGAAATCTGATGTGGGAATTAATAAACCCCATTGTACAGGAGCATAGGATTTTCTACAGCTACACTGAAAGGACATAGAGCTGGGTTCAATGGTTTCAACCTCATCTTAAGGCCCGTCTGTCTTCTGGTTGTCATTCCTGGATTGTTAGCTGTCAAATGTCCCATTCTTCATCCAATATTCCTCTCCTTGACAAGCACAAAAAAAAACTAACATAGAAATTAATAGAGTAGGACAAAATGAATTATATATTTTTTCATGATTCTCAAGAGCTATGGCATTCAACTGTGGAGGAAAAGAAGGAAACAATCTAGGCAAGAAGTAATTAATTATAATGGATAGACACAGCACAAAGAACAGAAACTCGATGTAACTGGAGTTGAGGAAACAGAGCAATGACATCCTACAGCCACCCTGAGAGACATTAGTGATTGCCCATCAGCTGTTTATCTACTGGTCAAACAATAGTTCAACTAAACATATCACAATGAACATGATAGTTGTAGATCAACGCCTAAAGACAACACATATAGTACTTAAGTTTCATGTATCAATAAACATGTATAAGTGGTTATGATTTGAATCCCACCAGTCAAGCAATTGGAATGATCGTGGATATGAACGGTTAATACATAGAAATGTAACTGAACAGGAAGGAACTATTTGGAAAGTTGGTTTCAACAGTGGAATATCAGGCAATTCATTAAACGAAGGTATAATTTTCCATTCAATAGCAGGCATTAAGTGAGGAAATATTTCTTATTATTCACCCTGCGATGTGAGCATCGCTGGCTAGCCAGCATTTATTACCCGTCCCTATTTGCCCTTGAGAAGGTGGTGGTGAGCTGCCTTCTTGAACTGCTGCAGTCCATGTGTTCTAGATAGACCCACAATGCCCTCAGGGAGGGAATTCCATCTGTTGACCCAGGAACAGCGATATATTTCCAAATCAGGACGGTGATTGGCTTGGAGGGGACCTTGTGGGTGCTGATGTTCCCATGTATCTTCTGCTTTTGTCCTTCTCGATGGAAGAGATCATGGGTTTGGAAGGTGTTGTCCAAAGATATTGGATGAATTTCTGCAGTACTTATTATAGATAGTAAATATTATCGAACATCAATAAGTCAGCTCTATCATTCAATGGGATAATGACTGATCTGATAATCCTCATCTCCGTAATCCCTATAACACTCAATTCAATTGGGATAAGCTACCTGTTTTCCAACATTGGTCAGAGGTTCCAACAGAAGCAGGACAGTACTCAGCCCAGCAGCAATGTGATTCTGGCAGGATAAATTGCAGGAAATGACAATTAAAATATGTATATATATATATACCTCAAACAGCTTTGTTAGATGGCTTTCTTTATACAGAATTTAAATCATTCTATCTAGCACATTGTTTTAAACAAATAAATTCCAAAAACATTACTGAGTGTCAAAGTGAAATTCCTACCAAGTTGAATTCAAGGGATGACTAGGGACAAAGGGATGAGTACCTACAGCTAAAACAAAAAACCTGACAGGCAAAAGATGCTGCACACATCGAAGAACAGACATGAGCAAAATAAATCAGTCACAAAAGAAATGGGGAAGTTCTGAAGGAAGCAGATTGAATATCAAAGCAAATACTGCTTTGAACACAGTGGCATCTGATTTACTTACTGGTTGATTGATATTATCTGTCAGTCATGCTTCATTTTGTGGTTTTCCCGTTAGAGAAAACTGCGTTACAGATGATGCATGCAGATACAAAATATAGGAGCAAAACCGTGATGCATATGAGTTCTGCAGTATTAACTGGATAATTTAACAAGTATATGATAAATTGTATACTGAAGGAGTGCAAAGCAAAAAGAATTTTATCAAAAGTTGTTTAACAAGACAAATTGGTTGAACTTAGTTTACTGCATACAAAGCTCAGTTTGGTCTCCTTGGCCAGTAAATTCAAACGCAATCAAAACATTTGCTTTGTTAAATATGTCTATTCCGATTTTGAATGAGATTATATCCTTTGGCACTTTGATTTGTTACACTATTCTAATGAAGATATGAGATAATGTGAACTGCAGATGCTGGAGAATCCAAGATAACAAAGTGTGAAGCTGGATGAACACAGCAGGCCAAGCAGCATCTCAGGAGCACCCTCTCTGATGAAGGATCTAGGCCAGAAACATCAGCTTTTGTGCTCCTGAGATGCTGCTTGGCCTGCTGTGTTCATCCAGCTTCACACTTTGTTATCTAATGAAGATATGTTCTGTTTTAAACTTGACAGTAGAAGAAATATTGCCACAGTGAGCAGATTTATGGATTTGGATGCTTTGCCTGTGTCCTATCTCTTGGTGGCGAGAAATGTTCTTTTTTTCTCAATCATTAAGCTTTTAAAATGTTTACATTTTATTATCATATTTCACTCTATGATATGAATAGGCTGTTTCAGCTTCACAAGTACTTGGACTTGGCTCATTTAGAATTCATGAAATGGATCTGAAATTGACAACCAGATTAATGAGGAGGAATAACATAGCTCTGTATTGTTTCGGTGGAGTTTAGCTGTTATAACTCAATTTATAATATATGCTTGAGGTTCAGATTTTGAAACTCAATACCACCACAAGGTTATCAATGGCTAATCAATACCAATACAACTCTTAAAAGGAGATGTCAAGTTCTACTGCACTGTAATCATTGAATACTTACAGATGCATAATGACAGTCAATATGCCTAATGCAACTACAAATGCAAGAAGTCAGTTCACATGAAGAAATTTCATGCAATTATTTCACGAGTAAATCCACAGTAAGGTGTAAAATCGTTATGTACTAACAGCCTTTGCCCCAAAGCAATTAAATGGCAAAGGAATAATATATACTTACGTAGCACATTTCACACCTTTTGACAATCCCAAAGTAGATAATGTGAGACATTGGAGAAGTAGCGCTATCACTAGACTAGTAACCCAAAGGTGCAGGCCAATGCTCTGGAGGGTGTGATCATCATAAATATCCATTTGGTTCTCTAATATCATTCAAGGAAAGAAATCTGCGACCCTTACCTGGTCTGGTCTACATGTGACTCCAGACCCACAGCAATGCAGTTGACATTATTTGCCCTCTGGATAATTAGGAATAAGTAATAAATGCCGACCTAGCTCGCAAATTCCACATTTCATGAGTGAATTTTAAAAAATGATATTATTCCACAGGTACATTCATAACGTAGAAAAACACAGCTGCTAAATTGCATGAAGCAAGATTCCACATTGAGTTACATGGGCTCCCTAAATCTGCCTTTCCAAGTCTTTGTAATCCCCTCCAACCCCAGAACCCTTTAAGATATCTGCATTTATTGAATTCTGGAGAAAAGAGGTTCTGTTTGCTCGGCCTTTCCTGGTAGTTTCCTGATTGTGGAAGATTTCAAGAAGCCAAGATGAGTTTACATATTACACAGTACTGTCATTGTGCCAATGCTTGGAACTGGAGAACCATCATATGCTGCAAATCACTCTCAGACTGCACCATTTTGAACCACTTACTGAGGGACATGTCTTTTAGCTGTTGTGGAATATTTTGCCAGCAGCTCCTGAGTCAATTTTAGCTTTCAAGGTGTGTTGATCTATCTCTTCAAAACATATAATGTTAATAGATGAGAAAGCTTCTGATCACCACAGTCTGTGAGGTTCACAATATGGAAAGTTTGATGAGGTGTAATTTGCTTTTGAGCTCCAAAGAAGAGTCATTTCACATTTCTGAAGTAGGGTCAGTGGACTCAAAACATTAATTCTGTCTCCACGCACGCTCTCTGAGTTTATTTCAGAATTCCAGCATCTGCAGTATATTATTTTTATTTGAAATTTGCTTTTGGCATTGCTTTTGACACTGAATCGCATTGATGTGCACTTTCGGAACACTTCCTTTACTGTCAAAGCCATGGTGACACAACATCTTTTGATTTGCTTCTCATTCTGGCTTGAACATTGAGACCTGATTTCCTGCACGTGCTTTACCCAACCCCTCCTGATGCCACATGCTTTAGAAGTGGCTAGAAAATCTGGACAGCTTTTGTGTAGGTAAGACAAGATGCATCTATTGCATGATTTAAAAACAATCAAAACAGAAATTTCAGGAGAACCTGAGTAGGCCTGGCAGCATCCGTGAAGAAAGAAACAGGGTTAACGTTTCCAGTCCACTGACCAGGAGGCAAGCAGAGTGCTGAAGAAGGGTCATTTGTCTCGACACATTAACAGTGTTTTTTTCTCCACAGATGCTGACAGATCTGCTGAGTTGCTCCAGAAATTTCTGCTTTGGTTTCTTTCAGATTTCCAGTGTCCCTAGTTCCTTGTTTGAGTTTGTTGCACAATCTTGCTTGTTCGGTGGGCCTTGCTGACAGTAGTAATAATGTTGGCTACAGCTACAGCATATCATTGCCGTTGACCTGCCCACTATTGCTTCGTGCTTGTTGCTGTCTTCAAGAAATGTCTTCAGATATATTGATATACTAACTGTGAGATATAACACAACAGTGAATGCTCTCCTGTGGGTCAAAACACAGATTCCATAAGCCTAGCAGCAATACAGTAACACAAAGTCAATAATACATTACTGTATTCTAATATGAGCTTCAATCGTCACTTCTTTCCAATGCTTACAGCAAAGGTATTGCACTAAATGAAAGCCAGAGAATTATATTACTATTGAGTATATTTCTTGATTGTCCATGACAAATAAGCAGATGATGTAAGTAATTTCAGTGGTACGATGCAATTGGAAATGGATGAAAGTATGCCTGTCAGTATCACTTTCAGAATGATGCTTTGGCCTGAAACCATTCAATTGGCATAAAAATGACTTGACGTTTTATTAATAGCTAGAAATGTAATTTGTGGTTAGAGTGGAAGGAGTGGAATTGGGAGTGGGGGAGAAAGGCTGTTTTTCTCAAAACATGTTCACAAATACATTGCAAGTACTGACTGTCTGAGGATATGTTAAGAACAGAAAATGGTCGTGAAACATTGCTGATTAATTAATGTTTAGTAAGAGCATCCCTTTCAGATTGCATTCATTCTCAATTAATGAATGCAAAAAGCACTGATCCATACAGAGCATGGAGACGGTTAGCACCAGCACTATGGGCTGATTAGCCTCCTCTTGTGCTGTAACTTCCATCTTTCAATCAAAGCCATCCATTTAACGAGTCTGTGATTAAAGAATGGTTTACAAATGTCTGTATTTAAGATGCTATTGTGCAACTATCAAGTTCCCCATCCTTTTCACGAACTCTCAGTTTAGTTTGGATCATTCAACACAATTGGATTAAACACATGAAGCTCATTTCCAGGAGAATTGTGAGTGAAATTTTGAGCAATGCAATACACTAGAGCCAGAGGCCAAAAAGGGTGAAAGAGAGGGGGTGGGAAAGACCATTGGTTAGATGTCACATGTTCAGATGTCATATGGTCATATGCAACATCATCAGAGATCTGATGGACAGGTAATCAGATATATACAGTCCAGCATACGCAGTCAGGTAGATGTGGTCAGGTATATATCATTGGGTATATGTAGTCAGGCATATGCAGTCAGGTACATGCAATCAGGCATACGTGGTCAGGTAAATGTAGTCAGGTATATGCAGTTGGGTAAATGTAGTCAGGTATATGTGTTCATGTATATGCAGTCAGGTATATGTAGTCAGGGATATGCAGTCAGGTTATGTGTTCAGGTATGTGCAGTCAGGTATATGTGTTCAGCTGTATGCAGTCAGATGCCACATGTTATGACCACATATTATTGCCAAATGCTGAAATGGCTCATGGTGAAATATCATTCTGTCATATGTGTCTCAGAATAAAAGGGTCACAGGGTCAGATGTCATGTGTTCAGCCAAGTGATCAGAAGTCACATGGTTATCTAGTCTGATGTGATGCAGCCAAGTGTCATGTGATCAAACCTCCAGGATTCCCTCCATTTAGAATTACTGATTCCAACATCTCCTTGAATGCTGTCTATTTTAAGACACATGTGCCCTTGAAGAACTAAAGGTTTTCAGTTCTCAGGCCAGAGCTGTGGTAAACAGTGCCAATTGATGACAAAAAGAAGCCCATACTGTGACTAAGCACAAAATACTGCAGATGCTGGAGATTACAAACTAAAACAGGAATAGCTGGAGAAACTCAGTACATCTGAAAACGTCTGCTGGAGAGAGAAACTGAGTTAATGTATTGAGTCCAGTATGTTTTCAGTTCTGAACATTCACACTCGAACCAGTAACTCTGTTTCTCTCTCTGCAAATGCTGCCAGACCTGCTGAGTTTCTCCAGTTATTTAATGATTTTTTTTTTCCCACATTATTCATTCTCAAGAACTAGAGACGTCAGTGAGCACAGAATGAACTGGTGCTAAGAAAGTCTTCGCCTGGAGTCCACGCTCATCTGGTCAAAAAATCTCCCAGATTTTCAGGCTGTCTGGAAACACATTCTTCAGTGATGATAACTCACTCCAGCAGAATGAGGAGCTGGTATTCTTTAACACCTTTGCTCCCAAGCACATTAGTTAAAATTCTGATTTCAGGAGATATTCTAGAACTGAGAACATTCAGATTCTGTCCCATTATTGTTTCCAATAACTACTTGCACCTCATTAGGTGAAATGTTTTTGTGTCAACTATCTCCATGTAACCATATAAGGAAGTATTTCAACAGAATGACATAAACGAAAACTCATTTCCTTTTCTCAACCAACTCCTATAATAGTCAACCCATACATCATTATGGAAACATCAACATTTTAGCCACATATTCCCACAGCTGCATTGCTGTCGTTTATCTGAGTGAGTTACTTGCGGGCCCCAGTAGTTTTTTTCATTAAGATGTTGTGATTTTTGCCACAGCAGGACTCTCTCCTTCTCCCTTCAACCCCCAGCTGATAGTGGTTGTTAAAAATTATTGGAAATAAAACCATTTGCTGCTGTGTCCTGCAGTGGCTGCTGAGCTGAATTAATATTTACCTTTGCACCTGCAGAGTTTGTTTGGCCAAATGTCCTTTTGTTACAGGGAGGATGTGAAAAGATGCTTCTGTTGTTCTTCACAGAAGCTGCCAGTACAGCAGAGTGCTGACTTCTGTGTAAAGGATTCTTGTAAAAACACCATGGCCCTCACGAGTCCATCAGAAAGCATTCAAATCCCAGTAATGGACCTGAGTTGGAGCCAACTTTGCATTAGAATACATCAGTTTGCTGGAGAATCAAATTTGAACAAACTGCATAATGAGTAAATCCATCACAATTTCATCTGTTTTATTAATGACTTGATGGCGAGAGATAAAGAGGAAAACCAAAGGTCTGAATTTGAACCAAGCCACAATTCTGTGATTTCAAATGGAAAATTGTAACACGTATCATTTTATCTGCATTCCTTTTGAAAAAAAAATTTTTGCATGGCCATCCAGCTGTTTCTTTTTATTTGCTTAAATTATATCTTCATGGTACCCTACATTGTGTGTGTGTGTGTGTGTGTGTGTGTGTGTGTGTCTGTGTGTCTGTGTGTCTGTGTCTGTGTATGTACTTGTGTCTGTGTGTGTATTTGTCTGTGTGTGCATGTATCTGTGTGTCTGTGTGCATGTATCTGTGTGTCTGTGTTGTTTGTGTGTGTGTGTGTGTGTGTGTGTCTGTCTGTCTGTCTGTCTGTCTGTCTGAGTCTGTGTGTCTGGTGTGCATGTATGTTTGTCTATGTGTCCATGTGATGCGGTGTATACGGCGTTCGATAAGGTTCCCCACAGTAGGCTATTGTACAAAATGCGGAGGAATGGGATTATGGGGGATATAGCAGTTTGGATCAGAAATTGGCTTGCTGAAAGAAGACAGAGGGTGGTAGTTGATGGGAAATGTTCATCCTGGAGACCAGTTACTAGTGGTGTACCGCAAGGGTCGGTGTTGGGTCCACTGCTGTTTGTCATTTTTATAAATGACCTGGATGAGGGCGTAGAAGAATGGGTTAGTAAATTTGCAGACGACACTAAGGTCGGTGGAGTTGTGGATAATGAAGAAGGATGCTGTAGGTTACAGAGAGACATAGATAAGCTGCAGAGCTGGTCTGAGAGGTGGCAAATGGAGTTTAATGGGGACAAGTGTGAGGTGATGCACTTTGGTAGGAGTAACCGGAAGGCAAAGTAGTGGGCTAATGGTAAGATTCTTGGTAGTGTAGATGAGCAGGGAGATCTCGGTGTCCATGTATACAGATCCTTGAAAGTTGCCACCCAGGTTGACAGGGCTGTTAAGAAGGCATACAGTGTTTTAGCTTTTATTAATAGAGGGATCGAGTTCCGGAACCAAGAGGTTATGGTGAAGCTGTACAAAACTCTGGTGCGGCCGCACTTGGAGTATTATGTACAGTTCTGGTCACTGCATTGTAAGAAGGATGTGGAAGCTTTGGAAAGGGTGCAGAGGAGATTTACCAGGATGTTGCCTGGTATGGAGGGAAGGTCTTACGAGGAAAGGCTGAGGGACTTGAGGCTGTTTTCGTTAGAGAGAAGAAGGTTGAGAGGTGACTTAATTGAGACATATAAAATAATCAGAGGGTTAGATAGGGTGGATAGGGAGATCCTTTTTCCTAGGATGGTGACGGCGAGCACAAGGGGGCATAGCTTTAAATTGAGGGGTGAAAGATATAGGACAGATGTCAGAGGTAGTTTCTTTATTCAGAGAGTCGTAAGGGAATGGAACGCTTTGCCTGCAATGGTAGTAGATTCGCCAACTTTAGGTACATTTAAGTCGTCATTGGATAAGCATATGGACGTACATGGAATAGTGTAGGTTAGATGGGCTTGAGATTGGTATGACAGGTCGGCACAACATCGAGGGCCGAAGGGCCTGTACTGTGCTGTAATGTTCTATGTTCTATGTACATGTATGTGTGTGTGTGTGTGTGTGTGTGTGTGTGTGTGTGTGTGTGCGCCTGTATGTGTGTGTGTGCCTGTCTGTCTGAGTCTGTGTATATCTGTGCGTGTATATTTGTCTATGTGTGCATATATCTGCGTGTGTGTGTGGTGTGTGTGTGTGTCTATGTGTCTGTGCGTGTGTGGGAGAGAGGGAGAGAGTTTGCAAGCATAAGAGTTACGTGGGGTATCTAGGGGGCAAAACTGGTCCACCTCTGTGTGTGAAATGGCCTTTGGGCCGACTCAATCTCTGACCACGGTATCCAGTTTTCCCACTGAAGTTCATAGTGCAGTGGTTTAAACGCTTTTGGGAGACTCATTTCCGACCTCATTTTTACCTTCCCTTTCAGTGAAATGAAGCAGCTTGGCAGTATTTGCAAAATCTTAGAAGGCTTTACACCCGGCACAATGGAGAAAGAGTCACCTGCTGCCAAAACATGCACTGCTGATGTAGATATATTCCAACTCTCAGCAAATGGGCAAATCTGAGGTTTATGCCATTTATAGACACTCTAGTGATTAGTGCATCTCCCACTCTTGATTGTTTAGTGGAGAAGATGCCTGCTGCTTTAGTGCTTCTGATGTTTGGGACAATATAAAAAAGCTTGGTGGTTTTGTGATTATTTAGGGGGAAGTGTTCATGAAGGGATTCAACAAAGACATGTTGGGCATTCTAGTTCAAAAGGACTCTCTTATTTGCATGGCATTTTCCATTCTGGTCAGAAATCCTGTTAAAAAAATCACCCCAGGAGTCTGCCGTGAGAGAAGCTGGTAGGTATCTGGAGGGTCTAACAACAAAAGTTATTTAACTGTTCACACGGAAGGTCATCAGGGGAGTGTTAACTGAGTTCTCCTTAAGATAAAGTGGGTGTGTGTGTGTGTCTGTGTGTGTGTGTATATGTGTTTAAGTGCGCAATGTGAGTGTGCACCTGCGTGTAAGTGTGTGTTTGTGTATGTGCACATTTGTGTGTGTATGTATGCATCTATATTTGTGTGCTTTAGTGTGTGTATGTGTACATGTGTATGTTCATCTCTGCATGTGTGTGTCTATCTGTCTGTGAGTGGGTGGCTATGTGTGTGTTTGTCTGTCTGTAAGTGTCTGTGTTGTGATAATGGGAACTGCAGATGCTGGAGAATCCAAGATAATAAAATGTGAGGCTGGATGAACACAGCAGGCCAAGCAGCATCTCAGGAGCACAAAAGCTGTCGTTTCGGGCCTAGACCCTTCATCAGAGAGGGAGATGGGTTGAGGGCTCTGGAATAAATAGGGAGAGAGGGGGAGGCGGACCAAAGATGGAGAGAAAAGAAGATAGCAGAACACCGCCGCTCGGTTCACAATAAACAACTGCACCTCCCAGTCGCAAACCATTTCAACTCCCCCTCCCATTCTTTAGATGACATGTCCATCATGGGCCTCCTGCAGTGCCACAATGATGCCACCCGAAGGTTGTAGGAACTGCAACTCATATTCCGCTTGGGAACCCTGCAGCCCAATGGTATCAATGTGGACTTCACCAGCTTCAAAATCTCCCCTTCCCCCACCGCATCCCAAAACCAGCCCAGTTCGCCCCCTCCCCCCACTGCACCACACAACCAGCCCAGCTCTTCCCCTCCACCCACGGCATCCCAAAACCAGTCCAACCTGTCTCTGCCTCCCTAACTTGTTCTTCCTCTCACCCATCCCTTTCTCCCACCCCAAGCCGCACCTCCATCTCCTACCTACTAACCTCATCCCACCTCCTTGACCTGTCCGTCTTCCCTGGACTGACCTATCCCCTCCCTACCTCCCCACCTATACTCTCCTCTCCACCTATCTTCTTTCTCTCCATCTTCGGTCCGCCTCCCCCTCTCTCCCTATTTATTCCAGAACCCTCAACCCATCCCCCTCTCTGATGTAGGGATTAGGCCCGAAACGTCAGCTTTTGTGCTCCTGAGATGCTGCTGGACCTGCTGTGTTCATCCAGCTTCACATTTTATTATCTCAGTGTCTGTGTTGTGTGCGTGTTTATCTGCCTCTGTGTGTGTGTGTGTGTGTGTGTGTGTGTGTGTGTGTGTGTGTGTGTGTGTGTGTGTGTGTGTGTGTGAGAGAGAGAGAGAGAGAGAGTGTGTTTGTGTGAGAGAGAGTGTATCTGTGTGTGTGTGTGTGAGGAAGAGCCTGTGCGTGTGTGCGTTGTATGCACGTGTGTGTCTTTGTCAATTCCTGCTGTGTCATTTTTTCTGAGGTGTCAGTACTCAGTCTGTACTGATCGAATTCTCACACATCCCGGTGGCTGTACCTTTAACTTAATCTCTGGAAGTTCTTCCCAAAACCTTTCCACTTCTCCTTCATTTTTCAGACCCTGCTGAGCAAGACTAGTCGTTATTCCTCTTTGTGAGGTTAGTGTCGCAGTTTGTTTAATGACATTTCAGTGAAGTGCCTCGAGACATTTCATTGCACAAGGCATTACATAAAGATGAGTTGCAGTTGTTGCTAAAGTGGAGCAGAGATGGAACCGATGCCTGTATAATCCTTCCCACATTTGGCATTGTGTCAGTGATAATCCAGGGAAAGTTACTTGCTGCATTCACTGAATGGAAATGAGTGTAGGTCAAAGCTGAGTAAGCAGCACATTGAATTATTGAGAAATCTGATTTTGTTGCAAGGAACAATAAGTGTTCACCCATTTAAAGCAGAGATGAGAAAACATTTTGTTTCTTTCAGAAAATAGTGATTCTATGCAATTCCCTACTCAAAAGTTAGTGAATGCAGAATCTTTACGTATTTTTAAGGTAGAGATAGAAAGATTCTTAGTTACCAAGAGGACAAACGATTATCAGGGATATGCAGGAATGTAGAGTTGAGGTTAAAACTAGATCAACCACAGTCTTATGGAGAGGCAGAGCAGGCTTGTAGAGTTGAATGGCCTCCCATTGTTTGCATGCTTGTATGATCTTCATCACAGGCAATGCTGAATCCTGACTTTTATTACCTATCGCATGAGTCTTAAATGAGGGAAACTAGCGCTTGGAAATGTATGAGAGATGACAACCACTGCTTCTGTTACATCTCCACACGTGTATCCTTAGATCAGTGAAGCCCAGGAGGTGGTTTTACAAAGTGTTTAAAAATATGGGGGGTGTTTGAGTGGAGTACAGAAAGAGAGGTTGCTTCCAATGATAAATGATAAACGACACAAATTCAAACTGACTGGCAGGAAAAGCAGAGGCTACATGCAGAAAAACATGTCAGACTAGGTTTCGGCCTATAGGCCTGACAACATGGTGTAGCAACTTTGAGATGGGAAATAGATGTATGCTTGAGGGATATAAATTGCAGGGTTACAAGGGAAGGCTTGGGGAGTGAGATGGCTGGCATTGTTTTACCAAAGATCTGACACAAACTCAATGGGCCAAAAGGCCACAGGGGAGCTGAACTGTTCTATTCATTTTCTTTATTTAGTCTAAAATCCCCTGAATGTTCTGAGTCCATTATTAAGCCAAAGGGAGACCAACAAATATTGATGAATATAAACCTCAACTGAATTAAACTAACTCACACCGTAAGGTTTATTTTTCACCACTGGCTTACTTAGAAGTTCATTAATCTTACCAATGATATTTAGCTTCAAACTGCTAGACATACTGAGTTAATGCCAAAAAATGCCTTTAGTCATTCTGCAAAATGATGGGAGATAGCGAGAACATAATTTCAAGCAAATAAGAAAATGTCGGAAAGCACATACCCAGTTAGTCATAGAGGTGTACAGCATTGAAACAGGCCCTTCGTCCCAACGGTCCATGCCAGCCAGTTTTCCTAATTAAACTGGTCCCATTTGCCTGCGCTTGATCCATATCCTTCCAAACCAATTCTATCCATGTACCTGTACCTCACCTCCACTGCTACCTCTGGCAGCCGATTGCAGATACTCACCACTTTCAGTGTGAAAAAAATTGCCCCTTTGGACCCTTTTGTATCCCTCCTCTCTCACCTTAAACCTATGCCCTCTAGTCTGAGACTCCCCCACCATGAGTAAAAGCTGTCAACTTGCTACCTTATCTATGCCTCTCTCTCATAGTTCTGACAACATCTGCAGGAAAAGAAACAGAGTTCACACTTCAGATTGATCGCCTCCCTTCAAAACTCTGAAATAAAATCCTGCCTCATACACCTTGCCAGAGCTGCAAAGTATTGCCAGCATTTTCTGTCTTTATTTCAGTTTTGCAACATTGATTTAAAAAAAATTTATTAAACCAAAGGCAAGGAGTCCCATCGCAATATTTAAATGGCCAACACCTATTCCATCTCCAATAAAATAATGCTCAAGATACATTAGGGATCTGTTTTAAATGTCTTATATCTTAATCACAAGATCCTAACCAATCCATTTCTGGGATTTAAGTATCACTCCTGGAGCTCACATTCACTCGTGGGCAATTTCATAAGCTTTTCACGATCTGGATAACCTGAATACTCTCCTACCATCCTGCAATGCAAAACAAGTCTACTGTTCTCCAATTGGATTCGACAGATTCATTAAGGTGACATTCTCATCACTGTGTTCTCAATGTAACCATGCATGAAATGAAGAACAATGAGTCTGGATCAGTATTAATCCACCATTTACAATGGTCACTTTTCCTTCATATGTGCTTTATTCATTTAGAGAACAGGGCTTATCCAGTGTAGAACTAGAATTAGAATTAGAATGAGGTTTTATTGTCAAGTACACTCAAGTCCTGGGATACAGGAGTACAGTGAAATGCTTACAAAGTCACTATTCATGACACCATCTTCGGTACAAGATATCTAAACTGTTAGGTAAAGAGTATAAAAATAAAGAAATAACATTAAAGTTCAACATTTCAGTTCTTCTTGGTATAAAGTAATAAATAAGAAACAAAGTTAAAAGTCCCAAATTATAGTCCTTCTTTAGCCAAGGGCCTGCAGTTGATCTCCACAGGGCTTTCCCCATGAGGCCTCAATCTTTCCCCCACACTGGGCTCAATCTCGCTCTCCCAGCACTTGGCTCAATCTCTCCTCATGCTGGGCTCAACCTCTACCCCCACACCAGGCTTGATCTCTCTCTCTCCGCACTGAGCTTGATCTCTCTCCCGGTGCTGGGCATGATCTTTACTCCATGCTGGGCACAATCTCTCTCCTGTTCTGAGATTAATCTCTCGATCCTTGCGCCTCTGCACTGCTATCTCACAGTTGGCTGCCATCCTGTCACTCCCACACTGGGCTCAATCTCTCAAACAACGAATGTAGGTGTGCGCAGAGCTTAGGCAGCAGCAGAATCACACAGTGTGGACATTGGAGGAGGTTACAGGGTTAAGGGAATTGTGGTGCTCGAGGAGTTTAAAGAGATGGGGAGCTGTGGGATTGGAAGAGATCAAACAGATGCACAGATTATGGGGCTGAAGAAGATTAAACAGATAGGAGAACTGTGGGTTCACAGGAGATTAAAAAGATGGGGAAACAGTAGATCTAGAGGATTTTACAGAGATGGTGAGCTTGTGGGGATGGAGGAGGTTACAGAGATATTGAGAGTTATCATGGCTGGAGGAAATGACAGAGCTAGGAGGAGAAGGGCAGCAGGTAATTGGGAACACCACTACCTGCAAATCTCTCTCCAAGCCACTCACCATCCTCACTTGGAAATATAATGCCATTCCTCCAGTGTCACTAGATCAAAATCCTGGAATTGAATCCCTAAGGGCATTGTGGGTCAACCTACAGCACATGGACTGCTGCGGGTCAAGAAGGCGGCTCAGCACCACCTTCTCAAGGGCAACTAGTGATAGGCAATAAATGCTGACCCAGCCAGAGATAGCCATGTTTCACAAAAATGTTTTTTTTAAAATGCGTGAGGTGATGGACATGGTTACACAGGTAGGGTGGGTTGTCAGGGCTGGAGGAGTTTATAAAAACAGGAGGGTTGGGAATTGGAGGTTGCATAGTTAGGGGGGCATGCAGGGTCTCAAGGTGATTACAAAGATCGAGTGGGATTATAGGGGCTAGAGGAGATTAGAGAGATGGAGGGTGGGGGGATTGTGGGCTGGGCAGAATTACAGAGATAGGTAGGGATGACACCTAGGAGAAGGTTTTAAAACAAGGATGAGCATTTTAAAATGGAGGCGTCACATACTCAGGAGCCAATGCAGTTCAATGAGCACAGTGGGTAACATGGGATTTGATACAAGTTAAAACACAGGCAACACTGTTGTGGCTAAACTTGTGTTTACAGAGGGTAGAATGTGGGCAAACATTCTGGGTGTGTTTGAATAATCAGATGCGGGTACAAGTGAAGCTGATTGGCCTTTGATGGGTAATTACCCTGACTGGGTTTAACACCTATCCATCTGGTTTCCATTAACTAGGCCGGGGATGAATTTGGCAACAATATCTCCAAAGTCACCAGCTTGAGTCAAGCTTGGACCATGGAGTTCTGGGCAATGCAGCTCCAATGCACTGCCAATATAAAACAGCTCCTTCCATGGAAAATAAAGAAAATAGTTGAACTAAAAGAACATAGCAAAACAGAGAGGTATGGATGCTGGAGATCTGCAACACAAACAGAAATTAGCATTGCAACTCAGCAGGTCTGATAGAGTTCTGATAAAGAGTTACCAGACCTGAAACATGAACTCTGCATTCTTCCCACAGATACTGCCAAACACACCGAGATTCACCAGCAATTTCTGTTTTGGCAAAGGAACAAAAGGTTGCTTTCAAATAAAATTGTCTAATAACTTTGGTCAACTTACAATTGTATATGTTTTGCTGATATTTGTTGACTGTCGGAGTAGCTTCATTGATAGTCAGTGTTTCTGTACTCTGGCTGAGGATACATTTGGTTTAGAAGCCTGTTATAAATCATCATTAGTCGAAATCTTCCATTGATTATAAGATTCAGTCTGGAGACTAGAACAGGAGAATTTTATGATAAAATTGTTTTTTTTCTCATATCAGCATGACAGATTTAGTGCAAGTCTTGTACATATTACTGCTGATGCAAAATCTTCCTGTCAGTATTCATTTGCTTGCAGAGAATTGGGAAACAATCACTTGATGCTCAACAGTGATACCTGATGATGGTTGCAAGATAAATGGCTGTATATACTGTCAGATACTACAAATACACATGGACTCAGTAGTATTAGTATTGTCTTTCAGCCAGGATCAGGCTCCAAACTATAATCCATGCTTGTACTCTTTATCATGTATGCCACTTCAATGCAATACTGAGGGAGTGCAACGGATTGACTTGGTTGGCTTCCAGGTGAGACATTCAGCCAAAATCATGTCTACTTTCCCAGGTGGAAGTATCAGATTCTAAGGTAGAGATTGGAGAAAAGCAGGCAGTTCTCCCAATGCCCAGGCTCGTATGAGTTCTTCAAGCAATGTCACCAAAATGGGCTATGAGTCTTTGTCATTTGCAGGACTTTCAAGTGCACAAAGTGACAAATTGACAAGCTGACTACAAAACGTACTTCATCTCTTATAAAGAATGCCTTAAGGGCACAAGAGGTCTGATATAAGCACAGGCTGTTTCCTATTTCAAATCTAACAATCACTGAAATATTAAGAATTCCATCACAAGCCTCTAATTTCAGTTTGCTATTTACAGTGGATTGCTACCATGCAACATGGCACAGTTCATAGAACTTAAGCTTTAGATCAGAAGGTTTTGGGTTCAGGTCTTAGTCAAGAGGTTTGAGCAAAATTGTAAGTGGATACTGTACTGGGATCAGTGAGATCTGTACATTTGGCAGTGCCATCTTTTGTCTTTGACAGATTGAATTGGGGGTCATATCTGCTGTCTCCATTGGGTGTAAAAAATTCCAAGACACTAATTTGAAGATAATCAGAAGAGTTGTCCCTGGTCTCCTGACCAATATTTATCTGCCCTACTGCTGTCATAGGACAAACAGGAAGGAAATTAACAACAAGAGTACATGAACGCCAACTGGCTACAAAAAGACATGACCAATACTCACCCATCTCAATCCACGTGGACAAGGAGAACCATGACTTCAACTGGGACAACACCAAGATCCTGGGCCAGGCTAGGCAGAGACAGGCATTACAATTCCTGGAAGCATGGCACTCCATGAAGCAGGCTATTAATAAACACATTGAACTCAACTCCATGTACATTCCACTGCGGAGGAAACTGGGAAGTCAGGCAATCCATCTCAACAGACCCCAGAGTTTAAAAACAATGTGGAAAAAATCGAATCTTCATCAGAGGCTGCACTGAGGATGTTACCCAGCACAGTAATGAAATGTCTGCGGAACAACAGACCAGCTCAGCGAGCCAACCAACCTCAATGTTTATAACCCATCCCTAATTATACTGGAGAAGATGGTAGTGAGCCCTTCTTTTTTGTATTCTTGCTGTCCTTGGGGTATGAGCTTTTACCCAGTGACAGTGAAGGAACAGCAATTTGTTCTCAGATCAAGATGGCGTGATGCATGGAGGGAACGTGGTAGTGGTGGTCTTCCCTTGTATACGCTGCCCTTGTCTTTCTGGGTGGGAGCTGGTTTGGATGGTGCTGTTTAAAAGAGCCTTGGTGAGTTGCTACAGTGCATCTTTTACTGATCGTAAACACTATACCACTGTACATCAGTGAGTAGGATTCAAGATATATTGCATTTGATCTACAGGGTTTCTTGCAGGAATGCAAGCATTTCCTCCTCATTAATACATTAAAATGTCCCTGCGTATTCCAGCATTACACATCTTTAGAATTGGTGAGAAGCTGCAGGAACTGGGTTTGTTAAGTGTTTTGATGGAGATGTGAGCACTTTTCTTTCTTCACTGATGGGATGTTGGTGTCCCTGGCTTGGTCAGCATTTATTGCCCACTCTAATTCAACTTGAGAAGGTGTTCATGAGCCACTTTCTTTAACCATTTTGTCCATGTGTAGATACACTCCAGTATATAAGGTGTTGACAGGGGAAGGGAGTTCCAAAATGTTGCCCCAGCGACTCTGAAAGAGCAGCAATATATTTGCAGGTCAGGATGGTGAGTGGCTTGGAAGGGAACTTGCAGGTGGATGGTGTTCCCATTTATCTACTGCATTTGGCTTTCCACCCCGTCACCACAACACAATTTCTTTTGTAAGGGGAATGTACATACCCACCCTCAAGAGAAAGCACCCTTTTCACAGCTACCTTGTCAAGACCATTCAGAATTTTAGAAACTGAATCAAGTTGCTCACTCTTCTAATCTCCAGTAGAAACACGCTCAGCCTGTCTAACCTATCCTCATAACTCAACCCCCACCCTCCTGTGCAGGCTAGGTGTATTGGCCATGCTAAATTTCCCATAGTGTTTAGGGGTGTGTGGGTCATAGGGGAATGGGTCTGGGTGGGATGGTCCAAGAGGCAGTGTGGACCTGTTGGGCCGAAGGGCCTGTTTCCATACTGGAGGGAATCTAATCTAATCAAACTTCAATCTAATAAAAACCAAATGAGCTATGGATCTGTAAATCAGAACAAAAACAGAAACTACTGGAAGAGCTCAGCGGGTCTGGCAACATCTGTGGAGAGAAATTGGAGTTCACGTTTCAGTTCTGAGGCAAGGTCACACGGCCCTAAACATTAAGTCTAATTTCACTCCAGAGGTGCTGCCAGACCTGCTCGGCTTTTCTGGCAACCTCGGTTTTTGTTTCAATCTACTAAACAAATATACTGCCTTTGCATCTGGACTTAACAGGAACTGTTTGCCTTTTGAGGGACCACAAATTTGCAGCCAATGAATGATGGCTTTACCCAACTCAAAGCTATTGGATGCAGGAGTCCACCGAGCCTGGTCAGGCTTGTGATAACTGATGCAGCAGTGCTCTATCACTCATCGTTCCTGCTCAATATCATCCTCAAGAGACTTCTCCACCCTCCCAGTTCTTCTGAGTCCATCACACTATCAATTGGTCTGCTCTCATTGTACAGAGCACAACACACAAGGATTATATAAGGACATAAATCAGAGGAATGGAAGTAAGGCCATTTGGCCCATCAAGCCCACTCCGCCATTTAAATCATGGCTGATGTGCATTTCAACTCCACTTCCCTGCACTCTCCCCGTAGCCCTTGATTCCTACTGAGATCAAGAATTTGTCGATCTCTGCCTTGAAGGCATCCAACATCCCAGTCTCCACTGCATTCTGCGGCAATGAATTCCACAAGCCCACCACCCTCTGACTGAAGAAATGTCGTCTCATTTCCATTTTAAATTTACCCCCTCTAATTTTAAGGCTGTGCCCACGGGTCCTAGTCTCCCCACCTAACGAAAACAACTTCCTAGCATCCACCCCTTCTAAGCCATACATTATCTTGTAAGTTTCTATTAGATCTCCCCTCAACCTTCTAAACTCTAATGAGTACAATCCCAGGATCCTTAGCCGTTCATCATACGTGAAACCTACCATTCCAGGGATCATCCGCTGATGTGCTGAAAATTTTGTCAAACATTAAGATTGACAAGTCGCCAGGCCCGGACCAGATTTGTCCTCGGCTGCTTTGGGAAGCGAGAAATGCAATTGCTTCGCCACTTGCGAGGATCTTTGCATCCTTGCTCTCCACTGGAGTCGTACCTGAGGACTGGAGAGAGGCAAATGTAATTCCTCTCTTCAAGAAAGGAACTAGAGAAATCCCCGGCAATTACAGACCAGTAAGTCTCACGTCTGTCGTCTGCAAGGTGTTAGAAAGGATTCTGAGGGATAGGATTTATGACCATCTGGAAGAGCATGGCTTGATCAAATGCAGTCAACACGGCTTTGTGAGGGGCAGGTCATGCCTCACTAACCTTATCGAGTTCTTTGAGGATGTGACTGGAAAAGTTGATGAGGGTCGAGCTGTGGATGTGGTGTATATGGACTTCAGTAAAGCATTTGATAAGGTTCCCCATGGTAGGCTCATTCAGAAGTGAGGAGGAATGGGATACAGGGGAACTTAGCTATCTGGATACAGAAATGGCTGGCCAACAGAAGACAGTGAGTGGTAGTAGAAGGAAAATATTCTACCTGGAAGTCAGTGGTGAGTGGGGTTCCACAGGGCTCTGTCCTTGGGCCTCTACTGTTTGTAATTTTTATTAATGACTTGGACGAGGGGATTGAAGGATGGGTCAGCAAGTTTGCAGACAACACAAAGGTTGGAGGTGTCGTTGACAGTATAGAGGGCTGTTGTAGGCTGCAGCGGGACATTGACAGGATGCAGAGATGGGCTGAGAGGTGGCAGATGGAGTTCAACCTGGATAAATGCGAGGTGATGCATTTTGGAAGGTCGAATTTGAAAGCTGAGTACAGGATTAAGGATAGGATTCTTGGCAGTGTGGAGGAACAGAGGCATCTTGGTGTGCAGATACATAGATCCCCTAAAATGGCCACCCAAGTGGACAGGGTTGTTAAGAAAGCATATGGTGTTTTGGCTTTCATTAACAGGGGGATTGAGTTTAAGAGTCGTGAGATCTTGATGCAGGTCTATAAAACTTTGGTTAGACCACACTTGGAATACTGCGTCCAGTTCTGGTCGCCCTATTATAGGAAAGATGTGGATGCTTTGAAGAGGGTTCAGAGGAGGTTTACCAGGATGCTGCCTGGACTGGAGGGCTTATCTTGTGAAGAGAGGTTGACTGAGCTCGGTCTCTTTTCATTGGAGAAAAGGAGGAGGAGAGGGGACCTAATTGAGGTATACAAGATAATGAGAGGCAGAGATAGAGTTGATAGCCAGAGACTATTTCCCAGGGCAGAAATGGCTAGCACGAGAGGTCATAGTTTTAAGCTGGTTGGTGGAAAGTATAGAGGGGATGTCAGAAGCGGGTTCTTTACACAGAGAGTTGTGAGAGCATGGAATGCGTTGCCAGCAGCAGTTGTGGAAGCAAGGTCATTGGGGTCATTTAAGAGACTGCTGGACATGCATATGGTCACAGAAATTTGAGGGTGCATACATGAGGATCAATGGTCGGCACAACATTGTGGGCTGAAGGGCCTGTTCTGTGCTGTACTGTTCTATGTTCTATGTTCTATGAATCTCTGCTGGACACACTCCAGGGCCAGTATGTCCTTCCTGAGGTGTGGGGCCCAAAATTCGACACAGTATTCTAAATGGGGCCTAACTAAAGCTTTATAAAGCCTCAGAAGCACATCGCTGCTTTTATATTCCAACCCTCTTGAGATAAATGACATTACATTCGCTTTCTTAATTATGGACTCTACCTGCAAGTTAACCTTTAGAGAATCCTAGACCAACACTCCCAGATCCCTTTGTACTTCTGATTTGCGAATTTTCTCACCGCTTAGAAAATAGTCCATGCCTGTATTCTTTTTTCCAAAGTGCAAAACCTCACATTTACTCACATTGAATTTCATCAGCCATTTCCTGGACCACTCTCCTAAACTGTCTAAATCTTTCTGAAGCTTCCCCACCTCTTCAGTACTACCTGCCTGTCCACCTATCTTCGTATCATCGGCAAACTTCGCCAGAATGCCCTTGGTCCCTTCATCCAGATCATTAATATACAAGGTGAACAGTTGCGGCCCCAACACTGAACCCTGTGAGACACCACTCGTCACCGGTTGCCATTCCAAAAAAGAGCCTTTTACCCCAACTCTCTGCCTTCTGTCAGACAGCCAATCCTCAATCCAAGCCAGTAGCTCACCTCGAGCACCATGGGCCTTCACCTTGCTCAGCAGCGTCCCGTGAGGCACTGTATCAAAGGCCTTTTGGAAGTCTAGATAGATAATATCTACTGGGTTTCCCTGGTCTAACATACTTGTTACCTCTTCAAAGAATTCTAACAGGTTTGTCAGGCACGACCTCCCCTTACTAAATCCACGCTGACTTGTTCTAATCTGACCCTGCACTTCCTGGAATTTAGAAATCTCATCCTTGACAATAGATTCAAGAATTTTACCAACTACCGAGGTTAGGCTAATCGGCCTATAATTTTCCATCTTATGATGTACTCTGCCCGGAATGTACTAAAAGGAAAAGCCCCTGCACAACCTTACCTGCAGCACACCCACTCCCCAAACCCGAATCAATTGAAGCATTGAAGCTCACCTGAAGCACCCCGTCACCTGCTCGGTGATGGCCTGGTAATGGTCTACATTGTACCCACAGTCAGCCTTAGCGTGAGGGTTACATCGCTGAGCCTTTAGCCATGGTCACAGAAGGTAGCCCTTGTCTCCTAGTTATGATCCTTGAAAGCCGTCCAGCTTGAATCACAGCAGGAACATAAGCGTTCTTAAGGATATAGGCATCATGGCAGCTCCCAGAGTACCAAAGTTTGAAGAACATTCAAGGTGTTTTCCATATAAGCTGCTGTTAGATGCTCTAAGTGTGACATTGACTTAGCCGGGCTCTGTAGAACAACATACAGCAATGGCCCCTTGGCTGATCACAGCAGGTAAACATGATAAGCTGCCTGGCTTTGGGTCTGCACTGAAAGCCAAGACAAGATTGAAGTACGTGAGACAATAAATTTTAAACAAGGTGGGAATGTGTGAAGAGGCAAGGGAGAGAAACTGTGCGCATTCGAGTAGGTGCAAAGTGAATCGTAGAGTCGAGTCAGAGCATAATACAGCATGGAAACAGGTCCTTCAGCCCAAACTGGTCCATGCTTGAACGCTTGGGCTTGATACCTCAGAAGTGAGAGTGCTCTTCACTGAGGCAAAGTTGATAGCATGAGGTCTTACTAAAATGAACCTGAAATCTGAAATATTAATTACAAGTACTTCTCCTATAACATGATAGTCATGCACTTGTGTGACCTCATGCTATAGAAAATCCAAGTCATAGGGAAATTGCTATAGAGAATCATTATGCCTTTACAGCAGGAAGTTTGCTTTATCCAAACAGGGTCCACTACTCATTAATCGCGATACAGCTAATTCGTGTTCACAAAACACGCGTTTTAGCAGAATTAGCTGTATCTAATTCTAGGCAATTTTGACAAATTGTCTGGACAGCTCTTCTCTTTGCTCAATTTTTGAAAATTGTATTAAAATGTAATATCTGTCTGCATTTCACATTTAGCAGAGATATTGCTTTTGTATTCAATCAATGGAACAGGCTTTTCAATATTGCTGCAGTTTAAATAAGCTTCTATTGCTCTTGTCAGGTTTTGCTGGGAAAATTAGTTATTTATGATTAAATTTGGTGCCACTTTTAAAATTATGAATAAAAATACATTAGCAGAAATTAGGTTCTTACTCTTGAGTCTTTAATGAAGCTTTTGACAGATGGCAAAGAAAACAGATTTTAATTTCGGAGGCAAGAAGCAAAGAAAGATGGAAAAATTGAAGTGATCCATACAGTAACACCTCATTCTAACAACACAGCAAAGTAATTGATCTTGTCAAATTCACTAGCCATTGTGCAATCCTGAAATCTGCTACTTCATTCATTCCTGGTTAAACCAGCCACGTTTTCTGCAAACATGCCTCTGTCCATTCATTCTTCAGATGCGGGTATCACAGGAAAGAATAAGTGCATTGAAAAACACCGTTCACACTAAGTTAGAATGTGAAATTGAACAACCAAGTGCAGTCTAGGGCGGATGTAATAATCTTATGGCATCTTTAATATGTATGAACCATCATCTGTTGCCACATTGTCTGGTCATTGTGACATTGCTGTTTACCGACCTTTATGTGCAAATAGGCTGCTGCCTCAACCATCCATCAACAGTGACACATCTCCAAGAAACAGAAATTGCATGCCCAAAGGTGCTTCTGAAGGGTGCCATTTATATTTCAAAGTTTTCCTTTTTTTAAGCACAGAAAGGAGTGATGGAGGAGGTAAATGTCCACTATAAGTAAAAGCTCTTTCTGACATTTTGGGGCAGGAGGATGTTTCTGAATAGGCTGGGTGGCACTGCACGCTCATTGCCTTTGAGAAATTGACAGCCTTCTTAAATGCAGCCAAGTGTTGTGCCAGGCTAATCTGGAGGGGCATTGTTATTAAGAGCCAACCACATGGTTGCAAGTCTGAAGTCACAGGTATGACAAATTAAGGACAACAGACATCATTTTCCAAAGCACATGAGTGAACATTTCAGCAATCTGGTAGCTTGCTGGTCACCATTACCAAGTCTAGCCTTCACTTTCAGATATATTCCATTAACTGATTTTGAATATCCCAGCCAAAATTGAAACTCATGCACTCTTAATCATTAGAACAGGTTTCTGAAATTCTTGTACACTAGCATAAGTGTTGTGTAAGGGCTTTGGAACCTGTGAACAATATAGTATTGATGTTACAGAGCTGCACCTCACTAGACATAAATAGCACAGTGTGGGTGGAGCAGAACATACACAGGCAAGAAGGGCACATGGACATGAATACACAGAGAAAATAGGATAGACATTAAATAATGTGGCAGCAAGATTAGGGCATAGTATACCTCTGGTTGCCATGAATTTTAGCATTTAATTTTAATGCATAATAAATAGTTTTACAAAGAAGATATCTAAGATGGTGGTGATGGAGTCGGCTCCTATTGCTGGGGCTCGTCCATTCTATCCACTTTTCTCTTTTTCTTTGTTTCTTGTTTTTTTGGCATAAGGCAGTAGGAAGGCAGCATCTTTGGGGTCCTGAGCGTAGTGATGGCCAATGAGCCAGGAGCAGGGCCTTGGCAGATGGTGGTGACATGGCGGCTGGCAGAGAGATGAGCACAGGGGCCTAGTATCAGCTGCTAATGTTTTTTTAATCTTTCTCTGAGACAGTCAGAATTTTTTTGAATTGTCTTTGCTAGTGAGCAGCACAGTCTGGCTCACTGAATATATTCAAAGCTGAATAAGACTGATTTTCAATCCATTAGGTGTAGGCGTGCCAGTGTTAAACACAGACAGATTCTCAACAAGACATCACACCTAAAGTGCATTGTCTAACGTGACATGTCATCTCTTGTATACACTGTATGCTCTTGTACAAAACCTCTAATTATCTCAGGGCAATGACTTGAAAGAAATTCTGGGATTTGCATTTTAATCAATCGAAACCTGAGAGTCCTTTCTAACTGATTAACAATTCAACAGGAGGCAGTCAATGAGCCATTTTATAGAGTAGTCACCTTTCTGCTTAAAAATTCTGTGCCAATATACCTACCCTTCCACGCAACTCCTGAGGAAGGAGCAGTGCTCCAAAAGCTTGTGTTTTCAAATAAACCTGTTAGACTATAACCTGGTATTGTGTAATTTTTGACCCAATCCACAACAGACCCGGGGATTAATTGAGTGGGGGTTTGTGAGGGGTTGCTGGTATTAACAGACAGGGACATTGCACCAGTGCAGCAAGGTGGCTCAGTGGTTAGCACTGCTGCCTCACAGTGCAATGAGCCCAAGTTCGATTCTAGCCTCGGGCAACTGTCTGTGTGGAGTTTGCACATTCTCTCCATGTCTATGTGGGTTTCCTCTGGGTGCTACAGTCTCCTCCCACAGTCCAAAGATCTGCAGGATAGCTGGATAGGCCATGCTAAATTACCCGTAGTGCTCAGGGATGTGTAGATTAGATGGGTTATAGGGGGATGGGTCTGGATGGGATTTAATAATAGTCAGTGTGGGCTTGTTGGGCTAAAGGGCCTGTTTCCACACTGTATGGAGTCTATGATTCTGATCTATGATTCACTTAGAAGTGGGAATAGATCATTTAGCCCTACAAGCTTGCATCATTGTTCAATAACATAATGGTTGGTCTGAGTGTGGAAAATAGAGTCAAAGCCAATGGGCTAGACTGGTTGAGCACATGCTGAACTCCTGCACATATTTGTGGGAACATTGTTTCAGAATAAGAAGGCTCCCCTTTAAGATGGATATGAAAATGAATTTCTTCCCTCAGAGGATCATAAATCTTCTGAGATTCTCTATTCTATAGGGCAATGGGAGCAGGGTCATTGAATATATTCAAGACTGAGTTAGATAGGTGTTTGATCAACTCAATCATGGGTTACACTAAATAGCTCCTGGGAGGGTAGCTTGTGCTGTTTTTGCCGAGGTGACACCTCCAGTACCTGGATCACTGAAGAACCGTGTTGATCAGGTAAGGAAGATGTTTCCACTAGCAGAAGAGACTGGAGCCTGAGGCAACAGCCTCCAAGTGAAGGGACAACCCTTTAGAACAGAGATGAGGAAGAATTTCTTCAGCCAGAGAGTGGTGAATCTGTGGAACTCTTTGCTACAGAAGGCTGTGGAGGCCAAGTCATTGAGCGTCTTTAAGACAAAGGTAGATAGGTTCTTGATTAATAAGTGGTCAAGGTTTATGGGAGAAGACAGCAGAATGGGGTTGAGAAACATATCTGCCATGATCGAATGGTGGAGCAGACTCAATGGCCCAATGACCTAAACCTGTTCATTTCTCCTATGGTCTTTGCTCCTGTATCTTGTAGTGTTATGGTCTAAAAGAATGAAATCTAATGGGGGACGAAGTATTGAAAAACGTTAGGTATTTTTTGATCAGAGATAATGGGAACTGCAGTTGCTGGAGAATCCAAGACAACAAAGTGTGGAGCTGGATGAACACAGCAGGCCAAGCAGCATCTTAGGAGCACAAATGCTGACGTTTTGGGCCTGTGGGAATTGCTTCCAATTTCTGAAGGGTCAATAAGCAGAAGCCACAGATCTAAGATCATTGGAAACAAAGAAAACAATTTTTCTTTTCATGGAGCATTGTTATAATCCGGAAAATTCCACCAGGAAAAGTGGATAAAGCAGATTATATAATAACATTCGAAAGGGAATTGCATTGAAACTCAAAATGAACAAATAAAAGCTACAGAGCTATGGAAAAAGTGCAGGGGTTGAGGATTAATGAGGAAACTCTACCAATAAGTCAGTACATGCTAAATGGCAGAGTGGTCTCCTTCTCTGATGTATCAGTCGATGAGTTTATGAGCTTGTAAAGAATCTATCTTGGCCTATTCTTCTTTTGCCTCGCTCATCCTGGGCACTGCACACCCTTCACTCTGCTCTGAAACAGCATGTTGTTATTGTTGAAGGTGTCAATCATCCAGGAAAAGTTGCAAATATTTCATGCTGGTTGAGGCACTTGGGTAGTAATTACTGGCAGGTCATGTAACATCAAAAGTGACTTGACATGTTGTCACGTAGTCGGATTAGACATGGATTGACGAGCTGTTTCTTTACTTGCAAGTGACAGGGAAAGTGGGTCAGGCTGTAGTGTCAGAGACAGACTGAATTCGGCCTGATGAGAAGACTATTGAGATGATCTGTCCAGGGATAGCCCCTTGAAGCAATCGTTGAGGCCTGTTTTGAGAGTGAAGCATCCTGTTAGTCTACTCCACGTGACTCTGACCTTTGCCCTCAGTGATATCAAAGTGTTGCTATTCCTAAGGGCCAAGGCTATGAAAAAAACTCATCAGAGTGCCAAAACTCCCTGCACCCAGCCAAGGACAAATGACAAATCCCCATTCGAACTCTGGGAAAGAGCTGTGATTCAGTGGCTAGCACTCTCTGCCCTAAACTGTGGATTCACGTTACACAGAGGTACCTCAGGAAGTGCTGCGGACACTGGCTATTGTAATTACTAGGGGACTACTCAATTCTAGTAGGCTATTTAGACCTACACCATATTTCATTTTCCCCATTAGAAGACTCTACATGGGAGCTCTTGCCTTGTGCAATTATTACCCTCATCTTGAGGGACTACCAGCCATGTTTGGAATTGATTAAGATGTGAACGCCCATTACTCCAATTGGCTTGAACGTAGGTCTGTTCCTTTTTTTTACTTTCACTAAATGCATGTAAAGTTTCCATTTTCAACTTTTCTTTGTGAGAAGAACAGAATATACATTAACCAGAATATACATTAACGTAAAACAACCAGGTTTGCAAAGTGGAAAGGTCTTTCTTAAGTGGCTAAAGTTAACTCAGTTGCACTCCTCCCCCTCCCATTTCAATAACACATTTTCCCTAAATCTCAGTCACCTACTAATGCCAAATTTTCTGAAGAAGGGTCTCGACCCAAAACGTCAGCCTTCCTGCTCCTCTTTCCTGCTTGGCCTGCTGTGTGCATCCAGCTCTACACCTTGTTATCTCACCTACAGATGCAGCTTGCGGGATAAATTCACTTGTCTCAGAAAATAAAGTTCGATGCTCATCCAAGAACTTTGAGTTTTACAGCAGGGATGTCCTTTAAGTTGCATTACTGTTGACTAAAAGTAAGCGATTGCCCAGTGAATAAAAGGAAGATAGCTGTCTTATCAAGTATAAAATGGTTTCTTATTTTGCTCCTTTGTGAAACATTACATATTTCATTGAAGATTGTAGAGCAAAACTAATTGATTTTATTGTAATGAGCTTGACCATTGCCTGTTGGGGTCTCCTGTTAATGTTTCACATCATACATAGAGACAAACTAACAAAAGTGTCAACATTTCAATTCAAAGCTTGTGCACCCTGTTTAGTGGGTAATTATTGCTGTATCATCGAGAGCAGTGTACGTGCATTGATTTAATAACTTCTGGGATTATGTTGGCTAGCTACTTAACTATTCCTGCAATGCAGTGTATTTGCTGAGAGCTGCCTCCTATTATAGTTTGAAAAGTCTGTTAGATGATTGCAATGCTCATATTCACATTCATATTGACTTTAAGCTTTTAATGTGTTTGCACAAACACCAGTAATACTGGGTGGAGAGCAGAGGTTTCCAATCAGAATGAGCACTCCATACTGGCCCAAAGCCCAAAAGGCAGTGAGCAAGGCCAAACAGGAATGGTCATGGCAATGAAAAATTGGCACACAGCCATAATCCGGACAAGAATCAGGATAGGGTCTGGGTCAAGTGGGGATCGCAAGGTTGTCTGGATGGGGAAGGGAAGATGTGGGAAGGGGGTGGGGTGCATGGCCTGGAGTGGCAAAAAGGTGGCCATAAGGCATTGGAGCATAATTAGGCCATTCAGCCCACCAGGTCTACTCCATGAATGATGCTCAATGTCTTGGCCTCCAAAACCCTCTGCGGCAATAAGCTTCAGAGTCACCAGCCTTAGGTTGAAGAAATTTCTCCTGAACTCAGTTCTAAAGGGTTGTTCCCCTTACTCTCAGGCTGTATCCTCTGGTCCTAGTCTCTCCCACAGGTGGAAACATCTTCTCCGTGTCCACTCTATCTAGACCTCTCAGTATTCTGTGAGTTTCAATGAGAACTTACCACTTCCCCCATCCTACTAAACTCCAAACCCCAGTACAAACCCAGTAGTCCCCAACTACTCCTCATTTGACAAGCCCTTCATCCCTAAGATCATCCTTTTAAATGTCAGAGGGAGGAGCAGGAGTAGGTAGGATGGTCTGGGCGGGAGGGGAAGGGGAGGGGAGCCTGGGTGTGGAGGGGGTAAGGGGATGTTATGAGTTGATGGTCTGGGTTGGGAGGGGATAGGGAAGGGGTGGGCTGATAGTCTGGGTGGGAGATGAGTCGATGATTTAGGACCGGGAGTGGGGTGGGGGTGAGTTGATGGTCTGGGTGAGGAGGGGGTGGGTTAATTGACTGGCTGGAGAGGGGTGAGTTAATGGTCTGGGTGCGAGGTGGGGCGGGGTGGGCTGAAGGTCTGGGATGGGAGTGTGGGGTGGGGCTGGGTTGATATTCTGGGTGAGGGAGTGAGTTGATGGTCTGGCAGGGGAGGGATTGGGTTGATGGTCTGGGTGGGGTGAGGGTGGGTTGATGGTCTGGGTGGGGAGGGGGTGGGTTGATGGTCTGGGTGGGCAGCGTGTGGGTTGATGGTCTGGGTGGGGAGGGGGTGGGGAGAGGGTGTGTTGATGGTCTGAGTGGAGAAGGGTGGGGAGGGTGTGGGTTGATGGTCTGACTGGGGAGGGGTTGAATCTGCAAATCAAACCTTTGAAAGGGAACTGCTAAACAATCACTAACATCAGACCCTAGACCTCCCAAAGTCATTTTCTTTTTTTCCCCAATAATTAAGGTAATAAACCCTATTTCTGATTTCCTCATTTCTTTTAACTACTTGTTGAGACTTGTCCCTGTGCAAGGATCCCCAGTTTGTTCCAATTCCTGATGGGATTCTGTAAATTGTCAAGCTGCCAGGTGAGCAGAAATGAGCTGCTCCCCTTCTGTCCCCTCAACTGGTCACAGCAAGATTAATCTAGAAAGGTCCCCTTCCTTGTGAATATCTTTCTTCCCAGACCAAATGAATTCATGCTGTAAAAGGAGCCAATTTAGCTGGGCTTTCCTGAATTAACAAAAATACAAGTTTATCAGTTGCTCAACTATGAGAAGAAGTAATAAGATAACAAAGTGTGGAGTTCGATGAACACAGCAGGCCAAGCACAAAAGCTGACGTTTCAGGCCTAGACCCTTCAGCAGAAAAATTTACATTCACACAGATTATGAAATAGAGTGAAACATTTAAAAATACTTTTAAATTCTTTGGGTCATTTCTGCAGATTAAAATGTACAATATTGTGGCCATCGCAATGGATGTTATTGATAGCATTGGCAATGGTAGCCGAATAGTTGACTCCAAGATTCTTCAGTTTGCAGGTTGATGGAAAACCTTTTGCCCTGGTTCCTACTGACACTGGTTAGTTGGCAGCATTCAGAGAAAGAGGCTATTTTGCCTTTCTTACCTGCAATGCAGGGGTGTTTAATGGCTGTTCTCAAACTGCAACCTCCACAACCCACCACTCCACACAATAGTACGTCAGGCCAGTAACACACATAGAACAGGATTTAAGATTGCTTTTCATCCTATCTCTGTGTATTCTTGAATGGGGAAATCCTTTTATTTTTGCCCAAAATGCTGTCCATTTTTTTATCACTTGCCACTGGTAGTTTGGGGACTATGCACACAGAGAATTATTGTTCAATTTGTAGCAAATTTCACATTTTGAAGCTTCTTTGTCACCTGCAGATGTGACATTTTGAAATACCTCTCCAGGAAGACACTGGAATTATGTCCACAGTTATCTTCTGGCTACATCCCTTTGTCAAAATTCTCTTTTTAAAATAATGTTACAATTAAACAGCTATATGTGGCCTGAGGTTATGATCTGTGGACATAACACTGTTTCTTCTGCTGCTGGACGCCTTGAGATCCCCTTGCATTAGAGTTAGCTTTAACCTGATGACAGAAAGAGGAGATCCACACTGCAGAGATCACGAGATTTTAGTAGGTAACTTTCTCCAAGATCAGCAGCAAGCACTGTTCCCTCAGTGCCTACCAGAGAATCCAAAGCATGGCTGTTATTGAATAATATTGTTAGGTCCCGCATCACCAGGCCATCATGTGCCTGGTGAAGAAACAAAGTACATTAGTATAGAATCACAGGATGCTTACAGTGCTGAAACAAGACATTCAGCTCATTGAATCCTCGCCGATCCTCTGAGAAGCATCTCACATAAACTTATCCCCCTATCCTATTCCTGTAACCCTGCATTTCCCATGGCTAACCTACACATCCCTGGACACTATGGGCAGTTTAGCATGGCCAATCCACCTAACCCACACATCTTTGGACTGTAGGAAGAAACTGGAGCACCCGTGCAGCCACGAGGAGAATGTGCAAACTCCGCACAGACTGTTACCCAAGGGTAGAGTTGAACCCAGGACCCTGGGGCTGTGAGGCAGCAGTTCTAACCACTGAGCCACTGTGTAATCAGAGAGGAAATGTAATAAAATTCCACCTCATCCTTATCTCACATTCATATAAAAATATTCCACCGGGGTCTTTTAAATGACAATTAGGAGCTACGAAAGGGCCAATTCCCCTTTCCTCAGCCAAGGAGCATGAGGCCAATTATATTGGTGTGCCATTTAGTGCCTGAGACCCTTATATTCAGAGATCATGAGACACTAAAGAAATATTTTTCTTCAACTAAGTATGAGGACTTTCTGAAATTATTTCTAAGACACTTTTGATTTCAATCGATAGAACATTGCACCCGAATAGAGGGATATGATGAAAGTGGCCTCACTCTCCTGGTTACTTAGGGCTTGATATGAAATGAATTTGGGCAAGTCTCGTTTCTAGTTGATATGACTATCGTATCCCACAGTCCATAACATGACACTAATTGGTACGAAAGCTGTTGCACTCTCTCAGTGAGGCCATGGAGATGAATGGCGCAAGGAATAAAAAATTCACACTGGTGCAGGATAGGCTCCTGTTAGATCTCAATTAAGATGCATGAATGAAGCAGAGAAAAGGCAGGGGTCATCTCCTTTGCAGCTGCTGTAATCCAATCATAAGTGCTATTTGCAATCGATGGAGAAGGTGCATGGAGTTCCATTCTATAATGCTGACTTCTTACACCAAAAAAAAGCATAATTTATTGAAGTTTTACTGCCAAGAAGTTACTTTGATTATTCAAGATGTCAATATTTATGAAGCTGCATAATATTTCTCCAGACTGCAATGTAGCAATGATACAGTGACAATGAAATTTTGATTTGTATTTTATCACTTTAGATAACAATATAATTCATATGAGAATGACATATATTTTTACTCAAGGAGCCATCTTCTACAAACAAAGAGAATATATTTAGGCTTTGTATCTGTTTTACTTTATCAGGCAGCCCACCATTCATTGTTATTTTAGCCAATGGTAACATTTCAGCCGATCACTAATGGCTCACCATCTAATCAACATCCTGGTGCCATTTGATAGAATGGAATGGGAGGAGCTCTTGTAGCAAAGATGTAATGTCCATGCCTCTGAGCTAGGAGGCACAAGTAGCTAACCCACCTACTCCAGAGGTGTGTCATTACCTCTCTGATCAGATTGATTAGGAAAATATCTACAACTGAATGGCTTCCCGGATCACACAGTCAGCCACATTTCTGAGGATCTGCAGTCACATGTACAGTACAGCAATGAAGGATTCTGTTCCTGAAGGGCATTAATGAAGTAGATGGGGTTTTTGCAGATATGGTTTAGAAACCATCATCAGACTAGCTATTCAATGCAAACGTATTAATCAATTACAATTTTCACCATCTGCCATGATGGGATTCAAACCTTATACCTAGAGATTGAAAGCTTCTGAAGCAGACTTATGCTGGTCTTTAAATGTTAATTCTGTTTCTCTCTCCACAGATGCTGCCAGACCTGCTGACTTTCTCTAGCGTTCCCTGTGTCTGTTTACCCAGAGATTGGTCTGAGATTCTGGATTACTATTCCAGTCTTCCTGCTCCTCCATAACAACACTCTTCTCCCTCCCCCAAGTCACTGAACCTCTCCGCTTTGCAACTGTAGCCCCAGCACCCTCTCCCAGTCCCTGTTCCCCTCCCTCTCCACAATCATACCCAAACCCCTCTCCCAGAACCCTGAACATCTCCTACTCCACAATCATACCCAAACCCCTCTCCCAGAACCCTGATCATCCCCTACTCCACAACCATACCCAGCCCCCTCTCCCAGAACCCTGATCATCTCCTACTCCACAACCATACTCAGCCCCCTCTCCCAAGTCCCTGACCCCCTCTCCCAGTCTCTGTTCCCCTTCCGCTCCACAACCATACCCAGCCCCCTCTCCCAGTCACTAATCAAGCCCCACTTCACAAACATACCCAGCCCCCTCTCCCAGTCACTAATCAAGCCCCACTTCACAAACATACCCAGCCCCCTCTCCCAAGTCCCTGACACCCCATCCTCTCCACAATCACACCCTTTTCCCACCACCAAGTCACTGGCCCTTCTTGCTGAGCTCCAGTATCATTCTAGAAGCCATTTATTGATCACATAGAGTTATAAAGTGATAGAGTTGTACAGCAGGGAAACAGGCCCTCCGGTCCAACCCGTCCATGCTGACTAAATTAATCTAGTCCTATTTGCCAGCATTTGGCCCATATCCCTCTAAACCCTTTCTATTCATGTACTCATCCTGTAGGCCAAAATCTAGGCCATGGTAGGTAGGCCACCTTCAGTTTCATGCTTGTGCCCACTGCTACAAACAGGTGAGGTTCTATATTTGCAGGGCCCATGCCTATCACTGATACCCTCTCCATACTGCTCTTCCCATCATCTTCAAACTAATTGTACAATTAAGCACTCCATTTGAGGTAATGGTGTGTCAGTGCCCAAGGTGTTGACTACCCCATGGAAAATTCAGGACAGGTCAGAGTCAGGCAGGATGGTGTTGGAAAAGCTATGAGGGGAGCTTCGTGGGATTCTAACCTTCACCACACGAGCCCTTACTCACAATCTCATCTCACATCTCAGATAATCCTTCCCTAATTCTATGTCATCCAGTCTGCAGAAACAATTTCTCCCTATTTACGATAATAAAACAGCCCATGAATTTGATCACCTCCATCAATCTTTCTGTAACCACCTCAACTCTCAAGAGAGCTAACCTAGCTCTTGGCTTTCTCCATGCAACTGAAATTCTTTATTTTTGATGACCTTCTAAAACTCATCTGTCTCCTCTCCAATGGTCATCCTTCCACAGTGTTCCAGCTGAGGCCCAGGCTGTGATTCATGAAGATTTAACAGAACTTCCTTGCTTTTGTACTCTGTGCTTATTTTGTAAAGCCAAGGATCCTGTAACACAATTTAACAGCCTTTATTAATTTGTCTGACAACTTTCCCAAACTATCGTGACTGAGCAGATTGTCCGAACATGGCCCGAAGCCTGTTTATAATCTTGCATTATTTGGTTGTGTTGGTAATGAATACAAAAGTTTGAATACATGTACGAGCAGATTCAAGAACAGTTTTCTCCCTGCTGTTATCAAACTTTTGAATGGACCTCTGAAATGTTAGTGTTGATCTCTGTCTCAGCACTTTTTATGCAACTGTAACACTACTCTGAACTGTGTTCTGCCTCCCTGATGTACTTTGTATGGTACGATCTGCCTGTATAACTCACAAAACAACACTTTCCACCGTATCTCGATACATATAATAACAATAAAACAAATCAAAACAAGCCTAAAAAATACATCTTGATGTGGATCAGCTCAGTAGCATCTTGCTTTAACAGGACAGAAGTAGAATAAAATGAAGAAAATGAAAGAAAATTACAGAAAAACTTTTCACAATGTCAGGATGGCCCATAGTATAATGTATGCGTGTGTATAATCTAGATACACATTTTTTGAACCCCTTCACTGAAAGCCAGCATCACTGACTGAACCTGCATTAATAGTCCATCCTAAATTGCCTACAGTGCATTTACGGATCAGCAATGTTGTTGTAGGTCTGGAGTCACACGCAGGTCAGACCATGTAAGAACGGCAGATTTCCTTTACCAAAAATAATTAGTGAATTAAATGTTTGTTACAGCAATTTTCAATGTTTACATAGTTACAACTGCACCTGCTTCATAGTCAGAGATTTTTATCTTTTATTGAAATTTCAACATCTGCCTTTGTGAAATTAGAGACCATGTTGCCAGAGTATTAACCTGGGCTCTCATATTCCTAATATTGTGATATTGGCATTGTACCACTGCATCTCAATTATATCAGAAAACTCAACACTATATCAATGTTGGAAACATAGCTTCCAATTTGCACACCCCCAAGTTCCCCAATAAAACAAAGAGATGACGACCAGATCATCTGCTTTTTCCCCAGAGATGGATAAATATTGACAAAGCCACCGCTGCTCTTGCTTGAAACACCTTCATTGGATGATTGACATTTCACTGACAGACAGAGTAGGAGCTCATTTTAACATCTTTTCTGAAGGTGGCACTTCCAAACCGCAGCATTCCTTAACTTAAACCTCTGCAGAGGGATTTAAAACTGCATACTTTCTGACTCAGCAGTAACGGTGTTTCCAATTGAACCATAGCCAGCACTCCACGGCAAAATGTTCCTGAATTGGGATCTTTTTCAAATTTTGAGCTACATTTCCCAAAAAAAAGGGTTATTTCTGTCTCTTGAGAAATGGATTTCTCATTTGCCAAAAGGATTTATTTCTGCATCTAAATTTAGAAGGTGCAGCATTTGTTCTTTGGTCCAATTAACACTCTTGCTGCACAGAATCTTTGTTACACAAAATGCCATCTTCCGTGTGGGGATGCTAGTGTACAGAGAATGAGTAACATACACTGGACTGACGATATTTAGTGCAACTAAAGTCAGGAATTAGCAGAAATTAGTCTATGCTTGAATAAAGGGAGCTAATATAATTGTGTAGTTGAACTTGGAGAACTATGGGATCCTGAATATGAAGTAACTTCCATATTTGGATCAAGTAAGCACCTACCTCAAATGAAATCCTGTAAGTGAGTTTGCAGGCAGAAAGGTTATTGTAGCTGATTTAATTCCATAAAATTAACATGCAGTGTGGAGGACTAGATAAATTGAATGAAATGTTTACCACAGTATGCAAGGCCCACCCATTGGTACTCAACTGTAACTAGAAATAAAGCCATAAGATGTAGGAGCACAAGTAGGCCATTCAGCCCATCAAGTCTACTCCACTGATATAACTGTACAGAGGCCAGTATTTCATCACCACATCAGCCCTTATTCACACGTGCACAGTACCTGGGCTCTGACCAGCCAGCTCAAAGCCAGTCCCTAGACAAGGGGACTTTCTGAATTGCCTGTCTATATCTGTCAGCCAGGGACCCCTGATTGGCCCATGTTAACAACCCCAAAAAAGGATCTCAGAATCAATGAGATCCACCTGGCCCTCATTCCAAACATTATATCCACCATTCAACAAGACCATAGCTGATTTGATAATCATCAGCTCCAATAAAGGCAATATACTACGGATGCCCAAGCTCTGGATTTTGGAAATTCTTAACTCTACTTTCCAACGATTTCACCATAACCCTTGATTTCATTATTGTTTAAAAACCTGTCTATTTCAGCCTTGAATATACTTAACAATCGAGCTACAGCCGCCCTCTATGAGAAAGCATTCAACAGATTCACAACCTGTGAGAGAAGTTTTTAAAAAAAAGTTCTGCCCCTTCTGTCTTAAATGGACAACCCCTTATTCAAAAACTATATCTTCTGGTGCTAGATTCTCCAACAAGAGGAAAATACCTCTCGACATCCACCTCCCTATGAATTTATCTCTATATCTATATTGCTATGGATTGTATAGCTGTCTACCTGTTAGAGAGAGTGGAAGAGACAAGCGGATAAAGGTTGCAGGACATCACTCTGAATCAAATATGGTCACCAAAGAATCACTCCCTGTCTCTTCACCTGGAATGGGGATTGTGGAAAGATTAGTGGGTCTACATCAGCCTGACCCAAAAAACAGCAGCAGAAGCACAACAGCTGACACAGGGAAATTAACATCGATGGCCCCAGGTTTCCTGTAAAGAAAGGTCTATTCAGACTGTGCCACATAGCCATCGCGGAGATTCTCAATGAACAGGAATGACGGAATGCCCCCAGCACCTGGTCATTCCTTAAATCCATCACAAACAGTACTTCTCTAGAAACTCTGGGTTTCTCTACCAGGAAACATGGAGAAAAGTTCAACAAAAATGATAAAGAGACCTGGGAGCTGCTAAATCACAAGCACGAAGCACTCTAAACAGTACCAAAACCCTGGGGAAAGGGATCAGGCCCACAGACAAATGAAGGTCAAGGTCTGAAGAATAGATGGTGGAGAGAAAGAGTACAGGAAATCCAGCTGACAGACATAATGGATTCATCAACTCAGTCAAGGCTAACTATGATCCAATCAAGCAAGGGTATAGCTCACTGAGAGTGAAGGAAGGAGTAACACTCACCAGAGAGACACAGCCAATCAGCACCCAGTGGAAGGAGCTCTTTCAGCACTTCGTAACCAAGACTCAGTCATCAACATGACAGCCCTTGATCACATCCCGTGGCATGTCACCTGCCATCATAGAGTCATAGAACATGGAAACAAACTCTTCGGTCCAACTTGTCCATGTCAACCTGGCGTCCCAAACTAAACCACTACCATTTTCCTAGTTTGGTCCGTATCCCTCTCAAACTTTCCTATTCATTAACCTGCCCAAATGGCTTTTTAAATACTGCATTGTACCCACCTCTACCACTTCCTCTGGCAGTTCGTCCATATGTGCATCACCCTCTGCGCGCAGACATTACCCCTCATGCCCCTTTTAAATCTTTCTCCTCTCACCATAAAATTATGCCCTCTAGTTTTGAACTCTCCAGCCCTGGGGAAAAGACCTATGTCTCTTATGATTCTATAACCATCTGTAAGGTCACCCTTAGCCTCTTACGCTCCAGGGAAGAAAGTCCTAGCCTATCCAGCCTCTCCTTACAACTCAAGCAACATCCCGGCAAAACTTTTCTGCACCCTTTGCACTTTAATAATAACCTTCCTATAGCAAGGTGAGAACTGTATGCATTACTTCAGTTGTAGTTTTAGCAACATCCTGCATGGCTATAACAAGTTTGTCGTGAATCCTGCACTCAATGCTCTGATCAATGAAGGCAAACACTCCCGCTGAAGAAAATCTTGGACAGACCCACCAGCATCCCCCACCCCCGACCCCAGCTCCCTATCCCTGTAATCCCACATTAACCGTGGCTACCACACTGAGCCCTGGACACTATGGAGTAATTTAGCATGACCAATCTACCTAACCCGCACAATCTTTGGACTGTGAGAGAAAGTCCAGAGCAGCCTCAAGCAGGCACAATGAGAATGTGCAAACTCCACACAATCACACAAGGGTGCAATTGAACCCAGGTCCCTAGCACCGTGAGATAGCAGTGCTAACAACTGAGCCACCGTGCCACCTTCCTATAGCAAAGGGAATCTGCCTTCCTTACTTGCAACATCAGGTCCAAAGCAATGTGGCTGTGTCATACATACTTACCAAGATACTCAGTCGTAAGCAAATGAAGAATCAGTGAACAAATGTTGGCCTAGCTACTGATGCCCTCGTCCCAATAAAATGAACCGAACATCATGATCAAGATGAGGCCTAACCAGACTTTAAATGAACTTCAGTAGGTGGGGGTGCCAGTGTTGGATTGGGTGAATAAAGTCAGAAGTCAAACAACACCAGGTTATAGCTCAACACGTTTATTTGAAATCACACGTGGCGTATGCTACACTCGGAAATGCGTGATTTCAAATGAATCTGTTGAACTAGAACCTGGTGTCATATGACTTCTGACTTTTAACTTCAGTATAAAAGTGGTCTCGTCTTTTCCAGTTTCTTGGAACTTCAGTTACATGGATGAAGGATGGAAAGCCTTGCTGTGCTCACCACAGACTTTGGTGGATGAGCAGAAATCAATGTAGTTACAGGAAAATTAGCTGACATTCTAAATACATTCATTCAAATTCCAGTAGGTTTTTCTACAGTTCCTCAAAACAACAATAGGCCTCTCCAGCGAAAATTTCCCACAGTCTCTCAGGCAGAAGATGAAAAATTACACGGATTTTACTTTGAATTGCTGCACCACATTGAAGGCTTTCATGCTACTTTCACAATGTATTTTGCAACATTAAAACAGTCCAAAGATGTGCAGGTTAGGTGGATTGGCCATGCTAAATTGCCCGTAGTGTTCAGGGGTGTGTAAGTTGGGTGGATTAGACATGGGAAAATGCAGGGTTACAGATAAAAGGTAGGGGAATGGGTCTGGGTGAGATGCTCTTCGGAGGGGTGGCGTGGATTTGTTGGGCTGAATGGCCTGTTTCCACACTGTAGGGATTCTACGATTCTATGATTTCCATTGACCATGCCTACATTCACACATGCAGGCACACAGAAGAATCAATATTTGTCAACATAGAATCAGAGCAGGTTAACAGCCCCACTCAGGGAACTGGTATTCTATGAGGTCCATCTGGCTGACCTCATTACAATCACTATACATCTGTTTTCTCCGTAAAATAAAAATGAGCTCTAACAGAAACAACCATGTCCTCTAAGATATGGCCAGATTGTAAAATTGTATTCTGAATGCATTCACTCCTCTGTACACCCTATTCTACGTTTTGCAGCTGTGCTGAAAATGGTTCCACAACATATTACTATAAATGAAGTCATTCAGGAGTGACTCCATCTGCTGTTCAAATGAGATCAGAACAGTGCTGAAAGTGGCAGAGCTCCAGATAATTAGGCTCCGCTCCAAATGGATTCACACAGGTAACTTATGGCTTCATTACACTCCCCGGGAAGGCTTGCATCTCAAATTCACCTTAATGCAGGAATGTGTGATCAAATAACAATCTGTCTGAGACAAATGATTAATTTTGTTTATTCAAGGAACATGATCAGTCGATGAATAGCAAAAGCACGAGGGAATATCCAGGACTTGTGCAAAAAAATTATGCAGCTGCCGCATTAGGTTTCTCAAAAGAGTTTGGAATTTGGACATAAGACATCAATTCATGCCATTAGTGTTTTCAGAATTAAAGAGTAGTTGAGAGTATTTTGCTTCTTAATTCAATGCGAGGATTATTAACTAATAACAAATGTTATTCATCTTTATAATCACCAGATGACAGTTAATTTAAAACAACTAATCATTACACCTCACTGAATGGCACAGGGTTGATATGACCTTCACATCTTGGAGGCAAATAATTGTTCTTGTCAGACTCTTCCAATGCCTCATTAATTGACAGCTTTGGCATTTTTTATCTTAAGAAATGTAAAACTGACTGGACTCTGATGACTTGTTTGTACCCTCGAGACTTGGCAGATGCCATTTCCACTGATGGATCACTGACATCTTTTACCCCTTAAGAACCATCGTTGGCATTGTGCATTCCATTGCAGACGTTTGAACGCACCATCTCTGTACATCAGCGCAAAACGGGCCCCATTAACATACTTCAATATTTGATTGATAATGTAACGATGTGATATGTTATTAATGTTACCTAATTACTTATCTCTGCCCTCGTCCACATGCTGCAGGAGCCTCTGATAGTCAGTTTCTAGAACCAATATGCACATGGCATTTATAACACCCACCAGGTAAAATGGAAAACTGTATTGCAATATTTCTTATTTACAATTTAAAATATCAGGCTTTTGCTTAATGCAAGCAAACATCAGTGTAGACATCAATTAGGAAGTGTACAGTATTACTGAATATTTATCAGTTTGATACTATACAAGATTATTCTTTATCTATACTGTTGAGCTTTATTACGGCAAACTTTTAAACAAAAATTCAAAAATGCTCACATCAGGACCATAGTCTACTTCTGTGTGTTAAATATATAAGCAAATACAAAGAGGAAGGCCAGGTAACCTTTCCTCTAACAATATACAAGTAATTTGGAGTATGGGACAACCGTTAGTGTACATTTTAGGAGAAAATTAGATAAATATACAAAGCAAACTCAGAAATCACATGACATACAGTTATAGTCCAGCAAGTTTCTTTAAAATCACAAGCTTTCAAGGCACTGCTCCTTCATCAGGTGATGAAGGAACTGCGCTCCAACAGCTTGCGATTTTAAATAAACCTGTTGGATTATAACCTGGTGTCATGTGATTTCTGAGTTTGTCCAACCCAATCCATTCCAGCACCTCCACATCATATACAAAGCAATGGGTGATCCGAAGAATGGCCTTGCAGGATCTGTTTTTGATTGCTTTAGAAAAAAAATCGACATAAATAAAGTGGACAGAAAGGTCTCTTTCTGTGTGGTAAATTTTTATCGTCTTAAAATAACTCAGCTAAGCTTGAAAAGTTGCCTTGTACTGGGAAATGATAACCATCAGGTACCAACATCCTGTAAATAATAAAACTTAATGCGAAAGGGCATTAAAAAGACAGACTTAGGCCAGTTTAATAGTGCAATTCATCATTGATATCATGCATTAGGTTGGGGATTACAGCTCATTTCTATAGATCTAGATGGATTGCATTCCTGTCCACGAACATAGCATTGTAGGGAAGTGCACAATGGAGGTATATTTCTGAGCGCATCATGAAATGCAATGCAACAAGGTATAGACCGAATGACACAGGATAGTCTGCCATCCAAGGTAGAGAAAGAGAGATCCAGCAGCAAGAGGGGTGGCAGTTATCACTACACTGTAATGGTCGCACATCCAGCACATGCTCATTTAGTAGATGGCTCCCCACAGGCAGTACTGAACCTTCAAATTTTTCTTTGTGCCCACTGCACCTGGAGTTGGAAGACAGATTGGACAAACAAACACACCCCAGTTTCCCTGGCCATTGACTCAGTGGTAAAACAGCGACTGTCTTTTGGGAAGGTTAGGTTCAGTTACAGTCTGCACTAGGGTAGGGTGAGAGGGGTGGTCTGTGAAAGGATGAAGTAGTGAAATAGGGCTGCTACGACCAATTCAAGATGTGTATGAGATCCTTGCCAGGCATTTCAGTAACAGCAGTAAAGCTACTCTAAGCTGAGAGGCCATCATCAGCACATTGAGCAAATGTATCATCAGTCTCTTTCTGAAATTCTCAACTGCAAGACCAGTGCCAAAGACAAAATGGAATCCTTGTCAGAGAAACAGTCACTGCTGTAGCATAAAGGGGTTAGTGCTAGGTTTGTAATTGATCATGCTACACCATCAGTGTAAGAGGTCGCATGACAACATCCTTGGTCTCGACTGTTAAGCCTTGCGCTAAACCTTACTCTATAAATAATACAACAATTAATAAGTGTCTCACAGTCAGTATAGCTTGAAGAAACATGTTCATGATGTTCTCACTGTATTGTAGCAAGCAACTTAAGGGAATAAAGGTCTCACCTGACCCTGTGAACAAAGGATCATAAGGTTTATGCTGCAGAAGTAGGCTATTCAGCCCATTGAGTCTGCTCTGCTATTTAATGAGACATGGCTCATTTAGTAACCTTCAACTCCACTTTTCTACCCTCTCCCATTACCCTTGATTACCTTCCTGAATAAAAATCTGTCTATCTCAGCCTCAAAAGCCCTCTGCAGTAATGAATTCCACTGATTTAGTACTGTCTAAGAAAAGAAATTCTTCCTCATCTCCCTTATGCTGAGATTATGCTCACTGGTCCTAGACTCTTCCACAGGGAAAACAACATTTCCACATCTAGCTTGTTAACTCTCCTAATCCTGTTTATTTCAATAAGGTCACCTCTCATGGTTCTTGAACCCAATGTGCACAAGTTCAGCCTACTCAAGCTGTCCTCATAAGGAAATTCCTCCATTCCCAGAACCAACTAAAGTTTAAGGTGAACAGGGAAAGATTTAAAAAGGGCCTGAAGGACAGCTTTTTCACACAGAGGATGGTGCTTGTATGGAATGCACTGCCAGAGGAAGTGGTGGAGGCTGGTAAATTACAACATTATGAGGCATCTGGATGGGCATACGAACAGGGAGAGTTTAGAGGGAAATGATCCAAATGCCGGTAAATGGGACTAGATTTGTTTCGGTTATCTAGTCGAGATGGCTGTGTTGAACCGATGGATCTGTGTCCATGCCATACATCTCAATGACTCTAACCCTCTCTGGACTGCCCCAGACGCTGTGATTTCCTTCCTTTGATAAGGAGACCAAAACTGCTCACAGTATTCCAGTTATGGCCGAGTTAATGCCTTGTATCATTTTAGCTAGCCTTCCTTATTTATGTCTTCTATTCCGTCTGAAATAAAGGCCAACACTCTATTTGCCTTCCATATTACCCATTAAACTTGGATACTATCTTTTTTTATGTTTCATGCATGAGGACACCCAAATGTGTGCTGTACTTTGTTGTAATCTTTTTCTATTTAAATAATATTCCTATAAAATATGATACTCTACTAGAAGTGTGCTACCCTCTACTGTGACCTGATAGCTTAATACTAGCCCATATATGAATGGCTAAGGATCCAGGGATTGTATTCATTAGAGTTTAGAAGGTTGAGGGGAGATCTGATAGAAACATACAAGATAATGCATGGCTTAGAAAGGGTGGACGCTGGGAAGTTGTTTCCGTTAGGTGGGGAGACTAGGGCCTGTGGGCACAGCCTTAGAATTAGAGGGGGTAAATTTAGAATGGAAATGAGGAGACATTTCTTCAGCCAGAGAGTGGTGGGCCTGCGGAATTCATTGCCACGGAGCGCAGTGGGGGTCGGGACGTTAAATGTCTTCAAGACAGAGATTGCTAAATTCTTGATCTCACAAGGTATTAAGGGCTACGGGGAGAGTGCAGGGAAGTGGAGTTGAAATACACATCAGCCATGATTAAATGGCAGAGTGGACTTGATGGGCCGAATGGCCTTACTTCCACTCCTATGTCTTATGGTCTTATGGTCTTATATATGGCTGTGAGTATAACATGTTAATATAATCACTAACTAAAATAAATGTTTGTTGGATCCCTGAATACCACAATATCCACAGTCCATGTCTTATGTTCCAAGGGACAATATGAGCATTGCTGCATCACGTAAAATACTCTTCTGGAACCAAAACTCAAATCAAAAGAGAAATTTACCAACTGCCTAGTGTCCAGCAGTCTCTGTTGATCCTGACTGAGAACACAACCTCCCCTAGGATCCACTTCAATATGAACAGAGCTCATGTTGTCTAACCACAGAGAAGCAAACATTACAGCCAACGTAATATCCCAACAAATCTTAGACCCGGAAAAAGAAGGCAAATGGTTGGTGGTTGTTTTTGAACAGTATGGGTATGGTGAGCCGAAGGGCCTTTCACTGTGCTGTAGCTCTCTATGACTCTACACCGCACTGAACCAATGTTTAAGCAAATTTTATCAACCCTCTGTCACTCTTGGAATGCTTGCCTGTAGCATACGCAGCACCATTTTGGGTTTCCTTCAGGCATTTTGAACAGAAACAACTCATCAGATCCTGGTGTTGAAATGTCCAATAAATTTATTAAAAATTCAAGCCCTTGAGATGGGAATATATCACCTCTCAGAAGCCCCATTTACATGAATTTTATTCCGAATGGATTACACTTACCTGAGAAATACGCACTAAAGTGTTGATAGTTAAACTGAGATAATAAAATGTGGAGCTGGATGAACACAGCAGGCCCAGCAGCATCTCAGGAGCACAAAAACTGACGTTTCGGGCCTAGACCCTTCATCAGAGAGGGGGATGGGGTGAAGGTTCTGGAATGAATAGGGAGAGAGGGGGAGGCGGACTGAAGATGGAGAGAAAAGAAGATAGGTGGAGAGGAGAGTATAGGTGGGGAGGTAGGGAGGGGATAGGTCAGTCCAGGGAAGACGGACAGGTCAAGGAGGTGGGATGAGGTTAGTAGGTAGGAGATGGAGGTGCTGCTTGGGGTGGGAGGAAGGGATGGGTGAGAGGAAGAACAGGTTAGGGAGGCAGAGACAGGTTGGACTGGTTTTGGGATGCAGTGGGTGAAGGGGAAGAGCTGGGCTGGTTGTGTGGTGCAGTGGGGGGAGGGGACGAACTGGGCTGGTTTTGGGATGCGGTGGGGCAAGGGAAGGTTATGAAGCTGGTGAAGTCCACATTGATACCATTGGGCTGTCCTTAGTAAGGGGCTCACCTTTGTCCCCCTACAACCACACATCAACGAATACCAGTCACGATTGGACATAGAACAGTTTTTCCGCCGCCTTCGCCTCCACGCCTACTTCTTCAACCGGGAACCTAACCCTCCCTCCACTGACCCCTTTACCCGCTTCCAACACAAGTCCTCCTCCTGGACACCACCCCCAGGCCTCCTACCTTCCCTCGACCTCTTCATCTCTAACTGCCGTCGAGACATTAACCACCTCAACCTCTCCACCCCTCTCACCCACTCCAACCTCTCCCCCGCAGAACGGGCAGCCCTCCGCTCCCCCCGCTCCAAACCCAACCTCACCATCAAACTCGCAGACAAGGGTGGCACAGTGGTAGTATGGCGCACTGACCTCTACATCGCCGAGGCCAGATGCCAACTCTCCGACACCACCTCTTACCGCCCCCTCGATCATGACCCCACACCCGAGCACCAAACCATCATCTCCAACACCATTCATGATCTCATCACCTCAGGGGACCTCCCACCCACAGCCTCCAACCTCATTGTTCCCCAACCCCGCACGGCCCGTTTCTATCTCCTTCCAAAAATCCACACACCTGCCTGCCCTGATCGACCCATCGTCTCAGCCTGCTCCTGCCACACCGAACTCATCTCCACCTATCTGGACTCCATTTTCTCCCCTTTGGTCCAGGAACTCCCCGCCTATGTCCGTGACACCACCCATGCCCTCCACCTCCTCCAAGACTTCCAATTCCCTGGCCCCCAACACCTCATTTTCACCATGGACGTCCAGTCCCTATACACCTGTATTCCGCATGCAGATGGCCTCAAGGCCCTCCGCTTCTTCCTGTCACGCAGGCCCGACCAGTCCCCCTCCACCAACACCCTCATCCGCCTAGCCGAACTCGTCCTCACCCTCAACAACTTCTCTTTCGATTCCTCCCACTTCCTACAGACTAAGGGGGTGGCCATGGGCACCCGCATGGGCCCCAGCTATGCCTGCCTCTTTGTAGGTTACGTGGAACAGTCCTTCTTCCGCACCTACACAGGCCCCAAACCCCACCTCTTCCTCTGTTACATTGATGACTGTATCGGCGCCGCCTCTTGCTCCCCAGAGGAGCTCGAACAGTTCATCCACTTCACCAACACCTTCCACCCCAACCTTCAGTTCACCTGGGCCATCTCCAGCACATCCCTCACCTTCCTGGATCTCTCGGTCTCCATCTCAGGCAACCAGCTTGTAACTGATGTCCATTTCAAGCCCACCGACTCCCACAGCTACCTAGAATACACCTCCTCCCACCCACCCTCCTGCAAAAATTCCATCCCCTATTCCCAATTCCTCCGCCTCTGCCACATCTGCTCCCACGATGAGGCATTCCACTCCCGCACATCCCAGATGTCCAAGTTCTTCAAGGACCGCGGCTTTCCCCCCACGGTGGTCGAGAACGCCCTTGACCGTGTCTCCCGCATTTCCCGCAACACATCCCTCACACCCCGCCCCTGCCACAACCGCCCCAAGAGGATCCCCCTCATTCTCACACACCACCCTACCAACCTCCGGATACAACGCATCATCCTCTGACACTTCCGCCGTCTACAATCCAACCCCACCACCCAAGACATTTTTCCATCCCCACCCCTGTCTGCTTTCCGGAGAGACCACTCTCTCCGTGACTCCCTTGTTCGCTCCACACTGCCCTCCAACCCCACCACATCCGGCACCTTCCCCTGCAACCACAGGAAATGCTACACTTGCCCCCACACCTCCTCCCTCACCCCTATCCCAGGCCCCAAGATGACTTTCCACATTAAGCAGAGGTTCACCTGCACATCTGCCAATGTGGTATACTGCATCCACTGTATCCAGTGTGGCTTCCTCTACATTAGGGAAACCAAGCGGAGGCTTAGGGACCGCTTTGCAGAACACCTCTGCTCGATTCGCAAGAAACAACTGCACCTCCCAGTTGCAAACCATTTCCACTCCCCCTCCCATTCTTTAGATGACATGTCCATCATGGGCCTCCTGCAGTGCCACAATGATGCCACTCAAAGGTTGCAGGAACAGCAACTCATATTCCGCTTGGGAACCCTGCAGCCCAATGGTATCAATGTGGACTTCACCAGCTTCAAAATCTCCCCTTCCCCCACCGCATCCCAAAACCAGCCCAGTTCGTCCCCTCCCCCCACTGCACCACACAACCAGCCCAGCTCTTCCCCTCCACCCACTGCACCCCAAAGCCAGTCCAACCTGTCTCTGCCTTCCTAACCTGTTCTTCCTCTCACCCATCCCTTCCTCCCACCCCAAGCCGCACCGCCATCTCCTACCTACTAACCTCATCCCACCTCCTTGACCTGTCCATCTTCCCTGGACTGACCTATCCCCTCCCTACCTCCCCATCTATACTCTCCTCTCCACCTATCTTGTTTTCTCTCCATCTTCGGTCCGCCTCCCCCTCTCTCCCTATTTATTCCAGAACCCTCACCCCATCCCCCTCTCTGATGAAGGGTCTAGGCCCGAAACGTCAGCTTTTGTGCTCCTGAGATGCTGCTGGGCCTACTGTGTTCATCCAGCTCCACACTTTATTATCTTGGATTCTCCGGCATCTGCAGTTCCCATTATCACTGATAGTTAAACTGATATGGTTTGCAACGGCCGTGACCAAAACATTTGTTGTTAAACAATTTCTGCAAGAAAACTGTCAATCTTAAGTCAGCCTTCATAGCGAGAGTAGAGGAGCAGGGATGTCTTGCTGCAATTGTCAGGAATCACACGACACCCGGTTATAGCCCAACAGGTTTATTTGAAATCACAAGCTTTTGCAGCACTGCTCCTTCATCTGGTGGTGACCGGATAAAGGAGCCGCCCTCTAAAATCTTGTGATTTCAAATAGACCTGTTGGACTACAGCTGGTGAGGTGTGATTTCTGACTTTATCTGCCCCAGCCCAACACCCCACTATCTCCACATTGTTGCTCCAATTGTAGAGGGCCTCAGTGAGGCCACACCCTGAATACTATGTTGTATTATACCCGGAATACAGTTTTGGTCTCCCTATCTGAGGAAGGATGTTCTTGCTATGGAGGGAGCAAAGGTTTTATCAAATTGATTTCTGGCTGGCAGGACTGACACAGGAGGAGAGATTGAGTCGGTTAGGGTTGTATTCATTGGAGTTTAGAAGAATGAGGGGAATCTCATAGAAACCTGTAAATTCTAATTAGATGAGACATATTAGATGCAGGAAGGATATGCCCAATGGTGGAGGAATCCAACAATGGGTCATAGTTTAAGGATAAGGGTTTAAGGATAACTCAATTTACAAATGGCCTGTTTCCATGCTATAGGGACTCCATGCTTCTCTATGGCTTGTAAGTGCATGGTAGCACAACCACAAATCCACTGAGATATGGCAAATATATTACGAGGATAACCCTTCAGAGCTGATGTTGGGAGAAATGTTTTCACCCAAAGATTGGTGAGCCTGTGGAATGCACTCCACAGGACGTCGTTGAGACCAAAACATGATGTTTTCAAGAAAGAGGTTGTGGTTAATGGGATCAGAGCATATGGGGGAACGGCAGCATTATGATATTGAGCTCAATGATCAGCCATGATCATACTGAATGGCAGAGCAGGCTCAAGAGGTCCATAAGGCCATAAGACATATGAGCAGAAGTTAGGCCATTTGGTCCATCAAGTCTGCTCTGCCATTCAGTCATGGCTGATAAGTTCCTCAACCCCATTCTCCTGCTTTCTCCCCATAACCCTTGATCCCTTGATAATCAAGAACCCATCTATCTCAGTCTTAAATGTACTCAATGACCCGGCCTCCACAGCCTTCTGTGGCAGTGAATTCCATAGATTCACCACTCTCTGGCTGAAGATGTTTCTCCTTATCTCTGTTCTAAAAGGTCTTCCCTTTACTCTAAGGCTGTTCCCATGGGTCCTAGACTCTCCTACCATTGGAAGCACCTTCCCAACATCCACACTGTCCAGGCTATTCTGTATTCTGAAATTTCAATTAGATCCCCTTCATCCTCTAAACTCCAATGAGTATGGTCCCAGATTCCACAAACGTTCCTCATATGTTAAGCTTTTCATTCCTGGAACCATTCTCGTGAACCTCCTCTGAACCAGCTCCAGGGCCAGTATACCCTTTCTGAGATACGGGGCCCAAAACTGCACACAATACTCCAAATGTGGCCTGACCAGGGCCTTGTAAAGCCTCAGTAGCACGTCCCTGCTTTTATATTCAAGTCATCTTAAAATAAATACCAATATTGCATTTGCCTTCCTGACTACTGAGTCAACCTGCAAGTTTACCTTGAGAGAATCCTGAACAAGAACTCCCAAGTCTCTTTGCACTTCAGACTTCTGCATTTTCTCCCCACTTAGAAAATATCTTATGCTTCTATTCTTCTTACCAAAGCACATGACCTTGTTGTACTCCATCTGCCACTTCTTTGCCCACCCTCCTAACCTGTCCAAATCCTTCGCAGCCTCGCCACCTCCTCAACACTACCTGTCCCTCCACCAATCTTTGTATCATCTGCAAACTTTGCCAGAATGCCCACAGTTCCTTCATCCAGATCATTAATGTATAAAGTGAAAAGTTGTGGTCCCAACATTGACTCTTGTGGAATACCACTTGTCACTGGCTGCCATCCTGAGGAAGACCCTTGTATCCCCACTGTCTGCTCTCTGCCAGACAGCCAACCTTCGATCCATTTTGCCTTTAACACCGTAGGCCCTTATCTTACTCAGCAGCCTCCTGTGTGGCATCTTATCAGAGGCCTTCGTGAAGCCCAGGTAGATACCATCCATTGGCTCTCCTTGGTCTACCCTGCTTGTTACTTCCTCAAAGAATTCCAGCAGATTTATCAGGCATGACATCTCCTTGATGAAACCATGCTGACTTTGCCCTGTTTTACCAGACGCTTCCAAGTATTTAGAAATCTCATCCTTCACAATGGACTCCAAAATATTACCCACAACCAAGGTTAAGCTAATCAGCCTGTAATTTTCCTTCTTTTGCCTTATTCCATTTTTAAACAGGGGTGTCACATTAGCAATTTTCCAGGCATCTGGGACTCTCCCTGACTCTAGTGATTCCTGAAAGATCACCACTAACGCTTACACTCTCTCTTCAGCCATCTCCTTTAGAACTCTGGGGTGTGGTCCATCTGGTGCAGGTGATTTATCTACCTTCAGGCCAATCAGTTTTACTAGCACCTACTCCTTGGTGATGGTCACCATTCTCAGCTCTGCCTCCTGACTGTCTTGAATTTTTGGGATATTACTTGTGTCTTCCACTGTGAAGACTGACGAGAAGTAATTATTCAGGTCCTCAGCCATTTCCTTGTTCCCCGCTACTATCTCTCCACCGTCATTTTCCACTGGTCCAATGTCCACTTTTGATTTTCTTTTACCCTTTATATACCTAAAGAAACCTTTACAGTCTACACTGATATTATTGGCTAGCTTATCTTATATTTAATCTCCTCCCTCCTTATTTCTTTTTTTGTTGCCCTCTGTTGGTCTTTGCAAGCTTCCCAGTCCTCTGGTTTCCCACTGCCCTTCACCACATTATATGCTTTCTCTTTTGCTTTTATGCTATCCCTGATTTCCTTAGTCAGCCATGGCTGCCTCATTCTCCCTGTACCGTGTCTCGTTTCCCTAGAGATGAATTTTTGCTGTGTCTCTTGAATTACTTCCAGAAATTCCTGCCAGCACTGTTCCACTGTCTTTCCTGCTAGCCTCCTGTTCCAGTCAATTCTGCCCAGCTCCTCCCTCATACCTCTGTAGTCACCTTTATTCAGCTGTAAAACCGTTACTTCTGATTCTGTCTTCTTCCTCTCAAATTACAAAGTAAATTCTATCATCTTAAGATCACTGCCTCCTCAGGTTCCTTTACCTTAAGCTCCCTCATCAAGTCGGCCCCATTGCACAATACTAAATCCAGTATTGCCTGTTCCCTTGAGGGCTCCACCACGAGCTGCTCCAAAAAGCCACCTCGTAGACATTTCACAAACTAGTCTTGCAATCCTAGACCAACATGATTTTCCCGCTCCACCTGCTTATTGAAACCCCCCACGATCACTATGGCTTTGCCTTCCCTTACACACCTTTTCTATCACCTGGTGTATCTGGTGTCCCAGCTTGTGGCTACTGTTTGGAGGCCTGTACACAACCCCAGCTATGGTTTTTTCACCCTTGTAGTTCCTCAATTCTACCCACACAGATTCTACAACATCTGACCCTATTTTGTTTCTTCACGTTGATTTAGTTTCATTTCTCACTAATAAGGCAACCCCAGCCCATGGCCCACCTGCCTACCTTTTCAATAGGATGTATATCCTTGGAAATTCAGTTCCCAATCCTGATCCCCTTGCAATGATGCCTACCATGTCATACTTGCCAGTTTCCATCAGCACCACAAACTCATTTACCTTATTCCTTATACTGCGTGCATTCAGATATAACACCTCCAGTCCTGTATTAACCTTCTCTCTTCTCATTTCCATTCATTTTTCCAGTGTTTGATTGCTAGCCTTTTCCAAACACTCTGTCCTATTTGTGTCTGTGCTGGAGAAGTTACTAACCGCTCCTGAGTTCTCCTTCCCTGTCACTTCTTTCATATTATTCCACTTAGTTGAATTCACCACTACAGATGTTAACCTGCTGTTTTCTTTCCCAGTGGGGCAAGTTTCATCATTTCCGTCTCTTCCTCCTCCTATCCCAGTTTCTAGTTTAAAGTCCTGTTGATCAGCCTATTCACCCTTTTCGCTAAAACATTGGTCCCAGCTCGATTCAGGTGGAGACTGTCTCATTGGTACAGGTCCCTCCTATTCCAATACTGCTGTCAGTGCCCCATGAAAAGGAGCCCCTCTTTCCCACACCAGTCCTTTAGCCACATGTTTACTTCTCTTATTCTCATGTCCCTATGCCAATTAGCAAGTGGCTCGGGCGGTAATCTGGAGATTATAACCCTCGAGGATCTATTCTTTAATTTGGTTCCTAGCTCCTGATACCCACTGAACAGGCCCTCCTCCCTAGTCTTGCCTATGTTGTTTGTTCCGACATGGACCACAACAACTGGATCGTCCCCCTCCCTCTCCAATATCTTTTCAAGACGGTCAGAGATATCTCTTACCCTGGCACCGGGCAAGCGACATACCATGCAGGGCTATCGATCCTGCTTACAAAGGATACTATCTATCCCCCTATTTATAGAATCCTCTACAACTACCACCTATCTTTTTGCTCCCCCTTCTTGGATGGCCTCCTGTACCAAGGTACAGTGGTCAGTTGGATGATCCTCCTTACAGCCCTTTTCCTCATTCACACTGGGAGCAAGTACCTTGTACCTTTTGGACAAGGTCAAGAGCTGAGTGCCCTTTGTTCCTGACTGCAGGATTCCTCTACCTGCCTTACTTACAGCCACACCCTGCTGTCCCTGGCCACTGACCAAATTTGAAACAAAGCGTCCCGTTATTTCTCCACCCCCTGGATGTGCCACAGTGTCTTAAACTCTGATTCCAGCTCATCAACTCTGAGCTGAAGTTCCTCAGGCAACCAACACTTGCCACAGATGTGGTTACTGCAGTTCGCAATGGGATCAGCCAGCTCCCACATCATACAGCTACAGCACATCACCTGTCCTGCCATTTCTATTTAGTTAATTACTTTATTAATTGATATAATTTATTATAATGAGTTAGTTAAATTTGTTGTTACTTATCTCCCTCCAATAGCTTCTTGATCAAAAACAATGCAAAAAAAAGGAAAAAGAAACTCCTCTACAGTAGATTGCAAAAAGAATAAAAAAAAAACTTATCTTACTGACACTCCACACAGTCTTTTTATTAGGTTCGAGGAGGAGGATGGGTGGGAGACACTACACATGTAGTGTTTCAGGTTTAGACAATACACGAATACGGTATTTTTCTGAAGAAAGGTCCCGACCCGAAATGTCAGCCTTCCTGTTCCTCTGATGCTGCTTGGCCTGCTGTGTTCATCCAGCTCTACACCTTGTTATCTCGGATTCTCCAGCATTGGCAATTTCCACTATCTCTAACAATTCTCACCCAAATATGATAGTTCACTTCCCAGCTCATGGTCTCACCACTCCCACTGCTCGAAACAAGTGCTCACATGGCCCAGTCCTGCTATCTTCTGTGCTTCCGTGTTTTTATGTTTCTGGAGATTTTTCTGCCAACCCATATTCCAAACTGAATCAGTTAATATTTTTGCAGTTAGTTTATGACAATTTATGATGAAAATGATGAGCAGAACTTCCCAGTAGCTGATTGAGGTGGACTATAGCAGTTGGAGAAAAAAATGACAATTTTCAAAAACTGAAATTTGTGACGTCAAGAAAAACATCTGATTTTCTGCCCAAGGTTTGAATGGTGGGACAAGGATCAAGGAGCCTATTTGCATGCCTAAGCAATTCATCATTACCAAATCCTGCCTCGTTTATATGTTGCTCACTATTCGCCCACCTGCCTGATAGAAACTAGACAGCACCAATCCCTGATGTGATAGTCGGAACTGTTACCTGGGGGGCTCAAGCTCACCTCTCACTCCTTCGAACGTCCATCTACGCCAGGAGACCCCAACTCCATAAAGCTCACTCCCACACTTTCTTTCCCCAGATGGGTCACTTCAAATCAATTTCAAATCCACTTCAATGGATGCCAAGGCCCTGCATTGCAAAACTGCTTTCCGAGTATCTATGTCAGGCATTGGAGTGGGATAGAACAGGCAAATAGGGGATGAGGTGGATGCTGAGGAACTGGGAGAATGGCTGCAGCCTTTTGAGAACGAAATGAGTCATTGAGCAGGAAGAAGATTACCTTCAGGCATGGTGGAGCACTGCAGCGTCAGGCACCACAAGCTTTCAGGACCAAGAGTGAAGTTGGATGAACACAGCAGGCCAAGCAGCATCTCAGGAGCACAAAAGCTGACGTTTTGGGCCTAGACCCTTCATCAGAGAGGGGGATGGGGAGAGGGTTCTGGAATAAATAGGGAGAGAGGGGGAGGCGGAGCGAAGATGGAGAGAAAACAAGATAGGTAGAGAGGAGAGCATAGGTGAGGAGGTAGAGAGGGGATAGGTCAGTCCAGGGAAGACGGACAGGTCGAGAAGGCGGGATGAGGTAGTAGGTAGGAAATGGAGGTGCGGCTTGGGGTGGGAGGAAGGGATGGGTGAGAGGAAGAACAGGTTAGGGAAGCGGAGACAGGCTGGGCTGGTTTCAGGATGCAGTGGGGGGAGGGGATGAGCTGGGCTGGTTCCACTTCCCTAACCTGTTCTTTCTCTCACCCATCCCTTCCTCCAACCTCACGTCTCACCTCCATTTCCTACCTACTAACCTCATCCCGCCTCCTTGACCTGTCCATCTACCCTGGACTGACCTATTCCCTCCCCACCTCCCCACCTATACTCTCCTCTCCACCTATCTTCTTTTCTCTCCATCTTCGGTCCGCCTCCCCCTCTCTCCCTATTTATTCCAGAACCCTCTCCCCATCCCCCTCTCTGATGAAGGGTCTAGGCCCGAAACGTCAGCTTTTGTGCTCCTGAGATGCTGCTTGGTCTGCTGTGTTCATCCAGCCTCACATTTTATTATCTTGGATTCTCCAGCATCTGCAGTTCCTATTATGACATCAGCTTTCAGGACCAGCTTGGCACATGTTGCCAACAGATGGCAGCTGGGTGCGAATTTCATTCAGCTACTGTGAGCTTGTTGTGCTCAAAAGGGAAGCAGCCCCCACTTATTCTCAGGAATAAATGCAGCTTCTTCTCTTTGCTCTGTTCTCAATGAAAGTTCATTATCAACTGTGCGAAGGCTTTACAACATGAGATGCTCCAACATTCAACAATGATGAGATGTTCTGCTACCCTGCACATTAGGGTAAGAGGAGGTATCCTTTAGACAGAACTCTGACATAGTACAGTGCTTAGGACAGGTAGCCATTCTAGCTTCATTCTTGTAGCTGCAGTATTCACCCATGTGATGATGTCAAGGGCCATGCGTTTATGATTGTGAGAGTCTGTTTTCAATGGAGTGTCACTTATGCCATCTGTGTGCCCTCAACAGCTTGCCTTGCTTTTTTTATCCCTCTCCCTCCATGCGAAGGCTTTTTCCTGGCTGATACAGGTTATCCCAGTGTGCACCTGGTACATACATAGGTGGACAGCAGAGTAAATGCAGCACTTCCATTACTGGGTGACTTGAGTTTGCATATTCTCCCTGTGTGAGAGATAACAAGGTGTAGAGCTGGATGAACATAGCAGGCCTGGCAGCATCAGAAGAGCAGGAAAGCTGACGTTTTGGGTCTGGCCCTTCTTCAGAAAATTTCGGAACATTTTCTGAAGAAGAGCCCAGACCTGAAATGTCAACTTTCCGGCTCCTCTGATGCTGCCGGGCCTGCTGCATTCATCCAGCTCTATACCTTGTTATCTCAGATTCTCCAGGATTGGCAGTTTGCTTTCCTCCTGGTGCTCTGGTTTGTTCTCACAGTCCAAAGATGTGCAGCTTAGATGGAATGGCCTTGCTACATTACCCACAGTGTCCCGAGATGTGCAGGCTGGGTGGATTGGCCATTCTAAATTGCACAATATCCAAAGATGTGTGGGTTAGGTGAAACAGCCACAGTAAATGTAAGGTTACAAGGGTACAGTAGGGGCTGGGTCAGTGCAACATGCTTTTCAGAGCACGGGTGCAAACTTGATGGGTCAAATGGCCACTTTCCACACTGTCGGGATTCTATGGTTCTCTATGACTAATAAGTGCACAGTACGACAACCACAAATCCACAGAGATGTGGCAAATATATAATGAGGGGAGCAGCAGAGAATTGCACAAGAGTTCACAGACAGAAATTCTCCCTGAATCTCTCTGAAACTGGCATTAAGCTGAATATTTTTTGGCAAAATTCAGCCAGTAAAGTGAAAGGTGCATTTGTGTTTTCTGGAGAATTTGATTAACCATATAAATTTTCTTAAATTCCCTAGGGTTTAAGACTAAATGACATGTAAGACTAATATCGGTTACAGTATCACAGAAATCCAATTATGCATTCATTAAATCAAGAATACTGGTCAATAAACAAATCATCAGCAATAGGCTACCACACAGTGACTTTGTACACACTGGTGCCAATTTTGATTTCACTGCAAGATATTTTTGGAATTGATTAATGTGCAATCAGATTTGAGCAAGGCAATCACTTAAGGTTTTAACTTGATATTTGGAATCCAAGTCATCAAGCACAGATTATGAACCATACGTAATTTTTGTCAAGTATCTCGTGGCGGCAGGTAGCGAGTCACGGCAGAAGTCTGGATCAATGATTTCCACAAGAAAGACTTTAATCTTGACATAGAACAAGCAAATTACAGCAGATGCTAGAATCAGCACTGAAAACAACATAAAAATGCCGGAAATCACAGCGGACCAGGCAGCATCTATGGAGAGAAAGCAAGCTAATGTTTCAAATCTGGATGACTCTTCAGCAGAACTGACCAGAGGAGGTTCACTAGATTGATCCCTGGGATGGCAGGTTTGTTGTATGAGGAGAGGTTGGGCCAACTGAGCCTGTATTCAGTCGAGTTCAGAAGAATTAGAAGGAATCTCATTAAAACAAAGAGAATTCTAACAGGACTAGACAGGCAGGATGTAGCGACGATGTCCCTTACACATGCTTAGGTTATCATTCCTTTTGAGTTCTCTTTGAGAGTTCAAACAAATTTCCTCAAACATTTTGACTATTTTGTGTAATTTCTGCTGGAGTAAAATCTTCTTCTAGATTATTTACAAAGCAACCTGAACAACTGCGTTACACCCTTTGCCTCCTTTCTTAGAAGACTCAGAAATTTTGCAAAATGCAAATAAGTCTTAACAACTTTCATGACTCCATGATCCAGGTTCAGACTCTTCCTTATTCTCTCAATGGGATGTGGATATCATGGCCAAGGCCAATATTTGCTGCGCATCCCTATTTACCTGTGAGCTGAGCAGTTTGATCAGCTCTTTCGGAGGGCACTTAGGAGTGAACCACATTGCTGTAGGTCTGGAGTCACATATAGGCCACGCCAGGGAAGGATGGCAGAATTCCTTTCCTAAAGGACATTCGTGAACTAGGGGTTTTGTAGTTTTCAAGAACGTCATTAACGAAACTAACTTTCACTTCCAGTTTTTTTTTCATTCATGATTTATTTTTAATACACATGTGGTAGGATTTGAACCCAGAATCTCACAGCTCTCACTTGGATCACTGGATTTCTAGTGCCACCATAAGATGACATATTTAGGTGAACATTAGGATGGCGCGACAAATTTAGAGTTCTCCCGGTGTCTTGGCCAACGTTCCTTCCATGGCTATAGAATGATTGAATTGCTACAATGTGGAAGCAGGCCATTCAGTCCATCTTCTCCATACCAAGCCTCTGAAGAGCATCCCACACAGACCCAGCACCCTACCCTATCCCTGTAACTCTGCCTTTCTCATGGTTAATCTGCCTAAACTGCATATCCCAGGACACTGTGAGCATTTGATCCTGATCAGTCCCCCTAGCCTGCATATCTTTGAACTGTGGGAGGAAAGCACCAGCACCAAAAGACAAGCTATTAGGTTTTATCAAATTTACCACTTATGGGATCTTACTGCATGTCATTTTGTTGCTGCATGTGCATAAAAATATGATTGCTATTACCCTTCAAGTTTATTTTCACCCACCGGAAAGTTTAGGTATGACTTAACCGTGTGGAATGTGCTATGTCCTTAATCTATTTGTTCCTTCTCTGACAAAATATTAACTCTTCTACTTGAGTCACCTAATTTTTCAACTTCTGATTTATACTTTTATAAGTGGAATTCTTAGGTTCACAAGTTAAACTCTCTGCCTCAGTAAGTTTCCCTTAGGAGAGATGTTCCATGTTTTTAACTGGATTTAAGGATAATTTTAAGTTTTAACAAGTGCAGTAATGTATATGCTTTGGTACTAACCTAGAAGTCATGAAACCAAATTCCATCAAGAAAGTTGCAAAGTCAAATTTAATAATTCTGGTAAATTGTGAGCTGGCCTGAGAATAAATTGCTGTTAAAATTGCAGCACTGTCAGAAAGAGTCAATTATCCCTCTAATATCTTCAAGGTATTTAACCTCCCACACAGTGGGCCTAGTTTGTATGGAACATAATTTTCACCTGCTTCAGATTTAGCAACGTCTCAATTTTAAAATGCTAATCCTACTTTTATCTTTTTTCAACTCCCTCCATGCCTTCACTCTCCCTATTTCTTAAATCTTTTCAGCAACCAACAACCTTCTAGATCTCTGGGCTCCTCTAGTTCTGGCCTCCTCTGCATCCCCAGTTTCAATTGGCTCATTGTTGGTTGCAGCGTCTTCAGTAGACCCAGGTGCTAAATTTAGTTAGATGAAAATGCTCCACCTCTTATTACAATCCCTGCAGAGATGGATAACTTTTATAAAGGTATTTCAAGTTCCAGTGTCTGACTGAAAGGACGAAACAACAAGATTTTAATTGTTCTAAAACACAAACCAAAAGCAGCATTGTCCAAACAAATTTTTTTATAGAATCCCTACAGTGTGAAAACAGGGCCTTCAGTCCAAAAAGTCCACACCAATCCTCAGAGCATCCCATCCAGACCACCCCCCACCCCATAACCCATCTAATTTACACATCTCTGAACACTCTGGGGCAATTTAGCATGGATAATCCACCTAACCTGCACATCTTTGGACCATGGGAGGAAATCGGAGCACCTGGAGGAAACCCACGCAGACACGGGGAGAATGTGCAAACTCCACGCAGACAGTCACCCGAGGGTCCATGGCGCTGTGAGGCAGCAGTGCTAATCACTGAGCCACCATGCCACCATTTGTTGGAAACTTCTAAACCACATTCTCCATCCAATCTTCAATGCAACTGAAAATCTCCTGCTATTATTATGCTTTACGAAGTCCTTAAACTTACTTCTTCAGGAATCAGTCTAAAATTATTCTCCATTCCGAGCAGCATGACCCCTTTCTGCTTTTCAGCTGGGTAATATCCAGTCCCAGAACTGACTTTCATTGTGAGGGCTGCACTAGAGATTCCTTCTTTATAGCCCGATGAGAATCTTCCAACCTCCTTTAAATCTCCACAAAATTAGTCTCTTCAATCTGAGCACCAGCTACCACTAGCATTCTGCATTGTGGCCAATAAAGTCAGCATTTTCCCTGCTTTTGGTGCAGGAGTGCTGCCTCTTGTCTCTTGGCTCTTGCTCTCTGCCTCTCAGATGGCTACAAACATATTTGTGTCTGCGAGCCTCTGTGATATCTTAGAAACCCTGTAACCCAAAAGCCCAACAGCTTACTATGTCCTTTTCCCTTCTAAAAGCACACCTCCAAGAATAGCATGAATCACATGGGCCATATATTCAGGTAGAAATGGTCGTTAACTAGCTTCTAAAATCATAATTCCATTTTAGTTTGGAATTAACCATTCATAAAAATTAACATTCCAAATACTTTCCTGCGTGACTTGGAGACTGGCAAGTGAGTTCACAGGCAGTACACCTACTTCTATTATCTTCAATGCAACTGAAAGTCTCCTGCTATTATTATGCTTCACAAAGTCCTTAAACTTACTTCTTCAGGAATCAGTCTAAAATTATTCCCCATTCCGAGCAGCATGACCCCTTTCTGCTTTTCAGCTGGGTAATATCCAATCCCAGATATAATCAACAAGTATAATCAAGTACCTCCTTCCTGGTAAAAAAAAAACTTGTAAACATTCCCCCTCGTCTTTAACTTTAGCAATTAATCACCAACCCCACCCACCCCCACATCACTTTCTTCATTCCTCCGTGTAATTTTAATTATAATTAAACTGCAATCTTAGCAATATTAGACATTTAACACTCTTGATGTAATTATCCACCTTTAAGATGATTCTTTAAAACATCACTCCACCTGTCTTAATATCTACTTTTCTGGCTTAGAACCAAGTCTTATTTGATAATTCTTCTATAATGTCCCTTTTTGATGTTTCATTACAACTAAGAATAACATATAAGTGCAGGTTGGATTTTACAGTACTCCTAAAACCCTCTGCATTCACCAAACAAGCTATTCAGTTGAGCAAACAATTGTTACTTCAACTTCTGAGGTTATAGTGTAGTTGCAATAAATTTGTTGGTCTTTTGCACATCCAAAGAACAACACCGAAAATAATTTCTCACCATTTGTCAGCGGTACCAGCAGATTTTGTACTCTGCTATCTTTAATGTCCACTTAGAGCAGGATTTGCAGGGATGTATAATTAGCATTTGCCTTCCAGCTCTACAGTGCATCAAAACCATTAAAAAATATGTTACATATCATCTCAATCTGAGTGCAAACTGTGCAAGTAATCCAGAAATGCCCAACATAGGTTTAATCATGTTCATTGTATACAGATGTTAACCTTTCCTTGCCCAGACACTGGTCTGACTGTGAACTAATTCTAACCCTATTAATGATGTGGAGGTACCAGTGTTGGATGGGGGTGGACAAGGTCAGAAATCATGTGACACCAGGCTATAGTGCAACATGCATACCCTCCCCTCAGCCACACACACACACACACACACACACACACACACACACACACACACACATATATACACACACACACAAACAAACACACACACGCACACACACACACACACACACACACACACACACACACACGCACACACACATTACACACAGGTATCACCCACACTCGCACACATGCACACACATCACACACAGATATCTCTCTCACACACACACACACACACACACACGTGCACACAGACAGGCACACACAGACATCACACACAGACATCGCGCGCACACACACACATACACACACACACACACGCACACACACACGCACACACACACACACGCACACATAGATACCCAAACACATCCATACACACCAATGTACATAAACTCACACACACAAATGCATACATGCAAGCATGTACAGAAAACACACGTGCCAACTCGGAACTTTAAATTAATTAAATAATTTATATGTGACTTCAGATCCACCACAATATGCAGTCGTTTGAAATATATATATCAAGTCACTCTGTCATATTCAAGAAAGCAGCTCACTACCACCTTCTCAATGACACCTAGGAGTGACAATAAATGTTGGTCTTGCCAGTAATGCCCACATCCTGAGAATAAACGTAAAAAAACTGTACAAACACCTGGACAATGTAGTGGATGGCAACAAGCATATGTGGATGATGATTAGATTGTGGGCTAATCTTAGACTTTTATGTCGTCCAAATATCAATCCTTGCAGTGTGTGTGCTGTGTTAACCAATTATAATTTCTGTTTATTCAGTAAGAAAAAATGTCCTTTGGAGTATCAGAATACGGGGAAACATACGACAGTGTTTAGGCATTTAGCCCAACATTTTCATAGACCAGGGGCAAACTGTTGTGCTAACCAAACTCCTATTTGTTAATCAACTAAAAAATGACATGACAAACATATTTTCCTTCCTAACCTCCCTCCTGCTTGAAATAAACCCACTAATAGCTCAGGATATTTGCGTAATCTTACTTTCCAGTAAAAAGCAACCTCACTGATACCAAGATAATAAAATGTGAGGCTGGATGAACACAGCAGGCCCAGCAGCATCTCAGGAGCACAACTGATACCACATGTCAGGAATTTGTGCCATAAACACATTTCAAAGAATGTGAAGATGCATGAGGAGGCTCAGAGATGAACTCTTAGGATGGAATTTAACTCCAAGGTTAAGTTAGAGCAAAGGGGCTCAAGAGGGGACCTGACTAAATTCTGCAAGGTCTGAGATCTGGTGAACAAAAGGGAGAAAATGGCCCAGTAGTATTATCACTGATATTCATCCAAAAACCCAGGTAATGTTCTGGCGACCTTGAATGTCCTTTAGAGAAGGAAACTGCCATCCTTACCTGGTCCAGCCTACATGTGACTCCAGGCACATTGCAATGTGTTTGACTTTCAACCGCCCTCTGGGTAATTTGGGATAGGCAATAAAGAGTTGCCTAGCCAGTGAAATCCACATCTGTGATAGGGTTAGGGTGAATTTAAAAATAACTCAAAGAAACGTCTTTCACATTAATTGAAGCTACAAAGACTGGAGGAAAGGTTTAAGATTTTGTCCAAGATATATGGGAGGGGGATAAGAGGAAGAAATACTTTGCACAGAAAGCGATAATGACCCAATCTGGTTGCTTCGGAGAATGGCGGATGCAGAAAGAGGAGCCAAACAGACAAAAAGTGTTAATATCTGGACAGTTTGAGTTGAACCTCACACTGAGAAATTAAATGAGAGCTTAGTAAGAGACACAACATGGCTTCAATACTGATTGTTACGCTTCAGTATGGCTGGATCTAGTTAATTAATGTGTAATAAACTAGTTACTGTTGCAACCTATTGAAGACTTTGTAATCTTCTTGTAACTAGAAGACCCAAACATACAACATAGTGACGGTGATGTTTCTGTGAAGAATCCAGAAAACTTCATAAAGCATCTTCAAAGAAGGAAAGGCCTGGAAAAAAAAATGTAGTGCAGAAGAATCTGTAGAACTCATGAAGGGACTGTGAGAAGAACTTCAAGGCTACTCCATTGATGGAATGGAGATGCAGAGTCAGAAAATGAGCTTGCAAAGGCATTGAAGTTGTACTACCCCTCCCCAGACGTGGTGGTCTGTGAAGAAGATACCAATCCAGCGATTGCAGCAGTTGAGTTGGGGAGCTAAAGAACAGTCAGGGGAATCTGGAGAGCAGCCCTGTAACAGGATAATAATACCCAGTTGTTAGCACACAAGAGAGACCCACAGCAATGTAGTTGGCTCCTAACTGCCCTCTGGGCAATTGGAGATGGGCGATAAATGCTGCCTGGACAGTGACACCCTCATCCCGTGAATGAATAAGGAATAAAGGCAGTACTGGGAAAGGATGATCTAAAATGGAAACCATGGACATTATCTGACCTGTTACAGTCAACATTCTTACATCTGATGACCATGAGGAAGAACAGAAGGTTCCATTTGGTCATGTGCCACCATGATCTACCTAACCTCCCAGTAGTTCTGTCCATATTTGGCCTTCAATCTCTCATTCCAACTTGTTGACCTAAACTCAATCAGTTCAGTTGTGAAAAAGAATCAGTCAATGCATCAATCCATTCTGGATCATTTACTGTGCCTGCTTCACTGCAGCAAAATAAAAAGGCTTGAATATCAGTTTCTGAGTGAAACGTAGGCGTGGAAGAGGTTGGGGGTGGGTGAGGGGCACGTGATGAAGGAGAAGGTTAGGGTTCTTGGGGACACAATGGAGCAGGAGAGAAGAGTTAGGTCTGGATGGGGAAAGATGGAAGGGAAAGGGAATTGGTGTGGTGATGGAGGAATGATGAGGTGAGGACGGAGTGAAAAAGGAGGGACAAGGGAGAGAGTGCAGAAGATGGAAGTGAAGTGGACAATGAGGGGGAAGAGTAGGGTTATGAGGAGAAGGAGGGCAAGGGGAAATTGGGATATGGAAAGTGGGGAGTTGCTGGGAGTGGAATGGTAACAAGGGGAGATGTGGGGGTGATGAATGTGGAGGGATACAGAGAGATAGAGGTGGGAAGGAGGGGAGATGAAGGTAAGAGTGGGGAAATAGTTGAAGCAGATAGGAGGGAGAGGTGGCAGAGAAACCTGACACAGAAGGGAGTGGAAATCAAGAGTTCCCTCTCCAAAAATGGTTGTGGATATGGCAATTTTCAAAATTGAGGAGTATTTCAAAAACAAAGGTGGGTAAATGGTACCGATTTACAAATCTGCGACGATCTATTGAAAAAATGAAAAAAGGGCTAAATGATCAATTCAAACTTCCATATCCTCTTCAAATTATGGGACTCCCACACAGAGCCAAAGCTAGCTACCTCCAGATGAGCCCCGAGCGCTGACAGCCTCTCCCCCGAGCTCTATCACTGACCTCCCACTGCAACATCGGCCAATGAGAATTGAAAACCCTTGCACCATTTTTCCAGCCAGTTCAGCCATTCTGGATGGTACAGTGGTAGAGTGGTCAGCACTGCCGCCTCACAGCACCAGGGAGTAAGAATATCTTACTTGAGGCCAAGCTCTAGTTCCATGTGATCTGAATCAGCTTGGTATTGCTTCTTTCCCACACGCTCAGTGGCTATTCCTGAATAAAGGCATAATTAACCCTTAAATCCACATCACACTTCTGTTTAATTTGCTCGCTACATTCCTTTGATTTTCCCTGCACTGACAAGTCCTCTGCAGATGCGTCTCCCACTCGGGATCCACTCTTTGCCTCCTCCTGTCCTGATTTCCTCTATCACATCAAAGATCCAGAAAATTCCAAGGCATCTACATGCAGTGTATAACTCCATGTAAATAGCTCAGAGGATAGAACATAGAACATAGAACAATACAGCGCAGTACAGGCCCTTTGGCCCTCGATGTTGCGCCGACCTGTGAACTAATCTAAGCCCCTCCCCCTACACTATCCCATCATCATCCATAAGCTTATCCAAGGATGCCATACAATACCTTAGAAATGATGGTCACCAGTATAAAGGGAACTAGCTATTGCCCACAAAGGACCCTAGGAATCGGATTTCTGGGATAGTAGGACAGGCATATGAAGAGAGGTTCGATAAGTTAGGTTTATATTCAACCAGAGTTTAGAAAAACGAGGAGGGATCTCATAGAACGTTAGAAAATTCTAACTGAACTAGACAGAGTAAATGCTGGAAGGATGTTCCCAATGACCTGGAAATCCAGAACCTGGGCGTCACAGTCTAAGGATGCGGGATAGACCATTTAGGGCTGAGATGAGGCAAAATGTCTTCACCCAGAGAGTGGGGAGCCTTTGGGATCCTCTCTCAACAGAAAGAGCAACTGAGGCCAAAGCATTGAATGTTTTTGAGGAGTTGGGTGTGGGTCTTATGGGTAAAGATGTCAATGGGCATGGGGAGAAATTGGAAAATGTTCTGAATTGGATGATCAGCCCATGATTGAATGATGGGACAGGTTTGGCTGGCTGAATGGCCAACTCCTGCTCCCATCTTCTGTGTTTCTATCTTTACCTTTTAGGAAAACAGAGAAATTATTGGTTACTTAGCTAAATGGACACTAGTCACCAATGTGGGGCAAGGTGAAGAGGCAGGTGGCAAGATGAGGAGACAGTTCCTTCATAAACTGCCTCAGCTGGTAAATAGAGCGATTCTGTACTGTTGGGCTCAATCTGCACCATGCTTAATCCATCTAGCGACTGACTTCCAGTAGAAGTCTAATTCCTGCATAAAGAATGTAGAATTCCATTTTGCATTCACCCCCAGCACTGGGTGTGGAGGTGAGGACAAAGGTATGGCTTTCGCAGGCCATCAACGTGTTTGCAATCCATGCCTCCAATTACCCTAGATTAGAGCAAATGAAACCTCACTTCCAAAACTGGTAGATAGGTTTTCTTGGTTTCCCATTAAGGGAAACTAGCCACCACCTCTCTTGCCCTTTCAGACGAGACGTGATCAGGGAATTGGAAAAGTTCTTAATTTGCCATTAATTGACCACTTAAGGTCATGAATTGGTGTTGGCTTGAGAAAGACTCTGAAGTACCTTCTTTCCCAGGTCTTAATTTTCCAGATGGTGAGAACAGAGTGAGAATCTCGCTAGGGCCAATTTGCTCCATTAGCACGCCTTCTCACCACTTCCCTTGCCACCTCCAGAAAAGGGAAAATCTCACCCTATGAGTCATCAGCTGTGTCCAGGTGTGCTGGAAGATCTCAGCAGGTGTGAAAAGTCTGAATTCTACCACAAGCATTGGAAATCCAATATCGGGTTCATTTTCAGGTCATGTCCCAGGCAGCAACACATTTTTTTCAATTGAACGTCACAAGAAGTGGCCTGTGTCTTGGTTGTCCATTCAAGGGGGACAGGCAGGTGTGGGTGTGGGGGCTGGGGGCTGCAGCACATAATGCCCACTGCAAAGGGAAGCTGGCAGTCCACACTGTGTCACCAAGCACACAACAAGCAGCAGGAATAACAGGGAACACAACAGGAGTTCCCATCAGTACTGGGGGAGAAGCTGAGAGGACACAAGGCCCGTAGTATGCAGAGAGATCCATCTCCCAGTGTTTCGTGTAGATGGGAAATCAGCAGTGTTGCCTTTGTCGCCCAGAAACATTTAGATATCCTGTAGTTGTTACTGAGCCTTGATCTGCTGCTGAGCTCAGATTGCTGAACTGAGTAACTCACTTCCTGACTCTCTCTATCTACATGGCACAAGTCAGGAGTGAGATGGAATTTGGTCCACCTGCCTGGATAAGTGCAGCTCCAACAACACTTCCGGAAGCTTGGCAGCATCTAGGACAAAGCTACTTGATTGACCTTCAACATCCACTCAGTTCGCCACTGATTCATGCCTGTGGCATCCCCTGCAGACCACATCATCCTGACTTGTAACTTTAGCAGCAGCTCTTTAAGAATTACTGGGTCAAAATCTTTGGACTCCAACTCACTAAAAAATACTGGGAGCGTACTTACAGCATATTGCAGCTCAAGAAAGTGCCTCACAATCGCCCTGTTGAGGCATGGACAATAAATGCTAGCCTAGACAGCAATGCTGACATCCTATGAAAATGTTACAAAGGGCTCACTGTCAGAGCACAGTGGGGGGTGGGGGGGGAGATGAGGAGCGTCTACACTGGTCTGCTACAGTAATCTGCATGAACTGGTTCTTTAAGTAGCTTCACTTCATTTTGTGCTTGCCTCCCGCAGGAGGAATATGGATGTGAGAACACAGCATGGAGCTGGCCCAATGCCTTTCAGAGCAATTTTCCCCGCCCCTTCCCTGCCAGCCCTATCTCCCATGAGACTGGGCAAATTCTGCCCAAAGTGTTGGAAGATATTCAGCTGGACAATGTACAGGGAGGAATGGATGGGCGGCCACTTAATGTTTTCAAATGTTGTGGAAAATGAGTTAAATCTCTGCTCCAGCAAATTACACTCACAACTGAATTAAAACATAGAGATTACAGATGGAAAAAAGGCAAACTTAAAGTGTTTGATTTTGAGACGTTAGGAACTAAACAGTAATGAGTTGGACGGACAGAAGCCATAGTAATATTGGGCACAATCAGTATATCGCGGGAAAGGTTTTATTTTAAGCCATTAGCATGGAGCATATGGTAATCCCCTATTGTGAGGCAGGCAGAGAAGCACAGCAGAGTTTCAATTCTCATTTACTGAAGCTGGGGGCAATAAAACAGCTTGTATTAAACTAGCAGTGATGTTTCTGTGATGTTAATGCTGGACCTGCTACACTCCCCAAAATGTATTCAACTCATTTCTGACAACCTATATTTATCCAAGGTAAGAGCATTATGAGTAACTGTTCTTAAACATAATATAAATATAAATGCAAAGTCTTACATTTTGGTACAATATATGAGTAGGGCTTAAATAATTAACGGTAGGGCCTTGAGTAGTGTTGTAGCACAGAGGGACCTAGGGATGCAGGTACATAATTCTTTTAAGTTTGCGTCACATTTGACAGGGTGGTTAAAAAGGCATTTGGCACCCCTGCCTTCATTGCTCAGTCCTTTGAGTGTAGGAGTTGGGGAAATGATGTTGAGGTTGTACAGGACCTTGGTGAGGCCTCTTCTGGAATACAGTGTCCAGTTCTGGTCACCCAGTTGTAGGAAGGATTACTATCAAGCTGGAGAGGGTTGAGAAGAGATTTACCAGGATGTTGCCAGGTGTGGGAGGTTTGAGTAATAGAGAAAGACTGGATAGACTGGGACTTTTTTTCATGGGAGCATAGGAGGTTGAGAAGTAACCTGATAGAAGTTTATAAAACAATGAGACGTACAGATAGAGTTAATGGTAGTTGCCTTTTCCCTAGGATAGGGGATCTCAAGACTAGAAAATACATTTTTAAGGTGAAAAGAGTCAGATTTTTAAAAGACATAACTGGCAATTTTTTTACACACCGAGCATATGGAAGCTATTGAAGGTGAGAAGTTGCAGCCTTCACCATGTCTTCAGTGATGATGAGCACCTCGCCAAGATCATCCCAATGCCCCCACTTCTCACTTCAAACAATCATCAAACCTGAGACCATCACTCGCTGTAAACCATCCAACCTTCACGGCAACATCAACCATAACAACACACAACCCTGCCATGGCAATCTCGGCAAGACATGGACAGCACCATCATACCTGGGCACACCACCTATCACATACACTACAGATACTCATATGACTCGGCCAAAGTTTTCCACCTCATATGCTGCAGGCAAGGATGCTCTGAGGCATGGTATATTGGTGAGACCATGCAGATGCTACAACAATGGATGAATGGATACCACACACAATCACCAGACAGGAACATTCCCTCCCAGTCAGGGAACCCATTCAGCCTCCGATCTTCAGCATCCTCCAAGGTGGCCTTTGAGATACATAACAATGCAGAATTGTCGAGCAGAAACTGAAAGCCAAGTTCCGTACCCATGAAGACAGCTTCAACCGTGATCTTGAGTTTGCATCATGCTACACATGACCCCACCATACTGTTCTGCATCTGTAAAATCTTCCTAGCTGTCCTGTTTTAACACCAAAACCTTGATAACTTGTTATGATCTCTCTACCTAATTAGCTTGTACAGTTTTGGATTACTTATTACTTTGGTTAGACCCTTGGCATGCAACTCTTCTACCTACCATGTTATTCCAGCTGTTTGGTTTGTCTCCAGCACCATCTCATTTTTAAAATTTTTTTTTGTAATTATCTCTCTGCCTCAATTGATCAGATGATAGATCATTAGGTCACTTGTTATTCAGCTGTTGACACTTTACTCACACCATCCGACGCTTTTGATCATCTGCAGAGACATATTATTCAGCCTGTCGACACTCCACTCATTACATTTGTGTGATCTTTTGTTCTCTCTGCCGATAAATTCTGTGCCTGTGTGCTTTTCTTCATTTCACCTGATAAAGAAGCAGCGCTACGAAAGCTTGTGATTTCACATAAACCTGTTGGACTATAACCTGATGTTGTGAGACTTCTGACATTGCCCACCCCAGTCCAACACCAGCACCTCTGCATCGTGCACTCGGCAGTGATAGCAGGGAGGTATGGCCACTGCTGGTATGATAGGTACCCAAGATTTGAAATGATTTGGATTGGGGGATAAACACTGAGGTGGATATCCGGATTACTTAGATTCTGTTCCTCAAAATAATGTCAGTTTCTTTCACTTTAGGAAGCTGATGCAGCCTTGTCTTAAAACCTAACTCAAAAGACAGCCTCTTCAACGCGGCAGCACTCCCACAGCACTGCAGTGAAAGTGGCAGCACTGAATTTTGTGCAAAACCTTCCAGCTCAGCAGCTGAAGCAGCATCCCATCCCCAGCGGGCCAAGTTGACAGTTCGGAGCTGCTAACTGGTACCATAAACAATATGCTGCTATACCCGCTATGATCCTGGAAGATCACCATTCAACAGAAATTTAACTGGACCCAATCGATACATGCCTTGAGCAAGCAGAATTGTAAGTGTAACTTACAATGAGGGTTGGTAGCCTGTTTTTAAAAAGTGCAGCAATCCCTTTATCTATATGACAAACTTTGTTTTAACTGGCACCTTATAAACTGGTACTCTTGATAACTGGCAAAACAAAGCAACTGAAATACCAGAACTTCACTGTATTATCCAAATAGTCAATTGAGGGTGAGAAGGCTCTCTGCAGATAAATTTTATTTCAGGCAAAGTTAATTTATTCTTTGCAGTTTCTGCTTTAAGTAAAGTATAACAATGATGTGCATGCACCCTACCTTACTTTTCTATTACTTACTGTGTGTTTTTACATTGATTATGTGGGCCTCATCATCTGGAACATTTAATCCCCAGTACACTCCTGGTCCCATTGGTGTCAGTTAATAATATGTTTGCTGTAATCTTTTTTCCCATTTCAGCCCATAATTAAAAGTACTGAAAAATTTTAAAAATTCAGCCTTTAAAATCCTCTCACACTTTAAATTACTTCTGTAGCCATTTCGTTAGCTGTCTAATCCCTGTATTTTGATCTTCCCCTTCTAAATTATTCTGTCTCTTGACCTCCCTTTCCAACTTTCATTTCCTCTCTAAAATAAATAGCTTTCAGCAAATGTTTGAACCAGCTATTATCACATTTTTAAGCAAAGGATGTTTCTGTTTCAATTATTGCCTTTATGAAGTGTGCTGAAGTTCTTCATTTTCTACAATAAAGGTGCTAACGGTGTTAATGTACATTTTTCTGGCTGTTATATGTGAAAGCAGAAAGACAGGTTTACCATGATGTTAGTGCCCCTTTGATCAGTAAGGATAGAGTATTGGGTTAAACAATAGACCACCATGTTGTAAACTAGAGCCCTATCTCTAAACGTGATCCATGCAAGTGGGATGAAAGTATTCTCTTTTTATAGATTATAAACCTCTCTTACAGAAGAAGCTTAGATATTGCACCGAACAAAACTGCTCATAACTTGATACAAAGTGGTTATAAATTAATGATTGCACTGAGCTCCACAGTGCAATGCAGCTGATGTAGAATTCAGAAATGACACAGTAATGGAGTCAGGCTCTTGTTAAAGGGTATGGCTGGGACAGAATGACAGGAGGTCTATTTTCTACCAGGCTGCGCTGTTCAAAAACAAAACCAGAAAGGATAATTCCATTTCACTGTGCTCTCAGCCCGATATCCTAATGAGCACAAACATTTCTGTAGTAAAGATAAACAGCAAGCACTGGTGAAATAATCTTGGAGCCTGCTGTGAGGAAGAACGGAGCTTCAGAATGTGTGAGAAAGTTGAATTGACAGTCGGTGGAGATGCAGTCAATAACCCAGGCTTCTCAACTTGTTACTTCAGATGTTTGCTAATTCAAGTCTTTCACTTTTGAGCTCAGTAACTCCTCACAGCCAGCTCCCTTGTAAATAAATCAGTGAGATCGTTTAAATTATAAATATTTGGAGGGAGAAGCGTTACTTAATTCAAGAAGGACTGAACAGCAACATGAATTTCTCCCAAGAGTTCTGCATGCAAGTCCCACAGCAGAGGCCTGGGCAGAACTATGAAGGCTGACGCTCCCAGCGTAGTACAGGCTAAAGTTACCATGAAGGTCCCACATACTTAGATTCACACCACGCCTGAGGCTTGGTGACTCTCAGGTTCAGCTCACCACCAGTTATGTCTCTCTAAAGAGAAAGCAGCCCTATGGTCCAGTAGGATGATGGTGACTTTACCTTCACTGAAGGTGAGTTATGTGGTTGGAGGCCATGTCCTTCAGATGAGAAATTGGACCATGATCTTGTCTATTCCTTCGGGCGATAAAAGATCGAAGATGACCTGGAAAGTTACCTCCTGTATCCTGACCAACATTGACACCTTAATCAATACTCCAACAAATAGATAATCTCGTCATTATTACAGTGCTGCTTATGGGATCCTGCTGTGCACATTTTTGATTACTGCATTTCCTACTGGCAATAACATCTATGTTGGAATAAGTTCAAATTTTCCTTCCATCATTCTAAATTCTTCACAATTTCTCCCCCCACCTGAGGCGTGGTCATCCTCAGGTTGAACCACAACCAATTATCTCTTTCTAATGAGAGAGAATCCTTATTGTTTGGTTAGACTATAGCGACTTCAGTTCTACACCATGAAGCAACAATTCAATTCTCTATAGTGTTAGGTTGTGTCGTAAGTGAGTCGCAATGCCTTAGTTCACATGGCATACTACTGCTGTTACCTGAATCCGACCCAGATGAGAGTTTTCAGGCACTGGATTCATCGTCAACATGTGTTTCTTGCAAAACAAGGCAAGCAACATCATGTTCTTTCTCAGCTCTTACCACCAAATCATATTTCACTCATGACAAATACAATGCACATTTAACTGGTCAATGCAAACGTACCGAATATGCAGTTTAAATTGTACAATCTTTCAAGCTCTCGGTGATGCTTTAAGCAATGCAGGTTTTGACAGAAGGGCAAATGATGTACCTTCAAGTTTGAAGCAAAGTCACCAACAAAGATCTGGGGTGCAAGCGAATGGGAGGAGGTGATAGCCTCATGGTATTATTGTTAAACTATGACTCCAGAGAGCCAGGTAAGAGTCTGGCAACCAGGGGTTTAAACCTGGCCATATCAGATGGTAAGCTTTGAGCTCAATAAAATATCTGGAATTTAGGTCCTAATAATGAACACGAAATTATTGTTGGGAAAAATCTGCTGACCTTCTGCAATCTGTCCGACACGTGACTCCAGACTGCAACAATGTGGTTGATTCTCAACTATCCTCTGAAATGGAGATAATAAAGTGTGAAGCTGGATGAGCACAGCAGGCAAGCAGCATCTGAGGAGCACAAGGGCTAACATTTTGGGCCTAGACCCTTCATCAGAGAGCCCTCTGATGAAGGGTCCAGGCCAGAAACATCAGCTCTTGTGCTCCTCAGATGCTGCTTGGCCTGCTGTGTTCATCCAGCTTCACACTTCATTATCTTGGATTCTCCAGCCTCTGCAGTTCCTATTATCTCTGATACAATTTTATCCTCTGAAATGGCCTACTCCAGTTTTGACAATCACTAGGAAGTCTCAATGACATAGGACATAAACTGCAGTGGTTCAGGAAATCAGCTCACCTCTACCTTCTCCAGGGCATTGAGGGCTGGGCTATAAATGCTGGTGCAGCCAGCGAAACCCACAACTCAGGAGTGAATAATTTCTTAAAAAGTACACCCTCCAGGATTTGACATCCCTCAAACAATGATCAACACTCATTTTTTCTGAAGAAGGGTCTCAACCCAAAACATCAGCTTTCCTGCTCCTCTGATGCGGCTTGACCTGCTGCTTTCATCCAGCTTCACACCATGTTATCACTGATCAACGGTCAACAGGATCCATGCTCTCGACCCAAGCATGACACACCTCCAACACAAACAGAATTTTGAGAGTAGCCCAGCGTGTCAATGTAGTCAGCTGGATCAGAATGTTTACCACATTGTGATCGAACATGACCAATGGATGTTTGCACCAGCATTCAAGGCAATCTACCTTACTCCACACACTGTGCACTAGCTGGACCATCAACTTGCAAGAAGCTGCAAGAAGCTATAGACAAGATGATTGGCTTTGGAGACAGTTTCGGCATAATAATAGTTTTTAATCAGTATTGGTTTTGAATACTTGTGCATGAATCCCTCAAGGATCAGTGATGGATTTAGGCATTAGCTAAGTAAGCTACAGTACAAAGCAGCACAATACTGCATTATGTGGGAACTCTAAATATGAAAGAAATAAACTAAGTTTCAAGTTTGATATAATCAGTTGAAAAGTGAGGAAGGCAGGGAAAAAAAACTCAGAAATGTACATTTTCCCTCTGTTATGACAAAAAATGTGCTCATACCGCTGCACGTATTGTTTCTAAAAATTAATAAGGAATGAAAGCACTTGCTTCCTTCCTCGACACTAATGAAACGCATCGTTGCAATGTATGTATTATATTTTCACTTCTACTTTACCCGTAAACATAAAAGATTGAGTTCAAAGAATTTGTCTAGGAATTTATTTCTCTCATTATTGTGGAGAGGCTTATCAAAACTAAAGACACGTTTTGAAAGTCGGAGATTAAAAGGAGATTAAAAAAAGCAACAACAGTTTGAATCACAGAATTGCAGAACTGCTAAGGTGCAGAAGATGACCATTTGGCTGATCGTACTTCCACTGGTTCTTTGAGAATTTTGATGTTGTTAAAATGTTTTAACTTTACTTACAACCTTTGTTTCTATTAGCTTGTGAAAAAGTCTTTTATCACCTTGCATTTGCTTCTTTTGTGATTCATTTTAAATCTGTTCTCTGGTTCTCAATTATTTTATGAAACTGGGTACAGTTTCTCCTTGTCCATCCTGCCAAGATCTCACATTGTCTTTAAAACCCTTAGCCTTCTCCTCTCCAAGGAAAAAGGTCTCAAATTCTCCAAACTGACCTCAGTCTTGGAACCATCCTTGGACCCTCTTCTGTACCGTCGCCACTGCATTCACATTCTTCCTGCATATAGTATTCCAGCTGAGGTCTGACCAGCATCCTAAATTTGTTCAGCATAACCTCCGGCCTTTGTACTCTACGTCCCTAGTAATGAAGTCTACTATGCTATGTATTGTATTAACAGCTTTCTGTACCTGGCCTGCCACCTTTAATTACATCTGCACAAAAATACCCAAGTCTCTCTGTTCCTGCATACCCTTTGAAGAGTAACCTTTATTTTGTACAATATTTTCCATGTTCTTCATACAAAATTGTGTCAAGTAACTGGAGAATTGGACTGGAAATTGTCAATTTTTGAAGAGTTAGCCGAAAGGTTTGTTGAGGGCACATCTGTTGACATGGTGTGCACAGACTTCCAAAAGGCATTTAATGCGGTGCCGCACAACAGAATTGTGACAAACATTGTAGCTTGTGGCATAAAAGGGGAGACAATAGCCTAGTGACATTACGGTTGGACTGTTAATCCAGAGGCCCTGATAATGGTCTGGGACCCAGATTCAAATCCTGCCACAGCAGATGGTGGAATTTGGATTCAATTTGAATTCAGAGATTTCCATGAATGTGTTGTTGATTGTCAGGAAAAACCCATCTTGTTCATTACTGCCCTTTCGGGAAGGAAGCTGTCATCCTTACCTGGTCTGTCCTACATGTGACTCCGGACCCACAACAATGTGATTGAGTCTGAACTGCCCTCTGGGCAATTAGGGATGGGCAATAAAGGCACCCTAGCCAGTGATGCCCACATCCTGTGAATGGATTTAAAAAAAGAGGAAGTGGCAGCATGGATCCAAATTGGCTGCGAGATAGGAAATAGACAGTAATGGCCCGTGTATGTTTTCTGAGGTGGAGAAAGGCTTGTAGTGAAGTTCTCCAGTACCTAGTATTGGGACTTACATTAAACCTGATCTTCCAATTATCATCCCACTCCACCAACTTGTCAATGTCCCTTTGGGATGTTTCACAGTGACCTACTCACAGCTTTCAAATCTCCCAAGTTTTACGGCATCCACAATCCTTGATATTGTCCCTTGCGCACCAAATTCTGGGTAATTTATAAATGTCAGAAAAATCCAGCGTTTTAATAATGGTTCCTGGGGAACACCAGTACAAAACTTTCCACAAATGTTTGAATGTTGACAGTATTGCACTGTAAAAAAGGATTGCATGCTAAAGAGAGTCATTCAGGTCCACAGCAGTGACAAACATCGACCTCTTCCACTAGGATCGAAATAAATGTGAATGAGTCTACTGCACCTGAAAGCAGTGCAGCACTTGAAATCCTAGCTGATGAAAATAGATACACACAGTCCAAAGCCTACTCTGCAATGTGTTGGCTATGGATAATGTTCAGAAAATCCTTCAGCATCAACATTGGAAAGGTCCATTTGAGAATTTAAAGTTGACATTCATAAACCATTTGAGACATAATCTATCACATTTAGCAAAATGTGTTGGTGAACAGCACAACCAGGAGTGTCTTGTGTACTTTTCAACAACTGGTTGCTTCTACCATTTGATCTGCAGCCTCTTCACGACAGCATTGACGGCACTTAGTGATGTGTTTATCAGCCGGTGAAGCCCCGAAGGAACTGAATAGCATTGCAGCTCTGAGGATCATGGAAAAGCTCTGTTTTAGTATTTGACTAGGTGACAGTGGTTAACCATGGAGGATTACATCAAAAAGGAGCAGGTGTCCTGAAGCCGGGTTCTTGAATGTGTTATGGTGTGTGCGCATTCACAGAGCATGGATTAGCTTCTATAAGAGGTATGTAAACTTGCCACATATTGGGAGCTTTCTTTGCTTAATAGAATTCTATGCCAAGTTTCACCCATTTCTGGCCAAACTCGAGCTAAAAAGAACAACAGCAATGCTTGGAAATAAACATTCTGGGTATACTGGAGCTCTGATTTAAGGTATACCAGATGAGTATGTGTCAAACACAAGTTTTACTGTTGTTTCCTTCTGGGATGTCAGGAAGATAAAATGTAATGAAGCAAAAACTTTCAGGGGAAAATACACAAGCTATATACAAGCAAGCTCTATATATTTCTTATGCTGGGTGTTCACTGAATTTTGTTGGTCGCGCTGCTATATTTTGTTGCCTAGACGCAGGCATTTTCTTGGATGTTGTGCAACAAATATACGTTTTTGTCTGCTTCTGCAAAACACTAGGTAGCACTCAAACCATTTTTAGATTCTGAATGTTTCTTCTTTAGAACTGAAGATGTATCATATCGAACTCAAAAAGTTAACCCTGTTTTTCTCTTTCTTCAACACAAAGTAGGAAGCACATGCAAAGGCTGTTTCAGCCATACCTAAGAGTTATGGTTCTTTTCTTGATGCTAATGACATGAAAGGGGTGATGCAGGGAGAGAACCTGGAATTCTGTGTGAGAAAGTGGAAAAATTAGAGTTGGCGTTTCTGTTCGAACTTTTGAATCAGTTCCATTAACTCAGCAAGGTCAGGCAGAATGCATAGTATAGTACATGAGCAAGGATCTGCGCGCATCTCTTTCAAGAATTGGACAGGTTAACAAGAAAATTTTGTTGAAATTGAGCTCAAAGCTGAAGAAAACCTGCCTGATGCAGACTGCAATGTGTGAATATAAGGAAAAGCAATGGGAAAAGAAGTAAATTATGGTGTTGCACCTGATACTAGTGAAACACTTTCTCCAAGAGACATTTTGAGTGAGATAATGTATTTCTATAATGGATGCACTTGAAGCCAACTCAAAGAAAAGAAACAAAAATAGAAATTGCCAAACTGATGAAGAGTCACCAGACTTGAAACATTAACCCTGCTTTCTTCCAACAGATGCTGGCAGACCTGCTAAGTTTTTTTCCAGTAATTTTGGTTTTTATTTCTGATCTCCAGCATCTGCACTTCTTTGTTTCACTAAAGAAACATAGAATCTTAGAAAACTGGAGATGGAGTAGACCATTCAGCCATCAAGCCTGCTCTGCAATTCAAAAACTTTAAATTCAATATAATCAAGGCTGATTTGATAATCCTCAACTCCGCTTTCCTGCCTTTTCCTCATAACCATGGTGCCTCAGTGGTTAGCGCTGCTGCTTCACAGCATCAGGGACCTGGGTTTGATTCCACCCTCAGGTGACTGTCTGTGTGGAGTTTGTACATTCTCCCTGTGTCTGCGTGGGTTTCCTCTGGGTGCTCCGGTTTCTTCCCACAGTCTAAAGATGTGCAGGCTAGGTGATTTGACCATGTTAAATTCCCCATAGTGCCCAGGGATGTGCAGGCTGAGAGGATTAGACATGGCAAATGCAGGGATGGGTCCGGTTGTGATGCTCTTGGGAGGGTCAGTGTGAGATCAATGGGCAAAAAGACCTGCTTCCACATTGTAGGGGCTCTGTGCTCCCTTGATTTCTTTCTTGTCTATCTTAGCCTTGAATATAATACTCACAACTGAGGGCAACTGATCTTTGTTGAGATGAATAGTCACTGTTAGGTCAATTGGACATTTTGCATGGGGTCTATCACTAAACCTTGATTGAGCCAGGCTTTGATTTTGAATGTGTTCTGTTTCAGATCTCCCACTCAAGACAGTTACATTCACATCATCATAAGAACATGGATTAGGAGTAAGCCATTCAATACAATCATGGCTGAAATCATCTCAGCCTCAACTTCACTTTCCTGCCCGCTCTCCAATACCCTTCAACCTTTTACTAATTAAAAATCTATCTCCTCTTTAAATTTATTCAATGCCTGGCATCCACCGCACTCTCAAGCAGTGAATTCCACAGATTCATGACTCTTCGAGAGAAATAATTCGTCCTCAACTCTGTTTTAAATCTCCCACACCTTAGCCTAAAACTGATGATGTCTCACTCTAGATTGCCCCAATGAGGATATATCCCCTCTATGTCTACGTTGTCAATCCCGGTCAGCACCTTTTCGACCTCAATCAGGTCTCCTCTCATTCTTCTAAACCCCAGAGAGTACAAACCCAAACAACTCAATTTCCCTGAAGTTCCTGCAGGATTGTCATGGAAGTTGTTGGACATACAAGTCTGTGAGCACAATCCAAACAGCCTGTGATCTACTGAGCCAAGTGGGATGCCTAGGCCCAAAACGTCAGCTTTTGTGCTCCTAAGATGCTGCTTGGCCTGCTGTGTTCATCCAGCTCCACACCTTGTAATCTTTGATGTACAAGTGTTGGCTAAATCTTACCATTAGCTTTCCTTCTTTCCATGTGGGATTGGTGCCTGACAACAGCTTGCATTTATATAGCATCTATCATGGATAACACTGCAGGAAAGCTGAGACCCAAGTGTGAAACAGCCATCTGGACACGGTATGGTAAATTATAAAATACTGTACACTTGCCCATGAAAGACAATGTTGGTTTTGTCCTTTACTGGGATGGTAAAAAGACAGGGTTACATCTGAACATGGCTTTAAAGCCACTTTTCTACATCACCCGATGGGTTTGAAGAGACTTTTTTTTCTCATCGAATCTGCTCTTGCTTCAGTTCCACATTTACATTTATGAATAAATGTCACCAGTGATATCGAATCCACAATTCTCCCTCATTGTTCAATCACTGTGTTTGCACACAGAACATAACTGACAATGGCTTGCCTACATTTGCTCCCATCAAAATGAAAGTTGATAAACTGAAGATTTCAATTGCAAACGCGATCTTTCATGACTTATTTTTATTTGTTTGTGAGGTATGGGCAGCAGTGCCAAGGCCAGCAATTATAGCCCATCCCTATTTGTCCTGAAGAACATGGTAAGAAGCCACCTTCTTGAACTGTTACAATCGATAGACAAACCCACAGTCTCTCCATAGGAAAGAAGCTTTAACCAGTAACAGTGAAGCAATGACAATATAGTTGCAAGTCAGAATGTGTGGCACTTGGAAGAGAATTTTTGGGTAATTGTGTGTGCCCACTACCTGTGTTTCTCTAAGTGCTAGAGGACATGATTTTGGAAGGATTTCAATATTTAGTATAAATTGAAAGACGCCTGTATCAGTGGCCCTGCCGACAAATTATTGTTTCAGCAGCTTTACAAATGATTTGAGCTTTACTCAAATAGATTATATCAATATCATAAGTATAAAGTTGCACTGAAACCTTGTTTAATGACCTCAGACATTTGCTGTGATTGAGATCTTTGTGTAGCTGCCCCACTACTGAGAGAACCTGAGTCAATGGTTTTCTATTGTAAAATGGTAATGACCTATCATTTGTTGCAGCAGGGTGTCTAACTTGACTTATTTCCTGTAAATTTAAGTTTTGACTCTTTTGAAAATGAACTTTAGAATTGTTAAACAGCTCCTGATGAGTCATTGCAACAAAAAATATCAAAAGATGATTGGAAACATATCGTAACTACATTGAAATGTCATTACCAGGAATAATAATGCACACCAGCCCTTAAAACCTCTATTGTTACATGGACTCCACATGTTCATAGAAACATGGAAAATAGGAGCAGAGTAGGCCGTTCAGCCCTTCAAACCTGCTCCACCATTCATTATGATCATGGCTGATCTTCCAACTCAGTCCCCGTTCCTGTTTTCTCCCCATACCGTTGATCGCTTTAGCTCTAAGAACTGTATCTAACTCCTCCTTAAAAGTATTCAATATTTAGGTGACAACTGCTTACTATGGCAGAGAATTCCAAAAGGTCACCACTCTCTGGGTGATGAAATTTCTCCTCGTCTCTGTCCTAAATGGCCTACCACATATCCTTAGAATATGACCCCCTGGTTTTGGATTCCCCCAGTCATTGGGAACATCCTGCCTGTGTTTCCCCTGTCTGGTCCAGTTAGAATTTTATACATTTCAATGAGATACCCCTCTTGTTTTTACCCTCCAGTAAACATAGCCCTAACTGAACCAGAGTCTCTTCATGTGTCAGTTCTGCCATCCCAGGAATCAATCTGGTAACCCACTGTCGCTCTCCCTCTATAGCCTGAACATCTTCCCACAGTAAGAGAGATCAAAACAGTTCATAATACTCCAGGTGTGGTCTCACCAAGGTCCTGTACAATTGCAGCAAGACATCCCTGCTCCTGTATTGGAATCCTCTCGCTGTGAAGGCCAACATATTTCTTGTCTTCTTCACTGCCTGCTGCTCCTGTACGCTCATTTTCAGTGATTAGTGTACAAGAACACTCAGGTCTTGTTGTACTTCCCCCTTTCACAATCATCCCCATTCTAAAAATAATAATCTGCTTTCCTGCTTTTGCTGCCAAAGTGAATGTCTTTACAGTTATCCACAGCATATTAGACCGGACATTTTCCGGCCCCATGGATACTCACTTCCCTTCTGCTGGCATCAGTTTAATCCAGGAGATGCTATCTCTCTGAAATGAGGAAGATGTTTTCTATCAAGGTGGGGGCTCGCGAGTTTTGAGAAGATTTATAGCTCAGGTTGAGGTTCAGGATGTGAGTTTGCTCGCTCAGCTGGAAGGTTAGTTTTCAGACGTTTCGTCACCATTCTAGGTAACATCATCAGTGAGCCTCCGACGAAGCGCTGGTGTTATGTCCCGCTTTCTATTTATGTATTATTCTATTTCTATATAATGAATAGAAAGCGGGACATAACACCAGCGCTTCGTCGGAGATTCACTGATGATGTTACCTAGAATGGTGACGAAACGTCTGAAAACTAACCTTCCAGCTCAGCGAGCAAACTCACATCCAGAAGGTGGGGGCTTGTTGTACTGCAGTTATCATATTGTTCTAGCTGACCAGGAAACTCTCCCACTTTTACTGCCTACAGGTTTATCCAGCTGGTTCCAGGGATGAGAGACATCGGCTACCAGGATAAATCAGAGAAGTTGGATCTGCTTTCCTTGGAGAGGAGAAGGCTGAGGAGATTTGACAAAAGTCTTCAAAATCACCAGCAGTCTGGACTGAGCAGAAAGGGAGAAATCGTTCTTGCTCATGAAATGAACGAGTGAGAGGGCACAGGTTTAAAGCAATTTGCAAAATAAATAAACGCAGCGTGAAGAAAAAAAACGTTTTCACCCAGTGAGTAGCTTGGTTCAGGAATGCACTGCCTGGGAATTGGCGGAAGCGGATTCAATTCAGGCATTTAAAATGGTTCTCTAAATAGAAGTGATGTGCAGGGATCGTTCAGTATACAGAATGATGGGCCAAATGGCCTCCTTCAATTGTGTAACAAATCAGTAATTCTGTGAATGAAAGAACAGTTGAACATAATACTGCTGGGATATCACTGAGTTAATGAGTTTGCATTACACTTCCACACCACTCACAAAACAATAAAGGTTAAGAACTCATCCACGGTTATTACCGAGCACAGCCCTCAGAGTCATCTCATGGTTACTGCACAGAAGGCCATTCAGCCAGTGAGCCCGTGCTGCCTCTCTGCAAAACTGATTATCTAGTCCCACGCTTTCCAGGCAGTCCCAGAATATTTTGATCCCCTGTCCAATTCTGTTTTTAAAACCACAATTAAATCTGCCTGCACCGTAATCCCAAGCAGTTCGTGTTCTTTCTGGATCCTAACTGCTCGCTGCGGGGAAAGGCCTACCTACCCCCGTGTCACCCTCAGACTTTCTGCCAGCAGGGATCTCGTGGCAGTGCCCCTGCCTCTGGGCCAGGAGTCCCGAGTTCAAGTCCCATCTACTCCAGAGGGGCGAACTGGTTAATTAGGAAAATCGTCTACAATAATGATATTCTCCATTCTAGTTACCGTTATTCCTAGATCCCAGAGTTACCAACGGCCATTCCACCACTTACCCTCCTTCCGATCCTATTCTTAGCCAATAACATTCAGAAAAATGTTAGAGATCCGGAGGGACAACTTTAGCGCTAGTACAGCGATAGCCCAGGTTGATATTATTGGCTCCCAAATCCTAACCAGTGTGAGGAAAAACCTCAAGTGAATCCTAAATTGGATAATAATTGCACGGCGTAGGTGCTGTAAACTGGAAAGGCTCAACTCTTTATTTCTAAGACACGCCAGAACTAAAGTCGGTTTAGAGATAGCAGGAACTGCAGATGCTGGAGAACCTGAGATAACAAGGTGTAGAGCTGGATGCAAACAGCATCAGAGGAGCAGGAAAGCTTGACGTTTCGGGTCTGGACCCTTCTTCAGAAAGTCAAAGTCGGTGTGTTGAAAAGTCACAATCTATCGAAATTGAGCTGCATTTAACCTACAAATTCACTTGAAGCACCGTCCTGGGGACCTCATGGACGTGAAGTTGATGAGATTTGAAAGCAGGGCAGAGTGAGCAGCGTTAATTGCTCAAGAGTTGTTCACCGCTTTCTGATGCGGTGGTGCTTTAGTGGGGAGGTGCTGCAAATTCACTCCGTAACCCGCTTCCAAGTGTGACCATTCCCATCCTGAGGGTCTTAGCAGCGCGAACGCAGTGGAACACCAGCTCAGAGATCATTGCATTCAGCGCGGATACGGGCAACGCCCCCAGGGGAGAGAGAGCTGGTGCAGTCCCTCGCACCAATTGGCTGCATTCGATTTCACTTCAACTGCACGGAGCCCCGGTCGGAATATTTATGAGTTGGAGGAGCGGGTCCTCAGGGACGAGGTGTAACGAGGAAAGGAAGTCAGTGGAAGCTGTGAGACCAGACCAAAAGGAGAGGGGAAAGAAAAAATAAAAGCGAAAAAAAAGTTTCCTTTTTTGCACTGGCGAGACTCCACTGGCAGCTCCAGCAGTTTTTTTTCCTCAAAGGCAGTTCCTGTCCGTGCTGCAGGAGGCACAGAAGCTGAGGTGCGAACATTGACCGGGGCACTCAGATGGACAAGTGTTAAAGGTAAACTGGGAAAGGATTGTGTTTCGAGCTGGTGACAAACCCTCACCGCCAACTGTTTACGCTGTGCAAAAATCAAACATCCTCTCGATGTTGTCAAACGCAGCTGCCCGCGCGAACCAAAAACAAACAAAAAAAATTACAATTTGCTGTAATTAACACGCAGCTAAATCTGATTTTTCTCCCGTCGCTGCCTCCGCGCTAGCCTTTGATATGTCTGTCACGTACGCCCCCCCCCCCGTCAGCCTTTACTTGTTGCTTGCTTGGGGTTTGAGCAAACTTAAATGATGATTAATTAGTGTTGTCTCAGTCTGCAAATGTTCTTCAAGACTGATGAAGGTATTGTGGAATGAGGGCGCAGTTGGAGTATTATTCACATGCAACATTTCACAAGCGAAAATTCTACAGAGTTGAGGTTCCAGAGATGCTGTTCAAGTGACCAGGCAGCTGACAGTTACAAGAGCCAAATTTAGAAGGGCCACTTTTTATTCTGACTTTGTTTTTAGGTGACTTTGCTTCGGCAGTGACAGTCTGTACCAAAGACTTTGCATTTCTGAACTGGATAAAGGTTCCACTGTGTGAACGTGTGACTGGAATTATTCAGCCTAGCAAACGGCGGGGTTGGGGGGGGAAGGGGCGCGGATACGAAAATGATGCGCTCTGGGCTTGGTTTTTTTTGTATGTAATCTTGACTTGGTTCAAAATAAACACAACAGCAAAAAAAAGGCTTGCTCCCGGAAGAAAATTTCTCTTAATGCCTGAATGGGGAGCAATACTGTTCAAAACATCTCATCGGTGGAGGTAATTATCAGTTTCATTTCTGCTCAATCACTTTGGCTCTTTGTCGACTGTTTTAAATGTTATGCATCTTCGGTCACAATTGAAGTTAGCTTCTGGAAGATCGCGGTTTGAGGTCTGTCTCCTCTAGTTGATGAGAAAAGTCCAGCAAGCAGCTACTGCTGATCCCAGCCCTGTCCCTGCACTGGCCAAGAACCGCCAGGTACTTCATTTCGATGCTTTAACAGGTGCAGTTTATTTTGTTTTATTTTGCTGGTAAAACATTTGGGGCTGTTTGGTGGTAGTGCCTGTACCACTGAGGCAGGAGTCCCACCTCCCCCAGAGGTGTATCATAATATAGGAGCAAATTACTACAAATGCTGGAATCCGACCTGGAAACAAGAAATGCTGGAGATCACAGCAGGTCAGGCAGCATTAATAGAGAGAGAGCAAGCTAACGTTTCGAGTCTAGATATCTGATGAAGCCCAGCTCTAGTGAAGCGGTATGTGGGTTTGAAACGTTAGTCTGCTTTCTTTCCATGAATACTGCCTGACTCGCTGTGATCTCCAGCATTTCTTGTTTACAGTGTGTCATAATATATCCAAACAGTTCAATTCGAAAAGATCCAATCACCCGAATCTGCAGCACTTGTGGCACAGCGGTACACAGGCTCAGGCCCCATTTGCTCTTGGGGTGTGTAATATCACCTCTGAACAGGCTGACAGGAAAATCTCTGTCAGCTAAACATTGGGGTAATGTGTGGACAAGGACAGGATAATTAGCTTTGCAGGTGCATTCTGTGGTCTGGTGCCTTTTCATTGGGAAAGGAGGGGAAGACTGAGGGGGATTACTGTTGATAGATAAGTCACAGTGTGTGATGGTATTTTTTTCCATCACTGTGTGTGGAGGACAGTCATTAAGAGATTGTTTCCATATAAGGTTGATCATTCTTTTATTTAAAAAAAACATCACCAGTGAATCAGAGTATGGTCAGCTGTGTGAAGACTCTGGCTCCCTCAGTTTTTGCTTTCTGTTACCTATCATGGTGCACCTTAAAATTATGGAAAGAGATTCAGCTGAAATGTTTTTGATGGCAGATCTCATGCACATTTCTTCCAAAGCTACAAAAAATGTTCCTTAAATTTATCATATGTATATCAGCATGGCTGGGTCTTGCAAATCCCAGCTCTCTCTCTCTCTCTCTCTCTCTCTCTCTCTCTCGTGTGCAGATACACATGTTGGAAGTTATTTTCTTCCCCTTTAACTCTCCCTGCCTCGTTGCCATCCCTATTCCTCAGCCAACAATATTCACCTTTACCAATCTAATTTCTTAACTGGATGCCTCTGATACTACGTGGGGTGATGGGGCCTAATTCCCAAATGAATCAGCCATCACAGACACAAGCACAAAGATAAAACACTGCAAATCTAAAACAAGAGCAGAAAGTGCTGGAAATGTTCAGCTGGTTAGAGAGAAGCAGAGTTAACGTTTTGTTGATGCCCCCTTCATTGCTCTAGTAAATGTGGAATCCCTTGTAGCATTTTCATGATCCATAAAATAAAAACACTGCATGCAAAGATTGTTTTTACAAAGCCAGGTCAGTACAGATAGCATCTTGCACTCACTGCAAGCTGTCTATCTTTTGGTATGATGTTCAGCATCCTTCACTGTCTCCATTTCCCAAGCTCACCTCATGATTAGCTTCAGATTTTGTTTAAAGTCACACACCAGAAAGTCTTGACTGACAGCCAAGGTGTTGGGCACCCCAGTTTCGAAAACATTGCTTAAACTGGGCAGCAGGAATATTTGACAGGCACATGCAAATTGGATTTGAAAGGATGACTGGATGCTAAAACTGAATGTCACAGTTGCAATCAGAAAGTGCCTGAACTTTGCTGAATTTGCAATATTTGGCCTTTTAAAAGGAAGGGTGGGCAAAGTCCTTAATCAGAAGATAAGATATTCAAGCCAACACTTTAGGAATCTCTACACTCCAACTTCTGTGGCATTTAATGAATCAGTCCCTGCCTAGATCCTGTTAAATAAATGAGACATCTTTCTGTGAATAAGGGTCATTGCCAAGATGCAAGTTGTTGATTTTGTTTGCTAGAATTAGATATTTTCAATAAAGTAAAACTACTTGCCATTTCCAATAACACTTAACATTGTACATGTCGTTCAATCAGAGATCCAACTGTGAAAAAAGATTCCCAATTGGTGTTTGGGGATGAATAGTGACCATTTGTGAAGCTGCAAATGATTCTAGATAGGTGCTGGTTTTATTAACAAAAGAACATTGTGGGAGACAATACAGAGATTTCTTTTCTTAGTTGCACAGTGACATAAATGTGTTTTTTTTTATTGCCCAAGTGTTAAGATAGAAAGACTTGCAGGGTCAGGAAGGGCCGAAAACAATTTCTCAATCTCGCATGGCAGCTATTCCAGGAACTTCAAACATAGGCTCCATGTATATTGTGTTGCCCGTTCCCATGATGTTAATCCCCTTCCGGATCATGTCCATGTTTGTATGTAATGCTGTGAATTCTCAAACACCCCAAAAACTGTCTTATGCTCACCCTACAATGCTAAGCCTCTGACCTTCCTACAGTTCAAGTGCCTTGGCTCTCACTTTATCCAGACACCCCAGTCAAAATCAATAATTCATTCTTAGATTCTCTGCTTTCCTTTTTTCTCCTTCTTCCACACCAATTGCTGAAAGCCTGAGGATATCATTGACACATCAACCATTCTCAGCCCTGAACTATCTCCTGCATTTCTTTTGATCTTTTTGACATTGCACTGTAATTGTGTGTAACATTATTTTGCCAGAAATGCAATGTCAAAAACCTTGATTGTATTGTCAAAACTGCAAAGAATTCACAATAAATTCAGTTCTCTTTTCAATTTATTTTCAGCTGTGTGTTTATGTATTTCTTTCTTTAAGAAAGGAAATTAGAACTTGAATAATGGGACGCTGGTACAACTGGCGCTGACCTGATCATTGGTGCCGGCTCACTCCAATGAAAACTAAATTGTTTAGTTATTTTTAAAAATCATGCGGGCATCGCGGACTGGGCCAGCATTTATTGCCGACCCCTAGTTGCCTTTGAGAAGGTGGTAGTGAGCTGCTTTCTTGAACCACTGCAGTCCTATGTTGTAGGTTGACCCTTAATGCCCTTAGGGAGGGTTTCCAGGACTTTGATCCAGTGACAATGAAGGAACGGTGATATATTTCCAAGTCAGGACGGTGAGTAGCTTGAAGTGCAACTTGCAGATGGTGGTGTTCCCACGTATTTGCTGCCCTTTGTCCTTCTAGATGGAAGTAGTCATAGGTTTGGAGCGTGCTGCCGAAGGAGACTGGGCGAATTTCTGCAGTGGACCTTGTAGGAAGTACTACTGAGAATCAGTGGTGGAAGAAGTGGATGTTTGGGGATGGGATCAAACAGGAAGCTTTGTCCTAGATGGTATCAAGCTCCTTGAGTGTTGTTGGAGCTGCACCCATCCAGGCAAGTTTAGCTGTTTTTTTTTCACTTACAGAACATGGCACAAGAATGTAAGTTCCAACAAGGCAGCAACTCTTCAAAACCTTTCCATTGAAGAGATAAATGGGGAGACTGAAAAGTTGACAATTTAGGACGAACGTGGAAAGAATATGGGGAAGTCTCCCAGACTGGATTGAGAGCTGAGGGCTTTCAGTTATGTTGAGAGGTTGTATAAACTGGGATTGTTCTCCTTAGAGTAGGCAGGGGAAGGGTGAAGTGAGGTATTCAAAACCATGATAACAAAGTGTACAGCTGGATGAACATAGCAGGCCAAGCAGCATCGTAGGAGCTCCTAAGATGCTGCTTGGCCTGCTATGTTCATCCAGCTGTACACTTTGTTATCTCAGATTCTCCAGCATCTGCAGTTCCCATTATCTCTTATTCAAAACCATGAGGATTTTGGGAAAATCTATTGAGGAAAACTGTTTCCATTAGCAGGAATGTTGGTAACCAATGGACATCTGTAAAAAGCAGGACCCTTGGGAGCATTAAAGTACAGGGAGATCTTGGGGTGCAAGCCCAAAGCTGCTTGAAAGTGGCAACACAAGTGGCTAAAGTGACAAAGAAAGTATATGGCCGGCTTGCCTTCATCATTCGGGGCACCGAGCATAAAAGTTGGCAAGTCATGTAGCAGCTGCACAAGACTTTAGTTAGGCTACATTTGGAGTATTGTGTGCAGTACTGGTCACCACACTACAAGAAGGATATAGAAGCTATGGACAAGGTCCAAAAGAGGTTTACCAAGATGCTGCCTGGATTGGAGTGTATTAGTTATAAGGAGAGGAAGAAAAACTTGGATTGTTTTTGTTAAGGCATCAGAGGCTGAGGGGCAACCTGAAAGGTGTCTATAAAATTTTGAGAGGCATGGATTGGGGTGAATAGTTGGTGTCATTTCCATGGTTGAAATGTCAACTACCAGGGCCAGAGGTTTAAAGTGAGAGGGGGAAAGTTTAATGGAGAAATATGAGGCAGGCCTTTTACACAAAGGGTGGTAGGTGCCTGGTATATGGTAGAAGCAGATAAGGTAGCAACATTTAAGAGGCATATGGACTCATGCATGCAAAGGCAGGAATAAAGGGATATGGTCAATATACAGGTAAATGGGATTAGTTTAGAATGGCATCATGGTAGAAGCAGTCATGGTGGGCGGAAGAGCCTGTTTGTGCTGTACTGTTCTGTGTTCAGTGTTGATATAGATGTAAAATCATTGGCAAACATACCAGAGGAAAGATGAGGAGCACTTTTCACACACAGCAAGTTGTTATATAAACTGCAGTGTGCTGTCTGAAAGCATGATGGAATCAGATTCAATATTAACTTTCAAAAGAGAATTGGATGAACATTTTAAAAGGAAAGACTTGCAGTGCGCATGGGAAGGAATTGTGGAGTGGGGCTAATTGGGCCACATGACCTCTTTCTGTGCTGCCTGACTGTCAATGCAACAGCAGAGATCAGGACTGAAAAGTCTGTCAATCAAATTCCATGAACTCACCCACCAAATTCCTGACTATCTGCACGCCAGCAAGATACCATACTGCCTTGAAGAAGCACCCACTTCCCACCCCAGCCCCAGGCTGTCAGTCTGTCCTTGCAGAACCAATCCTTCGATAAATATTTGAATATGGAAGGGCACAGTGGCTGAGCAGGGAAACATGATTTGGTTCCTTCCCTGGTCAAGCAAACTCAGCAATAAACTGAATGGATGACTCTTGTACCAAAGTAGTTACAATTCTACAAAAGCCTTTTTAAAAGAAGTCTCTTTTCTGTCATGATTTAGGTGGTTTGTTTGTGTCACTGTGGTGCATTGGCATCTTACTAGGCAAGGAAAGGAGCTTTTAACTGCCCTCTTAAGAACCGTCCCTCCAATGGTAAGGCCAGAAGTGGGGATCGAAAAATAAAAATCGCTGGAAAAGGTCAGCAAGTCTGGCAGCATCTGTGGAGAAAAATCTGAGTTAACCTATCAGATCGAGTGACCCTTTCTCAGAAGTGGGGATGTTTGTGCACTTGTGAGCAATGTTCACCACCATTCATAACTCTTCAGTTATGGATGGAATCCATGTCTACATGCAGCTTTCAGATTTTGGATGTTAGAATCATACAGCATGGAAACAGACCTTTTGGTCCAACTCATCCATGCTGACCTGGTTTTCCAAACTAAACTAGTCCTGTTAGCCTGCGATTAATAGGAACGGCAGATGCTGGAGAATCCAAGATAACAAAGCGTGGAGCTGGATGAACACAGCAGGCCAAGCAGCATCTCAGGAGCACAAAAGCTGACCTTTCGGGCCTACCCCTTTTCTGATGAAGGGTCTAGGCCCGAAACGTCACCTTTTGTGCTCCTGAGATGCTGCTTGGCCTGCTGTGTTCATCCAGCTTCACGTTTTGTTATCCTGTTAGCCTGCGTTTGGTTTGTATCGCTCTAAAACTAATGAAAGTGGAAGTGACATTTTGCGCCATAGAATTGCCAACCATCTCCCTTTGACATTCAATGGCATTACCATGATTAAATCCCCCACTATCAACATCCTGAGGATTACCATTGGCCAGTAACTGAACTGCAACAGGTACATAAATATTGTGGCTACAACAGCAGGTCAAAGGCTAGGAATTCCTTAATTATTTTTATTCATCCATGAAATTTGGGTCAATTTATTGCCCTTTCCTAATCGACCAGAGAACAGTTAAGAATCAATTACATTGCTTTGGGTCTAGAGTCTCATGCAGGCCAGAGGAGGATATTTCTGAGCCAGATGGGCTCTTGCAGCGATCAACAGTGGCTACGTGGTCACCACAGTTCTGAGGAAGGGTCACCGGACCTGAAACACTAACTCTGATTTTTCTTAACAGATGTTGGCTGACCAGTTGAGCTTTTCCAGCAACTTCCGTTTTGTTACATGGTCACCATTGGACTAACATTTTTTTTTAAAATCCAGAATTTTATTATATTTATATTTCACCATCTGCCATGATGGGACATGAACCCATGCCTCTAAAACTTTAGCCTGCGATACAGGGCTAACCCAAGATATTGCCACTGCACCACCTATTTTAGTCCCTCCCCCCATTAACTCATCTCCTGACACCAAAGCACATCCAACATCTACCCAACACGCGTGTACTGGAATACTCCCCACTTGCCTGAATGAGTGCAGCAACAACAATATTCAACAAGCTTGACACCATCCAGGATAAAGCAGACTTCTTGATTGCACCCCATGCACTCTTGCAAAATTCACTCCTTCCACCACTGATACACATTGGCAGCTGTATGTACCATCTACAAAATGCACTGCAGCAACTCACCATGGCTCTTTTGCAGCACCTTCCAAACCCGTGCCTTCATTCCAGCTGGCAGGCCAGCAGATGCACAAGAACATTAGCTGGAACTCCCTAATAACATTGTCGATGTACACGCACCGTCAAGTCTGTAGTAGTTCAAGAATGAGGTTCACGATCACATTCTGAAAAGGATTTATAAATGTGCAATAAATCTTTGTCTAGCCAACGATGTCTATATTCCCATGAAAGAATGTGATCAAAGGAAAAGATGGATCTACAAGGAAAATAGTTTTACCTGCAACCACTGTAATGTCCTTAACTTTAAAGAAAATCTCCCTGCCTTGACTTGATTTTGTTGCATGTTCAAAAGGCTATATAAGCACCATGTACCATTCAATAAATTTTGCAAACCAAAAATATATCAATTGCATGTAGTAAAAAAGCAAAAACTGCACTCAATAGAGTGCAAGCCTCCATGGTGATTTGGTAACTCATTATTACAATTGCATAACCTTTGCTTGAGCATTTTCGCTGCCTGGCCAATGCTCCATATCCTCAAAGTTGAAAAAAGTATTCCATCTTATTGAGCAGGCTGCAGGCCAATCCACATCCAACAACCTGCTCTGAAAGCTCTGCTCACTCTTTGATGTCAGTGAAAAATTCTACCACAGCAGTTGGGGCGATCTATAACATTCTACAACAATGTGCACCATTCTTAAAGGAATAATCATCTGGCCCTACCTCCCAATGTGAACAGATCCTTAAAAAAATTTCAGGATTTGGATACATACAAGGCAGACATGTTGCCTCCGATCACTTTTACTGGCAGAAACAATGGGAATAATTAACAAATAAATGTGTTTAGATGCACAATATTAATATTTGAAATGCACCATCCATTGTCAATAAAGCAAGAACTAAACTGTTGACTGGAGTCATTCAGCAAGCCAGGAGGTGATGGCCTTGTGGTATTGTTGCTGGACTGTTAATCCAGAGACACAAAAGACATTCTGGAGACACAGGTTTGAATCCCGCCAAGGCAGATGGTAGAATTTGAATTCAATGAAATATCTGGAATTAAGAATCTAACGTTGAACATGAATCCATTGTCAGTTGTTGGGGAAAAACCCATCTTGTTTGCTAATGTCCTTTAGGGAAGGAAACTGCCAGCTTTACCTGGTCTGACCTGCATGTGACTCCAGACGAACAACAATGTGGTTGACTTTGAACTGCCCTCTGGCCAATTAGGTTGGACAATAAACATTTCCTAGCCAGCAACACCCTCAACCTGTTAATGAATAAAGAGAAAAAAACTTGATTAAACGACTGTAAATAATAAGGGGTGAGGGAGCAGGTGGTCCTGAGGGTATGTCGTAAGAGCTTTATGGCTGTTTAGTTAATCAACTCTATCGCAAGGAGAAGGTATTTTGAATTCCAATTCATCAATATGCTGAGATCTGAATTAACATCCATGTTACATGCTGTAGTCTTGTGTGCTGATGGTTTCACTGAATTACAAACTGTAGGACACAGTGTTGGCTTGAAGTTTCCTAACCTCACTGCTTCATGCAGTGACCTTCCAAAAAGGACATAATTCCAAATCCCCCAAAAACACCAACCTGGGGAATCTGGAGGTCAGTTTTACTGCACTTTTCTAGGTGGGAACATGAGATCTGGGGGAACATGATTTTACTGTTCGCCCAAGGGAAGTAATTTTAACCTCTCCTGCCATTCCAGACATGGATGAAACTGATACAACGCCTCCTCCCTGCACCCTCCACATCTACTCCAGACCCACTCCTGACCGGGTTTTAGTCCCCATCGATGTCAATGCCTCATGTTGGCACAAATAAAATCAGTCTTCACCTGATCTATGATTTCCCAGCCATAGCGTTTGGGTACAATATCACCCACCCTCCACCACCCAATGATATCTCTACAGATAGCGACTAAACGCATTCATATATCACTGAGGAGTCAGTCAGATGTGGGGAAGTGAGCGTCATCTATAGCTTTCCCTGGCTGTCAGCAGAGCTTATCAGTGATATGTCAATCTGGAAAAAGATGGCAGAGCAAAATGCAAGAATGGACAGGAGGTTATATTTTTAAACATGGAATGCACCCCCCAAAAGTGTTACCAATCCACTACTGATAATTTTACATAAGCAGCGAAATTACTGGTGAAACTCAGCAGGCCTGGGCAGCGTCTGTGGGAAGAAAGTGGAGTTAATGTTTCAAGACTAATAACTCTTCTTCATGGGTTGAAGAGTCACTGGATCTGAGGTGTTAATTCTCCTTTCCTTCCACAGACACTGCCAGGCCTGCTGAGTTTCAGATTTCCAGAATCTGCAGTTCTTTGTTTTATTTTTAATGATCATTTTACATTGTGCTGTTTCTATGATCACCAGAATACTAATTTCTGCCTGTGGAATATCACTGATAAATTGAAAGACATGGACACTCTTACTCTGTCACAGGCATAGCTTATGTCTAGATCAAGTGGTTTGCCGGTGCCAATGTAATCTGCTTTCTAATTCCACCTGAACAAAGGTTGTAGACATACCCAGCTGGCTATACAATGTCCTTCACTCACTGAAGAAAAGTCTGGATTGTACAGCTGGCTTCTCTATTTCCACTTAGTGAAAGACTATCTGTTTAATGCTTATGCTGAAGAGTTTACAGAAAAGGTGACTTTCTTGAGCCATATTAAACACTATCTATTGTACCATAGCTGTGATCACTGAATAACTAAATAATCTTTGATATATTAACTTAATTAAATTCTAATTAATGAAATGATTATTCCACTTCAACAGCTATATATTGGTATGCAGGAGCTCTGATAGTGATTTATGCCTCATTTGTGAAGTTGCTGCTGGACAGGCACTTTGCATTGTGCTTGCATTCTACTGAGAGTTCTATTCCATTGGGAATTTGCATTGATTTCAGTGAATTGAAACAAATTGCACAGCATGCTTAACCTGGCTGTACTCTGATTCCATTTCTATTTCTTCAAAAGGATGAGTCCCACTCTCCCCACAGAGACTATTTCAGTCCATCTCACTTGATTATTCTTCGTTGAGGTTGGAGTAATGGTGTGCAGGCACATGAGGAAATGGCAGGAGATTGGCATTAGATAATAAAGTTGGTGCAGGCACATTGATCTGAGCGGTCTCCTCTGCACAGCAACAGTTCCGTGATTCAGTGCAGTGGCACTGTCCTCAATTCCAAATTCAACAGTCAGCACACAGCAGCATTGCTCTGCTTCATTTAGTTTACTGATGCACGTGGATTAAGTTATTGGTTTCACCTCGTCTGAGCTTTCTAGAGAGCATCATGCTACAAACTATTCCAAACAGCGTAGTCATTTAGGAAGCTTGGGTGCACGTTCGAGAGGGAGGGCTTGATAAATGGATTGGTATTGCTCATGGAGAATGTGTCCCATTGTGCTATCTCGGGGAATTCAAAACAATGGCCAGAAGTTTACCATCGTTGCTGTACAAAAATTGAAGCAATTAAAGATTGACCTCCAATAATCAGAACTACCTTTGTTTGCCCTAGCTGTGATTCCACCCAGAGAGGAATTCTCCTCCAACTCTGAAGAAGGGCCACTTGATGTGAAACCTGAACTCTGCTTTCTCTCCATAGATATTGCCAGACCTGCTGAGTTTTTCCAGCAATTTGTGTTTCTGTAATATCCTGTCAATTTGCTCTGCACCCTCTCCTGTGTTATCACATCCAATGTGGTAGAATGGGTACAAGATTTGTACCAGTAGCCTGAAGTTTAATTCCTGTCTTTAGCTGAGGTAGACTTGAGACCTGTATCCTCATCTTCCTTTTCATATGAAATCGCAGCACTTTCCTGTGAATGATCATGAAGAACCTGCCTTCAATCAGAGAAAAATGCAAGACAGAATATTCTACTTCATATCTTTTTGTATGAAAAATAAGGAGGAGCAAACTGTCTGAATCCGCCATCTGTAACAGCTTCATTTAAAATATGATAATTCCTGCACTATTTTGGATGAGGCAAAGTTTTGTTTGAAATCAGGAGTACAAATCGTAAAGTATTCACTATCATTTTGTATTAGAGTGAAGTGCAGCCACCTGCAAATGTCAGTTCAAAACACTGTCTGAAGCAATTTCTTTCAAGTCAAGCTGGTGTCACAAGCCTTAATCAAACAGCAGTTTTTCATCCTTCTGCAGTTCAGGAACACAGAAACTGCACAAGACCATTTAGTTCCTCAAGTGATCTGTGACCTCACTCTAAATACATGCCTTTAGTCCATATCCATCCTGTCAATTTCACCTTTAAATAATGATAGATCCAACTTCAGACATAAGACTGTAAAATGTAGGAGCAGAAGCAGACCATTCAGCCCATCGGGCCTGCTATGCCATTTAAGGGGATTGTGGCTAATCTGATAATCCTCAACCCCACTTTCCTGCCTTTTCCCCCACAACCCTGAATTCTCTTACAGATTAAAAATCTATTTCAACCTTGAATATAATTAATGAGGCAACCTTATGTGGTAAAAAGTTCTCTCTAAAATCCATTACCCTCTAAGAGAAGAAATTCCTCAACTCTGTCTTAAGGGAGCGATCATTTATTCTGAGATTATGCCCTCCGGTTCTAGATTCTCCCAATTCTTTGCAATAAAACATTTGTATGCTTAAATTTAATTTCTGAAGGTCGGGCTCGAATTGTTAGACATACAGGCTGGTCCCAGGTTCCAACCAGTGGAAAACTTTTACTCTCTACTGATCAGATGTGTTCACTTTCATAGCTTGTAAACTGTATTCGAATCACTGTTTAACTTCACAAATTCCAAAAAAAAACCTAAGTTTGTTTAATTTGTCCCTGTAATTTAACTTTTAGAAACTGTTTTGATAAAGCTACACAGCACTCGCTCCAAGGATAATATTTCCTTCATAAGATGTGACGCTCAGTAATACTCCAGCACTGTGGATAACATTGTAATTTAATTCTGCTCTGTCCTCTCAATATTAGACAGCTGGTGAGGTAAGAAACGAGCAGGTGAAACTATTATTTAATGTCTGATCTGAGGAATTAGATTAAAAATAAAATTGGTTACCCGCAATATGACATTTCTCCACTTTAGATCAGGAAGTGTCCCAGTTCTACAGCAGGAATGAGCATGGAAATGATGGGACTATAGAGGGATTAGGAAAGTGGAGTTAAGGTAGAAGATCAGCCATGATTGTATTGAATGGCTGATCACATCTGACACGCCCAGTCACCTTCAAAGCAATGCCAAGGAGGTCTTCAACTCAACACTGCTTATTCAAATCAAATGATACTTAACGAAAGATAAACAATTATCGGTGTTCTCAGAAGCACTGGACAAAAGACATGTATTAATTATGGCTTTGTAGCCATTATGTAAATTTCTCCCTGGTTTTATCCCATGTATCCAACTGGTCAAATATTCCTTCTCCAGCTAATAGATGGACTGTGCAATACACTTCCTGTTTTATGCTCAAATTTTGTAACAACAGCAGAGGTAGGAGGTACATGACACCAGTGAGGAATGGGTTTTCCTTCTGTTTAATGACTCTGTGTGGAGAATACCGCCCCTCTCCCATTCTTCCCTTTTCAGCTAGGCTAAGGAACACTTCCCCCTTTGGCATCAACTGATGCTATTGTTTCTTCACACTGCAATCCTTTTAGTAGTCACATATTGATGTGGGTATTACTAAGCTAATTGACCCTATATCACTTGTTCCTAGTTGCTCCCAGAAGGTGGTAGTGAGCTGCCTTCTTGCACTGTGGCAGCCCATGTGCAGTAGGGAGTTACAGGACTTTGACCCAGCAACATTGAAGGAACAATGATGTATTTTCTAGTCAGGATAGTGAATGGCTTAGAGGGGAACTTGCAGGTGGATGGTGTTCCCTAGTCCTTCTAGATGGTACAAAGCATGATTTGGAAGATGCTGCTGGAGGAACCTTAACAAGTTGCTGTAGTTCATCTTGTTGATGTTGCGCACTGTTGCCAGTGCGTGTCATTTATGATGGACTGTGAATGAATGTTGAAGATGATGGAGTTTGGTACTAATCAAGCAGGGTAGTCTTTATCCTGGATGGTGTTGAGTTCCTTATGTGTTGCTTGAGCTGCATTCATCCAGGCAAGTGGGAAGTTTTCCTTTTGTTCCTCTCTTGTGCCATTACATTCATTGAACTCTGGAGTCTGGCAGTGAGGGGTATGGGGAAGAACACTCTGGGAGTGATGAGAGTAAGGTGTTTGCATGTCTTGTCATGAAGGCAGGCAGAGAGGGGCGCGCAATGACCTCCATCCTGAAGGGTGGGTCCTGATCTCGCAAATGGACCTCCTCCCTGTTCCAAACTAAGGGAATCCCACTGGGCTTCCCTTCATTCCTGAATCCCTTACCCACCAAAGAACAGCCCTGAAGTGGACATTTGAGGCCAATAAATGCCCAATTACTGGGGCAAGGCAGGCAAGTCACGCTGGGGCTTACACAACTCCCTCACCCCTCTTAAAATTCAGGACAGGTCCGGGGCAGTTGAAGAGTGAACAAAAGGCAACCTAGAGTATTTTACCTACAAATCTGTCGCCTGGACTCTGTAAAATTCAACTCATATCAACGTTAGTAATGCAGAGCTAGGTGTCTTACCGTCATGGGAAATATTTGCCATTTGTTTTGCTACAAAGCACACTCTCTAGATGAGACTTATCAGCAGACTGTCAGTAGATTTATTTCTACTTAATACAGAACAGCAAATTGCCGCGTCAAGTATAGAAACTAGTTTGGGCAAACGGCCAGTTTGTTTTAAGGCCAGTTTGCAAATTGCAATCGCGTTCCTAAGCCTTTTATGCTGATATATACGAAAAACATTAAAGGAACCAATTATTGTTGGGAATCCAATTAACTTAAGTCAAGTTTAGGTTCTGGCAGGTTACATGATACGCTGAAACTGACACAATAAATCACGTGCAAATTTATAAACACACTCTTCAATGTGGTGAAACGATCCAAAGTGCTTAACATAAAAAGAGCTTAGTGGTGTATGGTATGTGGAACTAGGGAAACACGTTATAGATGCAAAGCAGGAATTGAGAAACAAGGAATAAGGTACAGTGGATATGAAAGTACATGCTCAAATGTATTTGACGGTGAAGAGAGATGTAAAGATACAGATAAGTTTCAGTAAAGAATCTACAAATGTTAGCACCATATTAGCTGAAGACCCTGAGGCAAAGTGTGAGGCTATACATTTTGACCAAGGAGAATACAGACATAGACTATTTTCTAAGTGGGGAAAGGCTTAGGAGATCTGAATCACAAAGGGACTCAGAGGTCCTTGTTCAGGATCTGTTATGATTTAACATGCAGGTTCATTTGGCAGTTAAGAACGCAGATGCAGTGTTAGCATTCATTCGAAGAGGGCTGGAATAGAACAGCTGTGGTGCTGAAGCTGTGTAACGCTAGGGTCAGACTGCATTTGGAATATTGTGAGCAGTTTTGGGCCCTATATCTAAGGAAGGATGTACTGACATTGAAGAGGATCCAGAGGCAATTTACAAGAGTGATCCTGGTGATGACAGGTTTGTCATATGAGGACTCTGGGTCCTCTGGAGTTTAGATGGATGTGGGGGGATCTCATTGAAACTTACAGAATGCTGAGAGGCCTGGATAGAGTAGATGTGGAGAAGATGTTTCCACAAGTAGGGGAGACTGGGACCTGAGGACACAGTCTCTGATGACCCTTAAGAACTGAAATGAGAATTTTCTTCAGCCAGAGAGTATGACTTTGTGGAACTCAGGGGGCTGTGGATGGCAAGTTACTTGAGTGAATTTAAGACAGAGATAGCTAGGTTCTTGATTGGCAAGGAGATCGAGGGTTATGGGGAGAAGGCAGAAGAATGAGTTTGAAAAACATATCAGCCATGATTGAAAGTCTGAGCAGACTTGATGGGCTGAATGGCCTAATTATGCTCCTATATCTTATGGTCCTATGGTCTACGATAAACTAGGAGATGGGGTGAGGTTGAGCATAAGGGTCAGTGGGAAAGGTGATTAAATTCAAAGCTCAGACCAGCAGATGGTGCTTGTCCAGAAGGAAGTATGCGTGGAAGTATGCTGTAGGGCAAGGGCATTCAACTGATTCGAAAAATCCTATTTCCCTCAATTTATTTTTCATTTTTAAACTGTATCTCACAATTTCTATGGCAATTCCAATTATAAAAAGAATCTCTTGTCTAGGACAGTCCCGTTTTTAGCCAATAGACCTTTTTTTTTAGTCTGCAATTGCTTCATTGATTTAATGTGGATAACCATTTTTTTTGTGAGTTTCAGTGTCAATTTTGCCTTTTCAGGTCACTCATGAATTATGAATCATGGCAATTTAACGAAATTCTAGAGAATTTGCTGATTTTATGCACAATTTATTTGTTACCATCATCACAAACACCATCACACATTAATTAGCAAAGGTCAAATACATTAAATCTGCTTGTTTTGATAGTATATTTAAATCAACTACAGCTTCGCTGCCAGTAATAGTAATCTGAGATGCCTGTACACTCACTATATCTTTCTCAGGTAAGGAAATTCTGCGCTTATTGAGTGTTCCAGTGGACTGCAAGTTGAAGAATATGGGTGTCAATGTTATTGCTTTGTTTCCAGCCAGCTTGGCTTCAAGTATGGCTCCCCACTCAGATTTTGTTTCGTTCTGGAAGTACGTATCAGTGGCATTTAATGCCATCCCTACTGTGTCTTGAGAAGGTGGCAGTGAACAGCCTTTTTGAACAGCGCTAGTCTGTGTGCTGCAGATATCTGCACAACACCATTAGGAGAAGAGTTCACAAACTGTGCCCCATTGTGATCACAGGAATGTCCAGACTTGTGGAGGGAACTTTGTGACAGTGTTATTTGCAGTTGGTAGGTTTGGAAGGTGCTGTCAGCACAGCCTGGGTGAGTTGCCACAGTGTATCTTGTGGATGGTGTATACTGCTGGTACTGTCCATCGAGGGAGAAAGGAGCACAAACAGAAATTGCTGGAAAAGCTCAGCAGGTCTGGCAGCGTCTGTGGAGGAGAAGACAGTGTTAACGTTTCGGGACCTGTGACCCTTCCTCAGAACTGGTGAGTGAAAGAAGTGACTGTTTTACATTGGAGATCGGGTAGCAATTAAGCAGATTGTTTTTCACATGGAAAACAGTGTCAAATTTCGTAAGTATTACACAGAACAGTACAGCGCAGCAGCAGGCCCTTTAGCCCACCATGTCGGTGCAGACCATGAAGCCATTCTATACAAATCTCACCTGCCTGAACATGGTCCATATCCCCTTCTATTCCCTGCCTGTTCATGGGTCTGTTTGAATGCCCGTTTCTTAAACATTGCTATCATATCTGCTTCTACCACTTCCCCTGGCAGCATGGTCCAGGCACCTACCACCCTGTGAGTAAAACAAAACTTGCCTTACACATCTCCCTTAAACTTTCCCTCACTCACCTTAAAACTATGCACCCTAGTATTGGGTACTTCAGTTCAGGTAGAGACACTCTGCCTATGGACCCTATCCATGCCATAATTTTATAAACTTCTATCAAGTTGTCCCTCAGCCACCAACACTCTCGTGGAAATAATCCAAGTTTGTCGATTTGCTCCTGATAACTAATACATTCTAATCCAGATAACATTCTGCTAAGAGATAGTAAAAACTGCCGATGCTGGAGTCTGAGATAACACAGTGCGGAGCTGGAGGAACACCGCAGGCCAGGCAGCATCAGAAGAGCGGGAAGGTTGACGTTTTGGGTTGAGACCCTTCTTCAGAAATGGGGGAGGGGGTAGGGGGCTCTGAAATAAAAAGAGAGAAGAGGGATGGGGCTGGGGAAGGTAGGTGGGGTGGTGATAGTGAGTGCAGGTAGGCAATGGTGGGGGTTGCTTAATGAGGTGGGAGGAGGAGCGGATAGGTGGGAGAAAAGACAGACAGGCCAAACAGGCAGGGATGAGAGGGGTGGGTTGGTCATGGGACGAGGTCGGGCTGGGGAGATTTTGAAGCAAGTAAAGTCCACATCGAAACCATTGGGTTGTAGGCTCCCAAGGCAGAATGAGGTACTGCTCCTCCATTCTGGTAAACCTTCTTTGTACCCCTCTAAAGCCCCTACTTTCCTCCTTCAGTGTGATGACCAGAACTGCACACAATACTCCAACTGTGGCCTAAATAAAGTTTTCTACAGCAGAAAGATAATTTCCCAACTTTTGTACTCAGTGCCCCAACCGATCAGAGCAAACATGCTGTGGACCTTCTTTACCAACAGTGTTATTGGAGCTGCAGTTTGTAAGTGCACTACCAAATAGGGATGGCCAAATAGCTTCTGATAAAGAAACAAAAACAGAAATTACTCAAAGCTCAGCAGGTCTGGCAGCATCTGGAGAGAAATCAGAGTTATCGTTTTTTTTTCTGAGTTTGCATCACTCAACCTGAAACGTTAACTCTGATTTCTCTCCAGATGCTGCCAGACTTGCTGACCTTTCCCAGCAATTTTTTGTTTCTGATTTACAGCATCCGCAGCTCTTTCAGTTTTCACTTCAAATCAGCCTCATTTTTCAGCTTTGCAATTCCAGCGGGAAGCCTTGTTTGCAACCGAAGGTGGTGCACACCACAGCTGAACTCCCAATGAGCTCTCCAAAAGGTCGTAACAATTAAAATGTAAAACCTCCGTTGCTCCTATCACTATTTAAAAGTCATTCCTTAAGAATCACAATAGCAGCTTTGAAGTCTTGCCAAGGGTGTTGAATCCCAACGTCTTTTGACTAATTTAAGTTGATTCAAGGTTTATGCTAGGAGCAAGAAATAATTCAGATTGATCTTTTATTTAAAATAAAATGCTGTTGTTTTCACAATGTGCATGTACCCTAGGCAAAAACCAATTCTAATTGATCTCTTCTTAAAGGGAAATTTAGAATTGACCCTTAAGGGAGTCTCAAATAATTGGGTTCAAAATGATCTGATTCATGGAGGGCATTGACTTTCAGAAGCTGTAGTTTAAAGAGAAGAATGGTAAATTAAATTCCTTTGTCTGCAAAATACTTGTGCACTGATTTGTTTTAAATCCTCTCTATAATATGGATTGCTTGGTTGCAACACGTCTTGGCCCATTAGGTTTCACTAGCAAAATTGTATGCAGCCTTGTAATAATAACACTAATGATATTTTGGAAAGGACTAATAACAAATTTTAAACAGCTTCTGCCCTGTCATTTCTCCCACTGTGGTATGGCTGGTGTTTCTCCTAAGGTCAGGAGATCTCTTTAGGTGTGTTGCCAAATGGCAGTTCAGTAGCAAAGAATGACAGGAGCGTGTGTCGGTAAGCTGGTTAACAAAACGTCCCAACAGCAGGAGCCCACAGCTCTTGGCTTTTCACTTGTGCTGAAGAGAATCTCTGGGCAGCAAAGTTGAATCTCAACGAGAGAGCCTTGATTGACATTTGTTTCTGTTTTCTAACACCATTAGCAAGAACTTGGAGTTCACAGCATCATTGGCCATTTCAACCACATAAGGAGATGTATGGATGATGTCCCTCTTAAAAACCATAAAACCATCAGACACAGAAGCAGAATGCTGTCATTCAACTTAGAGTCCACTCTGCCATTCAACAAGATCATAGCTGATCTGATCATTCTCAACTCCTGTTCCCTGCCTTTTCCCCAGAACTCTTGATTCCCTTACGGATTAGAAATCTGTCTATCACAACCTTGAATATACTTAATGACACCCCCCCCTCCCCACCCAACAACCCTCCTGTGGTAAGGAATTCCGCAAATTGAATGCCCTCTATGGAAGAAATCCCTCCTCATTGCTGACTTAAATGGGTGAGCCCTCTATTCTGAGATTATGCCCTCTGGTCCTGGACTCTCCCACAAGGGGAAGCCACCTCTCTGCATCTACCCTGTCAAGCCTGTAAGAATCTTGCATATTTCCATAAGGTCACCTCTTATTTTTCCAAAGAGGAGGAGATAGCGAGGCAGAGATTTTCAAGGAGGAAATTCCAGAGCTAAGCCACAGTTGCCAAAGGTGGAGAATTAAAATCAAGGGTGCCCCATAAAACATAATTAAAGTACAATAACTCAGAGTATTGTGGGCCCGAAGGAGATTGCATTAATCAGAAAAGAGCAGAGCCAAGAGGGAAATGTTTATAAAATAAAAAGAGGCTGTGAATGTTAAAAGTAAGGTGTGCAGTGCAAGGAACGTGTGTAGGTTAGTGAGCACAGTGTAAGCTAGGATACAAACAACAGAGAATGATCTCCGGTACGAGAGGAAAAGTAGAGGATGGGAGGCAGTGTAGCTGGTATGCTAGACGATACTCAACAGACAACAAAAGCTCTCCCATGCGGTTTCTCCACATTATTCACAAGCTTCTCCAGAACATCCTGAAGACTGCCAGTTGCTCAACTTCGCTATTTGAGATCAGTATGCTGTAACAAACTGCTGCGAAAACTATTGAACACACGACAGAAATAAAATGTCATTCAGTTTCCCTTTAGTTTTCAACCTCAGCAGTAAACCACTAAAATCATTGGGAAGTTTAATGTATAATGGAACTGTCATAGTCACAGTGGATGGGACAAAGTACACGAGACTAGGATCTAAGTGAAGATAGTTTTAGTGAAGTCCGGGTCTACCATGTTTCTATAGAGATTATAAATAGTGAATGAACAGTTGCCAGTAAGCCTGAATAATATCCAGGCATCATCTGTCTAAGGCTCACTGATTCTGCTTGTGATTTGTTTTTTTTTTTGGGAGAATATGGACATCACAGGTAAGGCCAGCATTTCTTGTTCATCCCAATTGCCCCCAAAATGAATGGCTGACTAGGTCATTTCAGAGGGCAGTTAAGAGTAAACCACATTGCTGAGGGTCTGGAGTCACATGTAGGCCGGAAAGGGTAAGGGTGGTAGATTTTCTTCCCTGAAAGACATTGGTGTCCCACATGCGTTTTTATGACAATCGGTGATAGTTTCATGGTCCATTACAGAGCTCACTTTATAATTCATTCATTGAATTTGAATTCCACCAGTTCCTCTGCTAGGATTTGAAACCTATGTTCCCAGTGTATTAGTCTGGATGTTGGATTGTTACTGAGATGGCTCCCCAGTCACTAAAATTTACTCAACAGGTTGGTCTGTATCTATGGAAAGTGAGAAACTGAGCTGAACACTTCAGGTACTTTATCAGAACAGGAAAAATAATTGGGAATGTTATAAATGTGAAAGGTGGATTGGGTGGAAAGCGGGGAAGCCAAAATAGTAAAATGATTGGTAACGTAAAATGAGAAAGAGTGAAAGTAGTTCTGATGAAAGTTCATTAATCGGAAATTTTAAATCTGTCTCTGTCTCTGTCTCTGTCTCTGTCTCTGTGTCTCTGTCTCTGTGTCTCTCTCTCTCTCTCTCTCTCTCTCTCCAGATGCATAGTATCAAAATAAAGGGACACCAGTTTAAAGCTGAAATGAGGAGTGATTTCTTCTCTCAGAGGGCTATGAGCTTTTGGAATTCCTTGCCACAAAGCAATAGGGTAGAGTCCTTGTGTATATTTAGGGCTGAGGTAGATATTTTTAATCAGCGAGGGAATCCAGGATGATGGGGGCAAGACAGGAAGGTAGAGTTGAGGATTATCGGATCAGCCATGATCTCATTGAGTGGCAGAGCAGACTTGATGGACTGAATGGCCTACTGCTGCTCCTGCGTCTTATGATCTTATAGTCTTGATCAGACAATCTCCTTTGTTGGCATTCAACACTGACATTGTAACATCATGTTCAGAAATGCTTATTGATATTCTTGTAACATCCATCTATGCTGTCAGTTTTTATTTAACTCTTTCTAATCTAGTTTTGTGTTCCAAATTGTTTTGTGCTTAAAATTTGTTTATAATCCAAGAATTAATCATCAACAGCTTGTCTTCTTCGATAAAAGAGCACAATTGACATTAATAAAAATTGAAAACTCCGAAGGCAATCTGAAAAGAGCATTTAATTACCAAAGTATCCTGTGTGTGTGTGTGTGGAGCACAGCGTAGTCTCTCTGCACCATATCTAATGGAAGAAGCTGCTGGTTTGAGACTGTTGTTATTAAAATGTGATTAAGCCAAATCCATCAAGGTGAGGAGTGAGACTGAGCTCATCAATCGAAGTCAGATTTGAATGGACACATACAACAGCCCAACCTGCTAAGTTGTATTACCACATAGGGAGAAATCCTCAGGCATCTGGCTTTAATTTGATTACACCTGGAATGTTTAGGCATTTTACAGCTGAAATCAAGATGATGTCTGTTCACTCCTACAACCTTCTGAGATTCCAACATGCTCCAAGTCTAGCCTCGTTTCCATCCCCCATTTTTTTTGCATCTCCCCTTAGTCACTACCTCTTTAACTATTTACACCTTACCCCATGAAAGACCCTCACTGAACCTTTCTGTCTCTCTGCTCTTCTCAGGTCCTCCTTAAAACCTTCTTCTATTACGCTTTTGCCTACATAGAATATAGAACGTGAAATGGTACAACACAGGAACAGGCCCTTCAGCCCACCATGTCTGCACAGATCATGATGCTGTTCTAAATTAATCCCATCTGCTTGCACATGGTTCATAACCCTCTCTTCCCTGCCTGTTCATGTGTCGTCTAAATGGCTCTTTCATGTTGCTATTGTATCTAATTCTGTCACCCCCACACACCTATCACCCTCTGTATAAAAAAAAAGAAATTGTCTTACACATCTCCTTTAAAGTTTCCCACTCCCACCTTAAACCTCTGCCCCCTTGTATTGGATATTTCCACTTGGGGGAAAATGTCTCTGATTATCCAAGCTATCCATGCCAATATAACTTTATGTACTTCATTCAGGTCACTCCTCAGTCTCTGACATTTTCGTGAAAACAATCCAAGTTAGTCCAATCTCTCCTTATAACTTAAAAACTCCAATCCAAGCGACATCCTGGTAAACCTCTTTTCCACCCTGTCCAAAGCCTCCACATCCTTCCTATAGTGTGGTGACTAGAACTGCACACAATTCTCCAAATGGGGCCTGACTATAGTTTTGTACAGATGCAAAATGACTTATTTTTATTCATTCATTGGATGTGGATGTCGCTGGTTAAGCTGGCATTTATTTCCTCTCCCTAGTTGCCCTTCAGAAAGTGGTGGTGGTGAGCTGTCTTCTTGAACTGCTGCCATCTACGTGCTGTTGGTTGACTCATAATGCCCTCCGGGAGGGAGTTCCAGAGTTTTGACCTAGCAACAGTAAAGGAATGGCAATGCATTTCTAATTTGAGATGTTGAGTGGCTTGGATGAAAACTTACTGGTGGTGGCGTTCCCATGTATCTGCTAGCCTTGTCCTTCTACATGGACGTGGTTGTGGGTTTAGAAGCCGTTGTCTCAGGATCTTTGGTGAATTTCTGCAATGCATCTGGTAGATAGTACACACTGAGCATTGGTGGTGAAGGGAATGGATGCTTACGGACGTGATGCGAAACAGGCTGCTTTGTTCTGTATCGCGTCAAACTTCTTGAGTGTTGTTGAAGCTGCATCCATCCAGGGCAAATGGGGTTTACTCCATCAGATGCCTTGTAGATGGTGGACAGGGTTTGGGGGGTCAGGAGGTGAGTTATTTGCTGCAGTATTCCCAGCCGCTGACCTACTCTTGCAGCTATTGTGTTTATGTGGCAAGACCAGTTGAGTTTCTAGATACTGGTAACCCAAAGATTTTGATAGTGGAATATTTAGTGATGCTATCACCCTGAAAGTTCAGGGGTGGTTTCTAGGTTGTCTGTCTGTTATTGGAGATGATCGTTGCCTGATATCTGTGTGGTATGCGTTATTTGCCAGTTGTTAGCCCAAGCTTAGATATCATCCAGATCTTGTTGCATTTGAACGTGGACTGCTTCGTTGTCTGAGATAAATTGATTCGTTTTTATTTTCACGTGTACTGAAAAACAATGAAAAGCTTTGTTTATGAGTGGTACAGGCAGCTTCAGGTGGATAGAGTACAGTAGACAGATACTGGGGTTGAACTACTGCACTGAAGGATGTCTGGATCAAATTTGAATCCAATGATGAATAAAGATAGGTCGAGTACCTAGTTGGTCCAGAGAAGTTGCCAAGCAATAAGGCCTTATGAAAGATGCCTACTTGACCATTAGCTCTTTCATCAACAGCGTTATAAGTCACAATGTGTAGAAAGCCACTAGACGTAGAATTGTTGACTGCAAACATTGAGATCTGAATAAAACAGAGCAGTATGTAGGGACAGGGCTAATGAAGTAGGCAGTGAATTATTGAAGGGTTACGGAGAAAGCCAATGCATTGAAAAGGTGTATCATTAGGGAGTGTCACTTTCTAGGCTATATGCATAAAAGCATTTCTGGGCTAACACACAGATTAGCTGAATGCCGCTGCCTACTAAAGTCTAAGCTCTGATATATGCTCTTTAAAAGTCTCCAAAAGGAAATACATTCACTTTACTCAAAAGGCAGCAAATGATAAATATTAATTCAATATGCTAAACTTTAGAAGAAACACAATAGAGGATGAGATAACAAGGTGTAGAACTGGATGAACACAGCAGGCCAAGCAGCATCGGAAGATCAGGAAGGCTGATGTTTCGGGCCTAGAAGGGTTAGGGTTGGGGTTAGGATCTGGGCCCAAATCATCAGCCTTCCTGCTCCTCTGATGCTGCTTAGCCTGCTGTGTTCATCCAGTTCTACACCTTGTTATCTCAGATTCTCCAGCATCTGCAGTTCCTACTGTCTCTGAAGCATTAGAAGATGATTAGTTCTAGACGCTGGAGGCTATTTGGAGATATTCTCAGTTTATCTGACACTATGTCCTGCTTGAGATGAACTGCTTGTTGATCGGAAAAGCATCATTCATCTCTGCCACTCAGAGTTGAGGCAAGATAATTTAATGCAATTAAATTTTAGTTTTGACAGTTGATATTTCTAATCAAACCTTCTATTGGTGGATGAAATGGGCAAGATTTGTCAGTTAGTGTTAAGTAAGGGGCAATAAAGCCTTCTAACTTTTATTCAAAAAAGGACATCCAAATTTCAATAAACACGCAGTTAACTTTAAACCCATGCTCCTTTATTTTGTTCAGCTCCACTTGGATCCAAAGGATGTTCAGATAAAAAATGATTTAGACAGAGGCATACAGGTTATATTGCATAGGTACATGCTAGGCAGGATCAACATTAGCAAGATCGGTGTTATTTGAAGCTGGAGAGTCCATCCATCAGTCTGATTATGGCCAGGAAGAAGCTGTACCTGAACCTGCTGGTGCGTGTGTTCAGGCTTCTGTATCTTCTGCCTGAAGGAGGAGGTTGTAGGAATCATTACTGGGGTGCGATGGGTCTTCGATGATGTAGGCCGCCTTTCTGCAGCAGCGAGCCGTGTAAATACAGTCCACGGATGAACGTTTGGCTTCCCGATAGTCTGGGCTGTGCACACCACCTTCTGTAGTTTCTTACAGTCCTGGGCAGAGCAGTTGCTGTACCAGGCTGTAATGCCCCCGGATGGTGCATAAATATAAGTTGGTGAGGGACCTTTTATGGATATGCTAAAGTTCCTGATCTGCCTGAGGAAGAAGAGGCTTTGTTGTGTCTTCTCGCCTGTTGTATTTACGTGGGAAGTCCAGGATGCGTTGTTGGCTATCATCACTCTGAGGAACTTGATGCTGTCCACTCTCTCAACCTCAGTTGAGGGTGTGATCTCTTCTTTTCTTTTTGAAGTTGGTGATCAGTCCTTTAGTTTTGCTGACATTGAGAGACAGATTGTTTTCATTGCACCACATCTCTAAGCCCTCTCTTCTGTAGTTTGACTAGTCATTGTTAGATATCTGTCCCAGTACATACCACTTCAAGAAATAGTCCTTGATGCACCTACAAATTTTGCACCATCTAAGCCCATGGCAGTAAGGGAGCCCCAGTCAATACTGGGGAAGTTAGAATCAATCGTTACAACAACACCTGTTCTTTTTACATCATTCCATGATCTGCCAACATATCTGTTCCTTTATCTCTTGCTGGCTATTGGGGATGACTATTGTATAAACCCATCTTTGTGATTGAACCTTTCTTATTCCTGAGATCTACCCGTATAACCTTGTTGGATGTGCCCTCCAAGATACCCTCACTTAGTGTTGCTGTGACGTTCTCCTTCATCAATAATGCAATTTTCCCACCCCTTTTATATCCCTCTCTATCACACCCAAAACATCTAAACCCTGGAACATTGAGCTGCCAGTCCTGCCCTTCTCTCAACCAAGTTTTTGTAATTGCTAGACCATCATAGTTCCATGTACTAATCCACGCTCTGAACCTATCTGCCTTACCTGTTATATTCCTTACATTAAAATGAATACACTGCATACTGCCAGTCCCACTGAGTTCATTAACCTGGCCCTGCCTGTTCTTCCTCTTAGACTTACTTGACTTAATATCGATGTTCTCCTAAATTAGCACACATGCTGACCTACTACTCCGGCTGCCCTTGCCACCCTAGTTTAAACCCTTCTGAGTGGCAGTAGCAAACCTCTCTGCCAGGATATTGGTGCCCCTCCAGTTTTAGTGCAACCTACATCTGTATGTTGCCTACATATATTTTTTTCCAACATATCCATCTTTGGTTGAGTTTCAATCTTCATCTGTTTGTGTGGAAAGCCTAGGATTCTTTTACTATGCTAAAGCCATTGCATAAATGCAAGTCGTTGTTGGTTTGGTCTAATTCCAAGAATCTGATACATGCCACTATCATTTAAACCCCTTTGCAATAATTCCCTGGAAACCAGCCAGAAAGCTTTACTTCTTTTTAAATACTTTGCAGTGGATGATTGCTGCCAGTCAGAGTCCTACAGAAAATTGCAAGCCCTTTCTCTATCTGAAAACCCTTTAATTAAATGATAATATAATAGGAAGCTGTCACATTGATGTGATAGTGAGCATCTATAATACAAATCATGATACCTGGCTTCTTCCCTTTGTAAAAAAACTTGCAGCATAAACAGGACGGAGAGGGTGAAGATTCATTCATAGCTCAGAGTCACTCTTGTGTTCAGTTTGCATACTGGATCCCTTATAAAGATCGATCATGGTATTGTGTGAATGTGTAACTTTGCAGCTTTTTTATGTCTCCCAGTTTTAATGCCTATTCATGCTTTCCGAAACCATGATCAGGCAAGAGAGTTTCAGGTAGTGACCATTGTCACTAAGAGAAAATCTAACCATTATTCCTTGACATTCTGACTTGGAAATATATCACCATTCCTTCAATGTCCCTGGGTCAAAATCCTGCAACTTCCTTCCTAAGGGCATTCTGGTTCAGAATGTAGTGGTTCAAGAAGGCAGCTCACCACCACCTTCTCAAGGGATAATAGCAGACGATAAATGATGGCCCAGTCAGCAATGCCCACATTCTGTGAGTGAATTTAAAAATAAAACATTGTTGATGATTTTACATGGAGTCAAAACCAACCATATAGAGTGATATTGATGGGTTTTCACAACAATGTTTCATGGTTATCATCACTGAGACTAACTTTCAGTTCAAGACATTTTATGAATTGAATTTAATTCCCATTAGCTGGCATTGTGGGATCTGAAAGCAAATCCTCAGATTATTAGGCCCTGGATTATGAGTTTGCGAACATAACTACGTCACCTTCCCTAACATCAAAAGTTCAGAGTGTTACAACAAATGAACATTACCAACTCAAGAGTATCACCCCATAATTACGAATATTGATGGGGTAACTGATTATTAATTTGTGCCAAAATCTGCAGCAGTTGCTGAGAAATGTCGTCCTCATCAATTTTTATTACCATGCTAAAATTTCAGTCCACAAATCTATATTTGTAATAAATTATTTTTGTTTAAGAACACACTTATCTGAATGGACTGCCCAGCACACTTCTAAATCTCTGTTGTTACAAAGCTCAGTGAGTAGCAATTTCACCAGAACATCATGCATCCAAGTGCTTGAGCACAATGATTGAGATGGTCACACATAATGCAGTACTGAGGGAGTGCCGTACTGTCAACGGTACTGTGTTTCTGATGAAACATTAACCCATGGCCTCATGTGTCCTTCTGAATACAAAAAGTTCCACGTTTTAAAAATCTTTCAATGCCCAAGCCAATCGCCTCAATCAAAATCACACAAACAATAATCTGGCCATTAACCACACTACTGTTTGTGGGATCTTGCTGTGTACAAGTTGATTGCTGCATTTCTCACACTGCAACACTAAATTGTACTTCATTTGCTGCGAATTGCTTTAGGATATTTTTGGTTGTGAAAAGTGCTACATAAGAGCCTTTCAAATATATTTTTATATAACACTGATTATCTTTCATGAAATCTATGTGCATAAAAGCCTATCAAATTCACCAATTAATTTTATGATTTCATTTGCAATAATTACTTTCCCTGTAATAAAATTTGATTCCATTGTACAGTCATAGATTAGAAACAAAGTAATAAAAGAAATCATAAAAAGGCCCATTGGAACATCTTCAGTGATGGGCTTCAAAACTGAAATGAAACATTTCAGTGTGAATCCATTTGGTGCTTTTTTTCATTTTCCACCTTCTTGTGATGAGAAATCCATAGTGACGGAATGAGGAAGAGGAAGAATTTTTCTTTCCTTTATTCATTAATGGGATGAGGGTGTCACTGACCAGGCAGCATTTATTGCCCATCCCTAATTGCCCAGAGAGCAGTTCAGAGTCAACCATTTTGAGTCTGGAGTCACATGTAGGCCAGACCAGGTAAGGATGGCAGTTTCTTTCCTTAAAGGACATTAGTGAACCAGATAGGCTTTCCTAAAAATCAACAAATAGATTCATGATCATCAATAGATTCTTAATTCCAGATATTTATTGATTTCAAATTCCACCATCTGCTGTGGCAGGATTCAAACCTGGGTCTGCAGAACATTATCTGGGTCTCTGGATTAACAGTCCAGCAATAATACCACTAGGCCATCATCTCCCCTCCTTACTTAGCAACTCTAGTCAAGTTGTCATGTAGCCAGATGACTTTTAGCTTCTACGACTGTTGTCAAATGTACAAAGTAATCGACTACTTGTTGCTCACTAAGTGCCACTAGTGTATATGCCGCACACAATGAGATTCAGTAACTTGTCTACTTGTAACTTCAGTAACATGCTTTACTGACAATAGCCAACATTTATTGCCCATCCCGAATGTTCCAACTGATTAATCTGCCAAACAAAGGATTGAATTGTACATCAAAGGGACTTCGGTGAAAACTTTAACCCTTCTTCAATTCCCTTTCAAACTTTTAACACAATTAGGCAAGAAACCGAGTACTTGTAGGACCAATATGGTGGGTTGGATGCACACACTGAGTCTATGCCACCTGATACTTGGGCACTGTGTTACAATCCAAAGTATCTGCAAATTGGGGATCTAACACCTTTCTCATGCTTGTTTCTGAAATTGGTTCATGGTTGGTTCTCGAGTACAAAGAGACTGAAATTTCTACTCAATCGCCGTTGATGTCTGGAGACCATCAGTGAAAACGAATATTCCTTCTGACTTCATAAAATAGATCCAGAATGCTCACTCCCACTCACCTTCCAGACAAGTCTGCTCCCAAAGCCTGCATCCAACTGGACTAACCTGGCTCCAAACCATTATAGACTCCAAACCATTAACTGAGGTAGAAGCTAAGACACAAAGCTTTTCTTTATACGGAAACTAAAGGGCTTGTTGTCACTGTTGTAAAAATGGATTATTAATATTCAATTTTCCTCATCTGATTCTAATATCCAAGACACTCATAAACCAAAGCCTCTTTAAACACTGACCTAAAATGGCTGCTGTGATCACTTGAACAGGTTGAGCCAAGCTCATGAAATTGTCAGTGAGTCTGGATGGATCTCAACCAAAGGTTTGGAAGCTGCTGTCAAAGGAGCTAAAGGAGTTTGTTGCAGACGGTACACAGCTGTCACTGTGCATTGATTGTGAACGTTGAAGACTTTGGATGGGATGCCAGTCAAACAATATGTTTTGTACTGGATGGTGTGGACCTTCTTAAGTGTTGATGTAACTGCTGGCAAATGGAGGATATCCCATTAGACCCCTGACTTGGAGATGTTGCACAAGTTTTGGGTAGTCAGGAGGTAAGTTACTTGCTATAGATTTCCTAGCATCTGATCAGCTCTTGTAGCCACAGTGTAATATGTGGTTGGTCGAAATCATTTTCTGATCGGTGGTAATCCCCAGGATATTGACAGGGTGGAGGGATTCAGCAATGGTTATACTGCTGAATGGTCATGCTGGTCAGGTTTTCTCTTTTTGGAGATGCTCATTGCCCGACACTACTTCTGCAGCGTGATTGTTGCTCACCATTTATTAGCCTGAACTTGACTGTCATCCTGGACCTGTTATAGTATATTTACCAGGCTATAGAATGACACACAGATGTTAAGGCCATAAGATTTTAATGGCATTCTTTTTTATATCATGACTAAAATAGCAAAAAGGACAGTTTTAAAACAAAACAACTTTAGAAAGTTTTTATTGGGTAGGTGATGGCCCAGTGGTACTATCGCTAGACAGTTAATCCAGAGACCTAGATAATGGTCTGGGAGCCTGCATAAGAATCCCACCACAGCAGATGTGGAATTTGAATTCTATAACTATCTGGAATTAAGACCCTCATGATTATGAAGCCATTGTTGATTGTTGGGAAAAAAACTCATCTGGTTCACTGACGTCCTTTAGAGAAGGAAACTGCCATCCTCACCTGGTCTGACCTACATGTGACTGCAGACCCACCGCAATGTGGTTGACTCTTAACTGCCCTCTGGGCAATAAATGCTGCCAGGCCGGTGATGTCCTCATCCTGTAAATGAGTAAAGAAAAATAAAATTACACATTGAAAGACAAGTTACTGAATCTCATTGTGTGCGGCATATACACTAGTGGCACTTAGTGAGCAACAAGTAGTCGATTACTTTGTACATTTGACAACAGTCGTAGAAGCTAAAAGTCATCTGGCTACATGACAACTTTCTGATTTCTGGGCAGCTGACCAGCTTGTGGATGTGATTGATATAGTGAGGAGGTTTTGGACTGCTAGAAGGGCAGGTACTCTTTCTCTTTGCAGTTAAAAAGTACCTGAAGCCTAAAGAATTTCTTTTTTTAATTAATACTACCAGTCATTGTAAGGTGTTGCATTTAACCAATAACTAAGAGACTTTGTAATTAGTGTACCAATCACCCTGGACCAGGTGCAGAGAAGTGAGGGGCCCCTGGAGAAAGTAAATGTGAAACTTGTGATCTGATAGTATTAATCTATGGCTCTGGGTACTTTTACTCTCCATTCACAAAACCAATGTTTCTTTTGTTTGTGTGTGTCTGCACATGCACATGTGTGTATGTGTGGGAGCCTGTGTGTGTGTGCCTATGTGTCTATGTGTGTACACGCCTGTGTGTGTTGCGAGGGTGCGGGTTTAAAAGGGGTGAGAGTTTTATTTACTTATCATTAGAATTTACCTATTTGTAATGAATAGCAGTATTGATAAGTACAAGAACCTGGTCAGTGTTTTCTATTGACTTGATTCCATCAGATAAGTAAAGCAGGGTCTTTGCTTGCTTTGAATAAATCATTAACTTTAGTGGTGACTCCTGGGATTTGAATTAATGCATTATCCCATGTGGGCTGCAGCACTGAGAAAAGTAATGCATGCATTAGTAGTCTGAGGTGCACACCAGCTCATTGATGGACCATCTTTGAAAGTACGGGAATGTTCTCATTCGCAAGTATTTGAATCAAGTCAGTAAATCCCTGCACTGCCCAATTGGAACACTCGGAGCATCTTAAACAGCGGTGACTTGTCGCTGCAACATAAAACAATTAAAAATTAAAACTAATGCAAATTAAATGAATTAATTAGCACAGACATTTAATACCCTGCTGTAGGATTGAGTACAGCCTTCCCACCTCTGATAATTCTCTATTAATGAGTAGCTACCATAGTAATCCTATTATTGATTCCGAAGCTACTAATGTGACTCACCAGGCAGCATTCTGTGACTTTAATCCTTGCTGATATACTTTCGAGTTCAGTTGTAAAGAAACTTTCTATCCAGGGCTGCGCTGAACATTTGAGAAAAGCACTTGCATACATCACTTTCCATTGAATTTGCCTCCAAATTTAATTGTGCATTCTTTGGGTTTAGGGATCCATTCTGCACTGAGGAGTAGATCAGAAGGTAAGTGACCCGCACCTGCTAGTTATCTGCTGACCTTTGTGCAAGGAATGGCAGCGGAAAGTGAACTAATGCACAGTCTCGGTTGCAAAATAAATGCCTTTGTTTTACAACTGTGCGCAAGATGTTTGATTTATGCAATGGTTCTTATTAAATATCTCAAGTAAAGTTAGTTCAGCTATGCACTATTAACTGCATTACTCAAGTAGTGACAACTACATCAGGTGATCACAGAATCGATACAGCACAGAGACCATTCGATCCATTGTTTCTGCATCAAATCTCCAAATCAGTACTACATTAAGAGCCATTCTGCCAACTTCTCTCCACAGCCTTGTATCTTCAATTCAATGATGCAAATTTAAATCAACATATTAACTGGCATTATGAGAGAGACGTCCTTCAAGCTGTGGCATTAGCTTGCAGCAAATTACGTTGCATGTTATGAGATGATGGCCTTGTGGCAATATTGCTAGACTATTAATCCAGGCACCCAGCTCAGCTTCTGGGGACCTGCATTCAAATCCCACCACACCAGATTGTGGAATGTGAATTCAAGTTTGAAAAATATCTGGCGTCTGATGATGTGAAACCGTTGCCGATTGTTGGAAAACCCCATCTGGTTCACTAATGTCCTTTAGGAACGAAACTGCCATCCTCACCTGGTCTGGCCTACATGTGACTCCAGTCTCACAGCACTATGGTTGACTCTTAGCTGCCCTCTGGGCAATTAGGGATGGACAATGAACGCTGCCTATCCAGTGATTCCCACATCCTGTAAATAATCCACTGCATTGGGCTAATGATCAACAGCAAATTCTGACATGGCAGCTGGGAATTTAAATTCAGTTCACCAATATAGCTGGAATAAATATGTAATATCAGTAATGGTGACCATCTCATTACTGAGCTATTGTTTTGGAAAAAAAATCAGCTGGTCTCCTTAGGAAAGGGAACTTACTGGCCTTACCCATTCAGATTTTTATATGACCTCAGACCCAATGATTTGAACTTTTTTGCCCCCTCAAAAGGCAATAAATGCTATCATCTTATGAAATATTTTGAACAAATTGGTCCACACTGTTGTATAAGCATAAGTTACCTCAGGCCACCTTTATCATGTGACACAGTCTAAGGTAAAATTCACCGTGGGCTAGGTTTAATGGCACCATCCATCAATAGGACCCACTGGGATTTGTAGAATCCCTACAGTGTACAAGCAGGTCATTCAGTCCGTCAAGTTTACACTGCCTCATATCGCGTCAACCTGGACATATCCCATCCCTGTAATCCTGCATTTCCCATGGCTAATCCATCTGACCTTCACATCCCTGGACAATTGCACAATTTAGCATGGCCAATCCACCTAAGCTGTGCATCTTTGGACTGTGGGAGGATATCTGCCTGTCTGTGTGGAGTTTGCACAGTCACCTAAGGCTGGAATTGAACCTAGGTCACTGGCTCTGTGAGGCAGCAGTGCTTCCCACTGAGTCACGTGGTGGAGAAGACTTACTTGTTAGCCTAACAAGGGGAGGCTCTTATGTTCAACAAGAGTAACTAAGCACAAGTGCAAGACCTTGTTACAGAGACTTGAGGTGGGCAAGTTTGACTCCTTCAAGATCCTTCAAGCAGATCTCCCACTTGGTCCATATTGCCTTTCCATAGCAACTGGAGCTTAAGGCACTCTATTAACCCTTAAAGATGCTTGCATCTGCACATAACACATAATGGTGTGTATTCTTCACACAAGCTTCCTCATCTAATCATATCAAGGTGTCCTGAGTGGCTGTATCCCCTTGTGGGAGAGTCTCGGACCAGAGGGCATCATCTCAGGGACAGGGTCACCAGTAAAGTCAGAGATCTGAAGGAATTTCTTCTCTTCGGTAGTCAGTCTGTAGAATTCTTTACCAGCAAGGACTGTCAGTACTATGATGTTATGTATCCTCAAGGCTGCGATGGATATTTTTAATCTTTTAAGGAAACTAAGGGACATGGAGTTAAGATAGGAAAGTGGATTTGAGGATTATGAGATCAGCCCATCATCTCATTGATTAGTGGAGAAGATGTGATGGGCCAGATGACCTACCTATGGCCTTGCATCCAGTCATCTCATGGTAGTATACTTATCCAAACTTCATTAAATGATTCAATACTATTTGCCTCAATGACCTCCTTGAGGTAATGCATTCTGTATTATTCCTACCCTATGAGAAAGAAACTTGTTCTGAATTGCATTGTGAGCAGTTGTCACATATTTACAACCTATCTTTTTTAAAAATTATATGAAAAGGTAGTCTTGCCTCCTTGATGGTTGTGTGACTTTGGAGCTGTTTTCCCAGGAACTGCTTGAGGCAGAGTGACTAAATACCTTTTAAGGCAGTGGCAGCAGCAGATTGACTCCCTTGTTGGTGAAGAATCTATGGTTAACAGGGGTAGGCAATAATGGGGAGTTGAAGCTACAATCTGATCAGCCATGATCTTCTTATCAAATGGTGAAGCAGTGACAGAGTCTAAACGGCCTAATCTTGCTCCTAATTTGTACAATCATTATCTTAAAGACTTCTATTTGGTCACCCCTCAGCTTCTATTTTCTCAAGAAAAGACCCCAGTCTGTTTAATCATTCCTTATCAGAGTATCTTCTCAGTAATGGCCACATGTTGCAAATTCATTTCTGGATCTATGCCAGTGCACCCACATCCTTCTCACAATGTGGAGATCTAAAATGTATGTGGTAGTCCGTGTGGTCCAAACTAAGTTCAATACAAATTTTAGGTGATTTCCCTCCTTTTCAATTCCATCCATCTAGAATTGAGCCCGAATGCATGTTTTACTTTTTATTATAGCCTTCTTAACCTGCACCAGTACTTCTGGCTGAGTCAACTAGAGAAAAAAGATGCATCTTTCATGCGATCAAATGCAATTCCTGAACTTCAGGTCTGCAGAGATTCATTGAAGTAGCCTCAGGCTGTGGTGTGTTGGCTTATTACAGGCAATATCATCACCTTGCTGCACCACAGAATATATCGTTGCGCATTCTAAACATTTACGCTTTGAATCACTGACTTTACTAATTGATTTAATTTTCTCAAGTATTAATTTGTGAATATCTCATATTTTCTTGTATCATCCACAACAATGGTTATGATTACCAGTTCTGATGATTAAACTAAATACCATAAAAGAGATGAAGTCTTAGTGTGGAATGTGGAGGTTTATAAAATCATGAGGGACATTGACAAAGTGATAATGGGTGCTCTGATGAAGGGTCTAGGCCCGAAACATCAGCTTTTGTGCTCCTGAGATGCTGCTTGGCCTGCTGTGTTCATCCAGCTCCACACTTTGTTATCTTGGACATTGATAAAGGTCTTTTCCTGGGGTAAGGGAATCCAAAACTATAGGGTATACGTTTAAGCTGGGAGGGGAAAGATTAAAAAGGACCTAGGAGGCAAATTTTACACAGAGGGTGGTGCAAAAATGGAATGAACTGCCAGAAGAAGCAGTAGATGCAGATATAGTTACAATATTCAAGAGGCTTTTAGAGAGATGCATGAATAGGAAGAGCTTGGAGGGAAATTGCTAAATGCAGTCGAATGGGACTAGTTTAATTTAGGAAACCTGGTTGGCATGGACGTTTTGGATTGAAGGGTCTGTTTCTCTGCTTTATGACTCTATATAAGTAAAGCACAGTATACATCATCATAGGAAGTGAAGTATCACCACATGATAAAAACCAAAAGAACTGCGGATGTTGTAAATCAGGAACAAAAACAAAGTTGCTGGAAAAGCTCAGCAAATCTGGCAGCATCTGTGGAGGAGAAAACAGAGTTAACATTTCGGATCCATTCTGAGGAAGGGTCACTGGACCCGAAATGTTAACTCTGTTTTCTCCTCCACAGATGCTGCCAGAGTTGCTGAGCTTTTCAAGCAACTTTGTTTTTGTTATCATCATATGATCGCTGTTTTATAATTCTCTCATGGGACATGGGTGTCGCTGGTTAGACCAATATTTATTGCCCATTCCTCGCTGCCTCTTGAGAAGGTACTGGTGGTGACCTGCCTTCTTGAGCCACTCCTGTGTTGTGCATAGAGTCACTGGGGGGGTGGAATTCCAGGATTTTGACCCAGTGATAGCCTTGTGGAAAGATGAAGCCATTCTAAGACGTTTCTCAAATAAAATTAATGTTTTCCTTACCTCAGCAAACTCCGCATATTCTCTATCAGCACAACAAGACCAAGCATATTACAGCAATGTGAACACTAAAATAATTTCCATTAAGTTGGTCCTGTGCTGCTTGTGTTTATAATATAAACAGGTTTCACCAGAGAATGCACTGGAAAAGATGAATGCAATCTCTCAGACAGGGTAAAAATAAGGACCGTCAGCTGTTTTCACATTTATCCTTTTCATGGATTAGCACCTTGCATAAATCTCTGAAATTGTTAAGAAGCATCCTTGCAATAAATAATTTGGCTTCAACAAAAACACTCCTCAACAACAGGGTCTAGGCCCGAAACGTCAGCTTTTGGGCTCCTGAGATGCTGCTGGGCCTGCTGTGTTCATCCAGCTCCGCACTTTGTTATCTTGGATTCTCCAGCATCTGCAGTTCCCATTATCTCTGATACTATTTTAACCTCACTGCGAAGCCTCTTCCAGGGGTTCCTAACCTGATGAAGTTACTCTCCTCCCTCCAGACCAACCTCAGGGAATCTCTCTCCCACTACAACTCTCTTGCAATCTCTTCAGCCTTGAAACTGCTCGACCATGTCCTGAAGCAAACCAGGTGCCACAGTCACATCACCTTCCTCTTCCTCCCACCCCAAGCCGCACCTCCATCTCCTACCTACCAACCTCATCCCACCTCCTTGACCTGTCCGTCTTCCCTGGACTGACCTATCCCCTCCCCACCTCCCCACCTATACTCTCCTCTCCACCCATCTTCTTTTCTCTCCATCTTCGGTCCGCCTCCCCCTGTCTCCCTATTTATTCCAGAACCCTCACCCCATCCCCCTCTCTGATGAAGGGTCTAGGGCCGAAACATCAGCTTTTGTGCTCCTGAGATGCTGCTCGGCCTGCTGTGTTCATCCAGCACCACACTTTGTTATCAAGATAGGGAGCTGCCCACATATCCAGCAATTCAAAAACATTTTGCTGTGCTTATTTGAATACTTAAATGAAAAGGTAATGTCAGTATTACTTCTCTGTACTGCATCACTGCCAGAACAGACGAAGGACATCATCACTTTTAATCATTAAGGTTAAAGTGATCTTTTCAGCAGTGCCCAAATCACATTGCTTCTGAATTTCCCACTTAGTTCTCTCCCACCTTCCAGTGTTTCTGATTTATATAGAGCTTGCTAGTCATGAAAAGGAATTTGCTGTCATCATTCTGCATAAGGCAGATCAGTTCGCTGCACTCAAAAATAAATTGTCATTTTTCTCGTATTTTAGATAATTCTGACTTTTTTTCCTTCTTTGGAAGTCATTGAATGCCCTTTGTACCTAAGAATAGGAGCTAAAACATGTATGAAGGAAGAATGACAGAGACCGATCACAATACAACAATAAGGATGCTAGTAAATCAAATTTGTTGCAGCCTATCATTAAGGACATGGTAATACAAACATACATGCTTAGAAGCATACAAATCAGGATCAGGAGTGGACCATTCAGCTCCTTGAGCCAGATATCTATCTCTCTCTCCCTCTTTTTAATAAGAGAGCAGCTCTATGGTCTGGTAAGGCTAGGGCAGCTTTACCTTTCCATTGGAAATAAACAGGTGAGGCTTTTCCTGAGGAAGTGATGGGCCTATTCTTCCCTCAATGTTACTAACTCTTACCCTCTCCACTGAACGTCCTTGAAGTCTCTGATGAAGGGTCTAGGCCCGAAACGTCAGTTTTTGTGCTCCTGAGATGCTGCTTGGCCTGCTGTGCTCATCCAGCCTCACATTTTATTATCTTGGAAGTCTCCAGCATCTGCAGTTCCCATTATCTCTGGTCCTTGAAGTGCAAGTGTTTGGCAACTGGACGGTTTCAGGGTGACAGGAGTAAATGAGCTCCTCATTCTGCCTCTTCGGAGTATCATTGCAGTCATGTTAACCAGCACCTTTATAATGTGTTGAATGAAATAAATGACAGTCTATTAAAGTGCCTAAATTAAATCCGGAAAAACAAAAGAGCTGCTCTGGGAGATTAAATTCATAGTGTGCCTTTCTAGCAATCGGTACTATCACTGAGAAGTGACTGAATGGCATAAAACTGATTAAAGTTTATTTTTATTTTCCAATCTCCAGTGGTTCATTAGATTAGTGGCTTTTGATTAACATGTTGTTAACACCAGAAAGCAAACTGTCGACATGAGCAAAGAGGGGTTCTGATATCCCTGGCCAATAATGCAGGAAAATTTAGGATATTGCCTCTAATTACTACCATTTCATTCTACATCTGAGAAACAGTAGCATCCTGTGATAGGCTTTGATGAGTGATTTCTCTGGTAATGAAGTGATTTAGCTTCCTCATCACTGGGAACGAATGGAACTGACAAGTTTTGGAAGTATTTCTTCTTAATGCCTTCTCAGACTGTCATAATGCACAGCCTTAGAATTGAATCTTTATGATGAGAGGCTGCTTATGCAGAAGGTTGAGATTAAGCCTGGAATGATTGCTGATGAAAACAGCCCAATTAATCTCTCTTTGTGTAATAAATTACCATATTGAAAGAAGCCTTTTCCAAGCATCTCCAACTCGCTTCCTTTGGCAGTTTGCAAATAATTGTCATCAGCTGCTTAGCCAATCTAATTTACCTGTAGACCTCACTAAAACCTCAGCAATAATGTAATAAGGCCATACAGAAATGTCAGTGGGGGGACAAGTCATATTAAAAATCAGAGATAATGGGAACTGCAAATGCTGGAGAATCCAAGATAACAAAGTGTGGAGCTGGAAAAACACAGAAGGCCAAGCAGCATCTCAGGAGCACAAAAGCTGACGTTTTGGGCCTAGACCCTTCATTAGAGAGGGGGATGGGGAGGGTTCTGAAATAAATAGGAGGAGAGGGGGAGGCGGACCGAAGATGAATAGAGGAGAAGATAGGTAGAGAGGAGAGTATAGCTGGGGAAGTGGGGAGGGGACAGGTCAGTCCAGGGAGGACGGACAGGTCAAAGGGGCGGGATGAGGTTAGTAGGTAGGAAATTGAGGTGGGAGGAGAGGATAGGTGAGAGGAAGAACAGGTTAGGGAGGTGGGGACGAGCTGGGCTGGTTTTGGGATGCAGTGGGGGGAGGGGGAGATTTTGAAGCTTGTGAAGTCCACATTGATACCATTGGGCTGCAGGGTTCCCAAGCGGAATATGAGTTGCTGTTCCTGCAACCTTCGGGTGGCATCATTGTGGCACTGCAGGAAGTCCAGGATGGATGTGGTATACTGCATCCGCTGTACCCATTGTGGCTGCATCTACATTGGGGAAACCAAGCAGAGGCTTGGGGACGGCTTTACAGAACATCTACACTCGCTTCCCAATAAACAACTGCACCTCCCAGTCGCGAACCATTTCAACTCCCCCTCCCAATCCTTAGACGACATGTCCATCCTGGGCCTCCTGCAGTGCCATAATGATGCTACCCGAAGGTTGCAGGAACAGCAACTCATATTCCGCTTGGGAACCCTGCAGCCCAATGGTGTCAATGTGGATTTCACCAGCTTCAAAATCTCCCCTCCCCCCACTGCATCCCAAAGCCAGCCCAGCTCGACCCCGCCTCCCTAACCTGTTCTTCCTCTCACCCATCCCTTGCTCCCACCCCAAGCCGCACCTCCATTTCCTACCTACTAACCTCATCCCGCCCCCTTGACCTGTCTGTCCTCCCTGGACTGACCTATCCCCTCCCTACCTCCCCACCCATACTCTCCTCTCCACCTATCTTCTCTTCTATCCATCTTCGGTCCACGCCCCCCCCCCCACCCCCGCTCCCTATTTATTTCGGAATACCCTCCCCTTCCCCTTTTCTGATGAAGGGTCTCGGCCCGATACATCAGTTTTTGTGCTCCTAAGGTGTTGCTTGGCCAGCTGTGTTTATCCAGCCCCACACTTTGTTACCTCATATTAAAAATCATCTATGTTCACTCAGCATTGTCACAGTGATCCACTTTTTCAGTGATTCGTCTGTTCTTTGGTGCTTTACATTGCTGACAATTCTGACATAGAGCCAAATATTCGGATTAACCCTAATGGCTGCATAGTGAAGAGTAATTTGAGGTGCACTTTAATTTGCCTGAGGTACTGCTGAACTATTGCATTCCTTGTGTTGTAGACACACACACAGTTAGAGACAGAGTTCCAGGATTTTGAACCAGCGACAGCTGTAGGAGTGACAATATATTTCAAAGTCAGGATGGTGAGTGGCTTAGAAGGGAGCTTGCACGTGATGCGGTTACAATACTTCAGCTGTTCATGGCCATCTTGGTGGTAGAGTCAGGGGTTTGCAGTGTATCTTGCAAATAGCGTACATTTCTGTCATTATACACCAGCAGTGCAGAGAGTGAATGCAGAAGGTGGTGGATCTGGTGCCAGTCGAGTGGATTGCTTTGTCCTGGATGGTGTCAAGCTGAGTGTTGTTGGAACTGCACATCCAGAGAAGTGGGGAATTAATCATCACACTTCTGACTTCTGCCTTGTAGATGGTTTAGAGAGTCAGGGGTCAAGGTTACTTGGCACCGAATTCCCAACCTCTAACCTGCACATGTAGCTGTACTATTTACACGGCCGGTCCAGTTTACTTCTGGCTAATGGTAATCTCCAGGACGTCAGTGATAGGATTTCAGCAACGGTGATGCCACTGGATATTGAGGGAAGGCGCTTTTGTGGCACAATTCTCACTTACCTTTACAAACCTGAATGTTGTCCAAGCCTTGCAACTTATGGAGATAGACTACTTCAATCCTCTAAGAGTTGCAAATGATCCTCAAAATTGTGAAACCATCAGCAAAAGTCCCTGATTTTAACCCCATGATGGAGGGACGACAACTGATGGAGCAGCTGGAGTTTGTTGTGCTTAAGGCAGTCTCTCAAGAAACTCTTGCAGTGATGTCCTGGGAATGAGATGACTGAGATGAGCCTCCAACAATCATCGTTATCTTTCTTGCTATGTTCGACTCCAACTAGTGGGAAGTTTTCCCCAATTCCTATTGACTTTAGTTTTGCTGAATCTCTTTGATACCCCACTCAATGAAATGCCGCCTTAACATTAAGGGCTATCTCCACATCTCTGGAGGCTAGTTATTTTTTATGTTTGGACTAAGTTTGTGATAAATTCTGGAGCTGAGGAACCTTGACAGAACCCAAACTAAACAACGGTGAGGAAACTGTTGTTTAGTAAGTACTGCTCGATAGGACAGTCAATGACACCATCTAAAACTTCATGATAATCAAGAGTAGACTGCTGTGAATACGACTGGAATAGATTTGCCCTGCTTTTTGCGAATAGGATGTACCTGGACAATTTTTGGCAATGGTAAACAGCTAAAAGTTGAGCATTTGGTCTTCAGTACTACAGCCAGGATGTTGTCTAGGCCAACAGCCTAGACAATCTTCTGGAATAATTAAAGAATGGTCAGATGACATCTAATTCTACAAAATGTGCAGTGACAAATTTTGGTTGGAAGAATAAGGAGAGGCAGAATAACACAAAGAGTGACATTCTGAAGGGCAAGAGAGATCGGGATGGAGTTGGAGCATATGTGTATAAATTATTTGAAGGTGGCTGGACTTGTTAAGAAAGTGATTCAAAAGACAAAAGGGATTTGGAAGACTTCAGCGGGGGCAAAACAGAAATTATGAAGAGTGAGAGTTCAATTGCAGGCACTTCAAATTAGAAAGGATGTAATTGCTTTAGAGGTGATTCAGAAAAGATTTTAAGGCATGGTCCAATATTGAATAATTTTAATTATGTAGACAGGAAGGAGCATGTGGGGCTTTATTTCCTTAAAGAAGACTAGGTAGAATACATGATAGCAGTGTCCTGAGTATTAATTAAATAGAAAGAGACTGTTTCCGTTCTTGTAAAGACTAGGAACCAGTGATTATAGATTTAAGGCCGTTGACAAAGAACCAAAGGCGACTAGAGAAAGTGAGTGAGCAGTGAGTGGGGAGAATCTGGGATGTACAGACTGAGTTTAGTGGAGGCAGGTCATTTGTAGTTTTCAGATATGAATGGGATTATATAAAGGGTTGAGGAGTTGGATTAACTAATTTGCTGTTGCAGAGAGCCAGTAATAACCGCACAATAGGCGAATGGCCTCCATGCATGCTGTAACTATTCCATGATTCCACGAAAAGGAGAATATCTTGGAGACAGTGAATTACGGTTACAGCACTGTGACTGTAAGCTCGCCATGAAATCCAACAATCTGCACGGTTAGATCAGATAGCTTGGAGCTGTTAGGCTGTGAAAGCTATCAACATTTGCAGATCCAGAACCCCCACTGAAAGTGTTGATGTGGTGTGTGAAGCTAACAATGTGGAAAGCTCAGTCATCTTCTGAAATGTGCCTCTCACTGAGTTGAGTTTGATCAAACACCTGACACCTTGAAATAGCAGCTCATGTTTGTGTACTTTCCTTGCTGCCAGTGTTGGGGTGTCGCACCATTTTGTTGATCAATTTCTGTTTTATTCTGGGTTTTGGCTTGACTTTTGTAGCCAGATTTCCTGCAGGTTTTGCAGATATCCAGAAAAGCTGGACAGCCTTTCTGTAGGACTGACAAACCACATCTTTTACAAATGTTGTTGATGTGATTTGCTGACCATCGTACTAGTGTTGACTGTACTTGAAACATCCCAGTGTTTTTAACCTGACACAGTGATATCATACTTATGTTCACCTATGTGCTGTAACATTTGAACTGGACTTAGATATAATGATATTGAAGAAGCCAACAAATATTTATTCATTAACTATTTAGTACAAACACTGCATCCCTCAGCTAGATAGGGGTGGAACAGTGGCTCAGTGGTTAGCACTGCTGCCTCATAGAACCAGGGACCTGGGTTTGATTCCAGCCTTGGGCATCTGTCTGTGTCAAATTGGCATGTTCTCCCCGTGTCTGCATTGGTTTCCACTGGGTGCTCTGGTTTCCTCCCACACTCCAAAAATGTGCAGGTTAGCAATAGTTGCATATTCGTACTGGAACAATAGCTTAATTCAGGTTGAAAGAGGCAAACTTTCCAACTACTACAGGGTTCCGGCTTTTATCATTTGATTTATATTTTGTCTATTTAAATGCAGAGATAGGATGGAATGCTGCATCTGGGTAAGATGCTCTTCCGAGGGTCAGGGTAGATTCGACGGGCTGGGTGGCCTCTTTGATCCTAAGACCAAAGTGCTTCTATGATCCTGAGTTACGTGCCTGAGCTAAAGTTAACCTATTAGTTTACAGCAGAGGAGCTTGCTTCCAACAGAGGAGCATCCTTCAAGTGATCCAAGGTAAGATGGAGAATGTGATGTTTATAGCCTCAGCTCACATGACATCATGCAGTGATAATATCACGTGGCCTCGTAAAGGGATGCTGACATTCTGACCGTGAGATGTAACACAACACTGCCTGCATCCGAAAAGCCCACCCATTGGCTTGATTCCTTGTGAGCAATCTGGTCAGCTTAAAGTTAGTTGTGCTAGTTCCTTGAGTGGCATGTTTTCCGTTTGATTCAGCCTGCTTTCAAAAGGAACATAATAATCTGATCCAGAATCATTTATAATGGGATTTGGAACTTGAGTTGTGGGGTTTGGAATGTAACATTAGGGCATTAGGCAGTGACTGAGCCCGCACCTTACAAATGCAGCAACCTACAAAATGTAAGTGGCAATTTGGTTGCCACAGGAAGAACCTAACTAGCTTCATTCTAAAAGGTAAAATGTTTATTTCATATAATTTCATATAAGTGTGGGCCACCTGCAAGGAGTGCAGCTGTGTTACAGTTTGTAGGAGTGGTTCAGTGTTACTAACAACTTCTGATTATGTAAAACAAGGTGGGAAAGAGAGAGGATTCCGTGGCAAATGAACAGTTGCTAATTTGTAGCTGGAGCCAGCCAGATTCTACTGATGCCAATGTGACAGACCAAGACACATGCACATGAATTCAGGACCATTTCCAATCACACTGCTGTTGTTCTCAACATTTTTCAGAGCCAAAGATGAAAATCACAAAAGAAGAACTCGCCTACTGCATCAATAAAAATAAAAACAAGGACATTTTGTTCTTCGAGCAATAGTTGCATATTCATACTGGAACAACAGCTTTATTCAAGTTGATAGAGGCAAGCCTTCCAACTTCTGCAGAGTTCCAGCTTTTATCATTTGATTTATGTTTAGTCTATTTAAAATCTGGAGTTAAAGTAGATGTTAATGAGCAAGAAGGTGTATTATTAATTATAGTTTGAACGCATCAGGAATTAATTGGACAGAGTGTGGAAACCCAAACAGACAATTATGGGTGCATATTTTGATACATCTCCATTAGATCTTTACATTTCCTCATGTTTGGCAGCAGTTCTGATTGAAACGATAGCTTTCTAAACCACGCTTATTTTAAAATTCACAGGATGTGGGCATCGCTGACAGTGCCAGCATTTGTTGTCTGTGAGAAGGCATCATTTTGACAATGGAATGACTTGCTAGGCTATCAGAGGTGATGTTTGTGGGAATGGCCAAGAGTCTCACGTAGACAAGATGAGACTTCTTTCCCTACAAAAAGTATAATACACATAGGGATTTTTTTAAAAATTTAATTGAATTTAAATTCCCTCGATGCCGTGGTGGGTTATAACTCCTCTCACTAGCCTTTGGAAGCCTAAGCTAGCAACGTGAGACAACACAGTATGGAGCTGGAGGAACAAAGCAGCATCAGAGGAAATAATTTCTGAAGAAGGGTCCTGACCCGAAACATCAACTTTCCTACTCCTCTGTTGCTGCTGGCCCGCTGTGTTCCTCCAGTTCCGCACCACGTTGTCCCTGATTCTATCAGCTGCAGTTCTTGCTATCTTTAAGCTACCAACATAACTACTACCCTGCTATATCCTCTGGGTGGGCACTGGTTAAATTGATTTAGAACCCATTATTCAGCTCACCTAATCGCCTTACCACTGATGGGAAATCAGGACAGCCGAGGAAAATGACTGCAAAAATTATCCCTGTTACGCTTTAGCACCTGAAGTCAGCAGCAGTTTGCATCAGGCAGTTGGTAAGAGTAAGCAGTACAAGATAAGCTCCACGCATCAGGATATAAAACACTGTTCCTGGCAAGAGCTAACCTATTGTAGAATCATACAGTACACAAGAGGCCCTTCAGCCCATCAAGTTTGTATCACCAAATAAGTACTAAATCCCACCTTCCAGCACTAGACCAGACCAGTTCTAGCGTCATGTTCATGCAACTAACTGTAATGTGTACTTACTGTTGCATGAAGCCTGATGTCTCACAACAAACTATGAAGTCACTCAGATGTAATGTTGCTCCTTATTAAGCATTATGTAACAAAACGTATTCTGTCTATCAATATTGTGCCTAATTTCTGCCAAAAACTTCCTCACGCGGTAACAGTAAGTTCGACTGATACCAATGAGAAAAGTTGATGGCAGTGAGCCTCAGATCATTCCTGTGAACAGCGCTAGAACACATACCATGCCAGCAAAGGGGTTGATTTGGCCACATATCCCAAAATTCATCTTTATCTACTCTCATCTGTAACAGATTTTCTTTTCACACGTCTTAGTTGCTGTTGCATTTTGTTTACATCTTGAAAGCAATGGCTTGATCAGTAACTGTATTGTTCAATGAGTTGAGTGAACTAACTAACAGCTGGCACATTACACTTGATAGCACCTTCCCGAGGAGCAAAAAGGAAGGTTCATTTATAGTTTCTGATCCCAGGAAATCAGCAATGGTTACTTGTCTGCCAGAATCATGGAAAATTCTCATCTCCATCATCGAAATGCATATATTATGACATTAGAGAAGATGCCATGCCAAAACCATCAAGTAGAACAATCCCAGAGCTGGGAGGTTATAGCTACCAGGAAAGATGAACAAGTTGGGTCTCCTTTCTCTAGAAGAGGGAAGATGGAGCAGACTCTAAAAGAGGTCTTTTGGATAATAAGGGGGTTTCCAATACCAGCTTCAGGATTATACTGCCACTTTTGGGGAAAGCTGCATTTTGCTCCAGAAGGATATGGTGACCAGAAAATTCCAAAGTAGAATTCAGGAGTAAGCTCTTCACCAGAGAGTGATTAGAATGTGGAATTCACTCCCATAAGGAGTGGTTGAGTTGAATAGCATGATGGGTTCAAAGGTAAGCTGAATAAGGCCATGAAGGAGAAAGGAACAGAAAGGTATGTTTGATGAATTAGATGAACAAGGATGCAAATAATGTTGTGCAGAGCATAACGAGCGGCATGGACCTGTTGGGCTGAATGACCTGCTCAGAGATATTATTACATTAGCTCTGGAGTAGGTGGGACTTATGCAGTGTTTGTAACGAGGTCAGCCATATGGACCTCATAGAATGTGAGTTCCCTGATTGAACCAGGTTAATAGCCCCAATCAGGGAGCCCTTGCGTACAGATACAAACAGGAGTGCCGGAGGTTCTGTTCACGTTGAGAGCTGGCTCTGACGGAGCAGGATCAGTGTCAGGCACTCTCCACATGTAAATAAAGAGGGACTTGGCGATGGAATACAGGCCTCTAGTGGAGTTATTTCAATGTGAAACTGGTCCTCCTGGCTCAGAGGTATGGACATTATAAATGTAAAAAAAAAACAGTCCTCAATGTCAAGGCCAGCATTTATTGTCCATCTGTAGTTTCCTGAAGCAGATGTTTGAATGTATGTTTAACCAAAATGTTCAGAAATGTTATAACACAAGTGGGAATTGAAACTATGGTTCCTTGCCTCAGAGGTAGGGACCTCACAACTGCACTACAAGAGCACTCATGGTGTGTGTACTAGATATTTTCCAATCAACCTGTTCAGAGATGTTATTACTCTGATCTAAAGCAGGTAGGTCTTTAACCCAGGAGTCCTGGCTCAGAGGTAGGTGCATTACCAGGCCCAGAGGAGCCCTTGTGCCTTCTGTACAATGCACTATTTTGTAATGGACGTCAGGTGGAACCAGCTTTGGTTCATCATAGAACAGAAACACACCCTGGGACTTCTTTCATCTGCCTCGCTCAATATCACACCAGCTGCTGACTTTACCCACTGAGCCTTCGGATTTGAATGTACTGTTCATTAGAGTCACCTTTTAATTATAAGCTCTTTCTGACAGTTGCAGCACTTCTGAAATTAACAGCCGCATGTTTTGCTCGCAGATCACAACCTTCTTCAACAGCAACAGAAACAAGGGAAATAGAAAGAAAGGGCACCCGTTTTATGATCAAATCTATGGGTATTGTTTGTTTGGTGCTGAGAAAACAGGTGCTTTCTTCTAGCAGGGTTTTAATTTGATCCATGACGGGGAGAGAGGAGGGAAGGAAGAAGATATCTTAATGACTATTTTTATTTCCCACCTTCAAGTATATAGTGCTGAACATATTATAGATTACCGAATTGTGTGAAAAGAAAATTCAAAACATGGTTTGACTTCTTTGCAAAGTCAAATTTCAGGCATGCCATTCTCAGAGATTTATATTGTTTTATTGTGTATCAAATGCTTTGAATTTGTTCTGTTTAATTGCAGAGTATATTTTTTAAAAATATAAAATCCTATAATTTGTTTGCACAAGAGCCAAAGGCATATATTTACTAGTAAATAGATCTCATTTCAATCTTCAGTGGTGTGCCGCTATTCTGAGACTGTGCCCTCTGGTCCTAGATTCTCCCCCAAGCGGAAACATCCTCTCTGCATTTACCCTGTCAAACTTCTTAAGAATCCTATATATTTTAAACTTGTCTCAGTTTCTTGGGAAAAGAATGTGAAGCGTTATCAGATAAACATAGCTAAGTATCTGTGCTTAATCAATGCAATATTTACTCATTCTGACTAATCAACCTAATAAAATTCATAATTTTTTTTAAATCATAAAATTTTCAAAACAAAATTAAATGAGAAAATGTTGCAAATGTACAGTCAGTCATTTAGCATGTGAAATAGAAACAGGGACTGATGAATTTAGCATGAAACATTTGAGAAGATGCTGCATGTAATATTTTATCTCCCAAGGAGACTCAACAGTACAAAGCACAAATGGCTTTGTTGTCCCTCCCTCAACTAAAGGCAGAATTTGCGATGAATGTATAGCAGGGCGTGTCAGCTGCTCAAAAGACAGAAATGTTGTCACTGGGACCCTTACTGAGTATTCTGTCATAGTTACAAAATTGCAAACGTATTTTAAAATGTAGTTGACATTTAAAAGGTTTTCCACTGAACTTTCAAAGAAAGAAATGAATATCCCTAACAATATTTATCATACCTACCTTGGGGCTATTCAATAATTCATATCTTAGTCATAAGCTGTATGGATTGTTACAGTGCAAATCCGATTACATCTCCTCTGTACAAATCTTGAAAGATTGTTCTCACAAGTGATTTTTTTAATTACACATCCCGGGGTATGGTGAGTTTACAGATCAATAAATTCCAGCATGTTTGCGTCAGGGTCGAAATTATGATGCTTCACTCTGTTGACCCAATTTCCTGCACCTTTGTAGGTATAGCTACTACACTGTAAACCTGACCTGACTGACATGTTTCAGGTTGCAGAGTGGAGGAGAGAGAAAGCAGGCTAGCAATTCCATATCACCTGATCTCCATCCATATTCACCTGTACCCATATTCCATGCAGTCTTCACTCAGTATGGCTTATAAACGCTTTAGAATTCTCCACCTCAGGTAGCCGTGACTGCTCAGTCATTGACTATTTTCAAGACTGAGACAAGTTTATAACACCAGTGAAGATACCATTACGGCATGGCCTCCTGGGTATATTGTAATGTTGTACTCTAGTGAATAACAATGCAGGTTGTTACTTTCAGTCCAAAAACCTGTGCACAGTTATTTCAATGCTGGTTATGTTTTGTTTCTTGGTATTTCAAATAGCGATACAGAATAAAAGCTTCACTGGTTATTTCTCACTTTGTTTCTGGGATCTTGCTTAGAGACTCATTCATAGATTCAGTGTTCCCATTTATACCCATTGTCTGATAAACTTTCGATTTTCCTGTCTAACAATAATGGATGGAATGGATAGAGATAGACGAAGCTGATGTGCTGAAAATTTTGTCAAACATTAAGATTGACAAGTCGCCAGGCCCGGATCAGATTTGTCCTCGGCTGCTTTGGGAAGCGAGAAATGCAATTGCTTCGCCACTTGCGAAGATCTTTGCATCCTCGCTCTCCACTGGAGTCGTACCTGAGGACTGGAGAGAGGCAAATGTAATTCCTCTCTTCAAGAAAGGAAATAGGGAAATCCCCGGCAATTATAGACCGGTAAGTCTCACGTCTGTCGTCTGCAAGGTGTTAGAAAGGATTCTGAGGGATAAGATTTATGACCATCTGGAAGAGCATGGCTTGATCAAATACAGTCAACACGGCTTTGTGAGGGGTAGGTCATGCCTTACAAACCTTATCGAGTTTTTTGAGGATGTGACTAGTAAGGTTGATGAGGGTCGAGCTGTGGATGTGGTGTATATGGACTTCAGTAAGGCATTTGATAAGGTTCCCCATGGTAGGCTCATTCAGAAGGTCAGGAGGAATGGGATACAGGGGAACTTAGCTGCTTGGATACAGAATTGGCTGGCCAACAGAAGACAGCGAGTGGTAGTAGAAGGAAAATATTCTGCCTGGAAGTCAGTGGTGAGTGGAGTTCCACAGGGCTCTGTCCTTGGGCCTCTACTGTTTGTAATTTTTATTAATGACTTGGACGAGGGAATTGAAGGATGGGTCAGCAAGTTTGCAGACGACACAAAGGTCGGAGGTGTCGTTGACGGTGTAGAGGGCTGTTGTAGGCTGCAGCGGGACATTGACAGGATGCAGAGATGGGCCGAGAGGTGGCAGATGGAGTTCAACCTGGATAAATGCGAGGTGATGCATTTTGGAAGGTCGGATTTGAAAGCTGAGTACAGGATTAAGGATAGGATTCTTGGCAGCGTGGAGGAACAGAGGGATCTTGGTGTGCAGATACATAGATCCCTTAAAATGGCCACCCAAGTGGACAGGGTTGTTAAGAAAGCATATGGTGTTTTGGCTTTCATTAACAGGGGGATTGAGTTTAAGAGTCGTGAGATCTTGTTGCAGCTTTATAAAACTTTGGTTAGACCGCACTTGGAATACTGCGTCCAGTTCTGGGCGCCCTATTATAGGAAAGATGTGGATGCTTTGGAGAGGGTTCAGAGGAGGTTTACCAGGATGCTGCCTGGACTGGAGGGCTTATCTTATGAAGAGAGGTTGACTGAGCTAGGTCTCTTTTCATTGGAGAAAAGGAGGAGGAGAGGGGACCTAATTGAGGTATACAAGATAATGAGAGGCATAGATAGAGTTGATAGCCAGAGACTATTTCCCAGGGCAGAAATGGCTAGCACGAGGGGTCATAGTTTTAAGCTGGTTGGTGGAAAGTATCGAGGGGATGTCAGAGACAGGTTCTTTATGCAGAGAGTTGTGAGAGCATGGAATGCGTTGCCAGCAGCAGTTGTGGAAGCAAGGTCATTGGGGTCATTTAAGAGACTGCTGGACATGTATATGGTCACAGAAATTTGAGGGTGCATACATGAGGATCAATGGTCGGCACAACATTGTGGGCTGAAGGGCCTGTTCTGTGCTGTACTGTTCTATGTTCTATGTTCTATGTTCTATAAAGGATTCTTAATAAGCGTAGCAGGATAAATGATGAGACGATGTTTCGCTTCAACTCCACTTTCCTGCCTTATCCCCATAAGCTTGATTTTCAAGATGTTACTAAATACAATCTTACCTGTCTCCAAATTAATAGCATGGGACTCTAGGATACGAGTTCAGTAACGCTGCCTCCCTCGATGCTTGATCCATTAGATTCTCTCCATCAGAAGCTCGGAAGTGTGGTGCTTTACCTCTGCTGTTCGTGATATCTGTAAATGACTTGGATAAAAATGTAGATGAGTGGGTTAATAAGTTTGCAAACAATACAAAGTTTGATGGACTTGTCGATGGTGTAGAAGATTGTCAAAGGATACAGTTGGATATAGATCAGTTGCAGATATAGGCAGAGAAATAGCAGATGGAGTTTAATCTTGTTAAGTGTAAGGTCCTGCTGTTTGAGAGATCAAACGTTAAGGAAAAGTATACAGTTAATGACAGGACTCTGAATACCATTGATGTACAGAAGAATCATGGGGTTCAAGTCCATAGCTCCCTGAAAGTGGCAACACAAGTAGATAGATTGGTAAAGAAGGCATATGGCATGCTTGCCATTATTGGTCAGAGAATTGAGTACTAGAGTCAGAATATCATGTTGCAGCTTTATAAGACTTTGGTAGGGCCACACTTAGAATACTGCGTTCAATTCTGGTCACCACATTAAGGAAGGATGTGGAGGCTTTGGAGACGGTGCAGAAGAGGTTTACCAGGATGCTGCCTGGATTAGAGGGTATGAGCTGTAAGGAGAGACTAGAAAACCTCAAGTTGTTTTCTCTGGAGCAGTGGAGGCTGAGGGGAGACTTCATAGAAGTCTATGATATTATGAGATGCATAGGGATAGGTAAGAATGATGGTCAGAATCATTTTTTTACAGAGTTAAAATGTCTGTAACTAGGGGGCATGTATTTGAGGTGAGAGGGGGAAAGTTCAAAGGAGATGTGATGGGCAAGTTTTTTTCCCCCACAGCGTGCTAGGAGTGTGGAACGGACTGTCGGGGTGGAGGCAGACGCAAAAGGGCATTGAAGTGACTTTTAGGTAAGCACATGACTATGCAAGGAAGGGAGGGACATGGACTACAGTCAGGCAGAAGGGATTAGCTTCATATGGCATAATGTTTGGCATAACATCATGGGCCAAAGGACCTGTTCCTGTGCTGTACTGCTCAATGTTCAATTATTGCATCCTGTTCAGATAATGAAGAAATGCAGGGCCCTATGCAGCGAGGTCTGGGCAGCAGCCAGACTTGGGAAGCACAAGTACCATTTATATCACACAAGTGCCAGGCAACAACCATTTCCAACAAAAGAGCGCCTTGGCTTTGCTCCTGACTTAGGATGGCATTATGCCAAGAAACTCACCATCAGCATCACTAAGGTCACCCATTGACTAGAGGCTCAGCTGGATAGAACAGCAGGCCAGAAGTTGGAGATAACGTGGCAGCTAGCTCACTTCCTGACTCCCGGAAGGTATCTATCATCTGCCAGATTCCTGTTGGGCATGTGATAGTCACCTTCCAACTACTTGGGTGAGCACAATACTGATTAGAGGCCCTTTTGACAGCAACTGATGTAACAGCTTAAATATGTGCCCTTTTCACTGTCGCTCCAGCGTGTTGGCAATGTTAAACAATTTGCAGGGTACATCCCAGCATAGTTTCTCCAGTGGTATCTCCCAAATTTACCACTGTCCGAAAATACAAGGGTAACAAGCACAAGGGAATACCAACCACTATAGGTTCCCCTCCAAGCCATACACCACCCTGAGTTGGGACTGTATTGTCATTGTTTCACTGCCATTGGGTCAAAATTCAGGAACCCCACCCCGTCCCAAAAACCCCACACTCCAAACCGCTCAAGATAGTCACATAGCATCACCTTCTCAAAGCAACAAAAAGTGAGTAATAACTGCTTCAAGGTATTGAATCATCAGCATACTAACAGAAAAAGACAGGGTAGGTAAAGAGAGATTATTTCACTGGTTCAACGTTCTAAAACTAGGGGCATAGTCTGAGAATTAGAGACAGAGCTCTCAGAAGAAGTGTTAGGAAGCACTTCTAATACAAAGGGTGGTAGATGTTTGGAACCCACTTCCACAAATAGTAGAACAAGTTGTAGAGTTGGATGAACACAACAAGCCAAGCAGCATCAGAGAAGCAGGAAAGCTGACGTTTGGTTAATTTTAAATCTGAGATCTGAGACAAAAAGTATGAGAGATATGGGCCAAAGGCAGGTATATGGTTTTAGGCCACAGATCAGCCATGACTCATTGAATGGCAGAACAGGACCAAGGGGCTGAATGGCCTACCCCTGTTCTTGCTTTGGCCAAGGGGAATGATTGTATCCCTAGGATTAATCAAAAAGTCGTTAATGTGATACTTCATGGGTTTTAATTGCTGCGCTGGCTAAGTTCAGACCTGTGTGAAAGGTTTACTGTTTAAAAGCTCTCTTAAATTTGAAACGGCAACCCTAGCTTTGAGTTGTAAGACAGTGTTAAATCTAACTATTGGGAATGGATGGTTACTAAATGTCCTACCGCCTCTCCAAACGTTAATTGGCTTTTCCAGCTTCTCACCAATAAACTGCAAGGACTGGTTTTGATACGGTCAAAGTGTAAAATCAAATTGAAATGTCGGTGAATATGGTGTCTTAAAACTCTGCATTCCAAAGGAAATCTGGGACCATAACCATCAGTTTCTCTTGAGACATTATAAATGCACCATAATCATTTTTAATTGAAGTTTAAACTCTAAACTCTAGTTTCCTTTCAATGTTGCGGTGGTGACCACCTATTTATAATGTTTAAATCAGCATAGAATTGCTGTGGTTGCTGTTAAATGTGTTTCATACCCCAACGACGAAAAAAAACAGGCAAATTGTATGCATGAGATCTTTTGTTCATTTTAATTAAATTTTGCATGCTCTGGTCTAACTGGAGTCTTTTCATGGGTTTTAAAAGCAGGTGTTCCCAACTGAGCCTGCTACCAGGTGCACAGATAATACACTGCGTCTTCCTCAGCAAGCTCCGACAACCACACCGCACCACCTCCCCCACCCCCCCAACCAGCCCACACTTCACCGGCTGTAACTAGTGGCCTGTGTGAAGTTTCTTCTTCTCAATTTGTCTTGCTTGAAAAACTAGAATTTTATCATTTTCACGCGCTGCTGGAAAATAAACACAGCACTGTTTATTCAAACTGAATGGCATGTGGAGTTCTACAGAGGAGATACAACCTGCAGAAATTCTTAGCTTAGGACAGCTTTTGTAAATAGGAATCATTGATTTGAAAGAAAGACGCAACTGCGTATTGTTTACTCTTCATCAATTCCTCGTAACTTTTGCAAAGTGTTTTGATTGATTTCAAACGCTGGCAACCAGTTAAGAGTGAAACATTTCTTTGGGAATAAGAGAATTCAGTTGTGCACCTGTCAATGTCAGACGCTGTTTTCAATCTCTGCCATTGGGACAGTAAATACAAATCTACTGGCTGTGTTAAAGAGAGGCAGATATTTAATTTGGCCTCAAAGTGCATGGACAAGCCATACAGAAACAATGACTTGTATTTATAAAGTGCCTTTAATGCAAGAAAACATCCTAAATACGAGAAATAAAAGAAAGTTACTGCAGATTTTTTTAAAATTCATTTTTGGGGTGAGGGCATTGTTATCTGGGCCAGCAATCCTTGCCCATCCCTAATTGCCCAGACAGCAGTTAAGAGTCAATCACATTGATGTGGGTCTGGAGTCACATATAAGCCAGACCAGGTGAGGATGGCAGTTTTCTTCCCTAAAGGACATTAGTGAGCAAAAACAGAAATGGCTGAAAAAGTTCAGCAGGCCTGGTAACGTCTGTGGAGAGAAATCAGAGTTAACACTTCAGATTGAATGACCTTTCCTCACAACTAGAACATCCGTGAACCAGATAGGTTTTTCAACAATAGCTTCATGGCCATCTTTAGACTTTTAATTCCAGACTTTTATTGAATCCAAATCCCACAAACTTTTGTAGCGAAATTCAAACCTGGATCCTTGGAATATTAGTTAGGCTGCTGGATTAACAGTCCAGCAATAATACCACCAGGCTATCACTTCCCTCCAGGTTGCTGGAAATCTGAAAATACAATTTGCTGGGGAAACTCAAAAGGTCTGACAGCATCTGTAAAGAAATAAACAGTTAATGTTCCAAGTCCAGTAATTGTTCATCAGAAATGTCAAATTGAAATCTTAATTCTGTTTCTCTCTGCTCAGCTGGTGCTAGACTGACCCAAAATGGAAGTTCTTGTTGCTCAGCAATTGTGATTCTACCTCTGAGCTATTAAAGGTCTGGGTTCAAATCGCCCCTCAAGATGTGATGGCTCTGGAAGTGTCATAACATGTTTAAATGGATTGATTATTTTAAAGAAAAGCAAGTGCTTCATGTTGCTATTATGAAGCGAATACATGAGCACCAAGCTTTGAAATTGGAACACAAAACCAAAGACCACAGAGGGAGATTTTAAGAAAGTTCCTCCTGGATGAAAAAGAACAAGAGGGTTAGAGCCCAGACAGCTGAGGTCAAAGTCACTAGTGGGGGAATGAACAAAAATCAGGAATGCTGAAGAAACCGGGAGCAGAGGGGTGTGCGGTCAGAGGAGATGGCAGAAATAGAGAAGAGAAAGGCTATGGAGGGATTTGAAAACAAGGAGCAAAACTCTAAAATTGAGGCATTGTGTTACCAAGAATAGAGGTACTTATTGACTAAACAGGTGGGAAGCGCTTAGGATGTTTGTTTGAGCGATGAGCGTTATTTATTTAATTATAAATAAATTACATTTAGTACTCTATATTCTTTAACCACAGCTGGAATATAGGCATTTAAAGAAATAAGCTTGCAGTCATAACATTCCACCATTACAATAACTCGCATTTATATCGTACCTTTCTTTGAGAAATAATGTGCAAAACGCACTGAATCAGATAAGGAAGTATGAGTAACAGCACTTTGTTGAAGAGGCAGTTTTTAAGGGGGGGGCTCTTAAAGGAAGGGGGAGCGTCAGTAAATGAGGATATTCCAGGGCATTGGGATTAAAATTCCAAAAGAACTGAAGATGCTGGGAATCTGAAACAAAAAAACTGAAGTGGCTGGAGTGAAATCAGAGTTAACATTTCGGGTCCAGGGATCCTCCTTCAGAGCTGATGTTAGCTAGGAAAATGTTGGCTTTTATACAGAAGATAGGATTGGGGAGGGGGGTGGGGGGAGTAAATAATACATGAAGATAGAGCCCAGAGAGGAAGAGAAAAACAGTTGGGACAGACAAAGAAGTAGTTGAAAGTCAGTCGGGGGGGGGGGGGGGGTGCGGAGGAAATAAGCTGCTAATGGGGACAATTACGAGCCGACAATGGGTAGTGTTGGGTAGCAACCTGTGTAATGACAAGGCCTGGTGTGATGGGGTTGGGGAAAGCATTGGGAAAGGTGCTCAAGCCCTAAAATTTTTGATGTCCATACTAAGTCCAGAAGGCTACAGGGTTCCCAAGTGGAAAATGAGGCGCTGTTCTTCCAATTTGTGTTGAGCTTCACTGGAGCACTGTACCAAGCCTGAGACAGACATGTTAGCCAGGGAACATGGGGGTGTGTTGAAGTGGCAGGCAATGGGAAACTCAGGGTCTTTTTTGTGTAGAAGCGCTGCTTCACCTGGAACGGCCTTGGATGGTGAGGACGAAGGAGGTAAACAGGCAGGTGTTATACCTTTTTGCAATTGCAGGGAAAGGTGCCAGGGGCTGTGGGAGTGTGTTAGGAGTGAAGGAAGAGTGGACCGGGGTCTCCTGGAGGGAGAGGTCCCTGTGGCAGGCAGACAAGGGAGGTGAGGGGAATGTGTGTCAGGTGGTGGCAGCTTGCTGGAGGTGGTAGAAATGGCGGCTGATTATTCTCTGGATGTGGATGCTGGTGGGATGGTAGGTGAGGACAAAGGGAACCCTATCACTCTTTGTGGGAGGGAAGGGGGTTAGGAACGATGTGTGGGAGATGAGTTGGACCCAGCTAAGGGCCCTTTCAGCTACAGTGCTAAGGAATCCTTGGTTGAAGAAGAAGTTAGACTTTTCGGAAGCCCCGTTGTCAAAGTTGGCATCATCAGAACAGATGCGACGGAGGAGATGGGAAAATGGAGTGCAGTCTTTACAGGAAGCAGGGTGTGAAGATGTATAGTCAGGGTAACAGTGGGAATCGCTGGCTTTATATTAGATGTTAGTGGCCAGCCTATCCCCAGAAATGGAAACAGAGATGTAGAGGAAGGGAGAGGTGGAATTAGAGATAGACCAAGCGAAGGTGAGAGGCGAGTAGAAATTGGAAGCAAAATTGATAAATGTTTCCAATTCTGGACAAGTGAGGGAAACAGCTCCAATGATATCATCAAAATACTGGAGGGTGGGGGCCAGAGAAGGACTGGAACAAGGAATGTTCCATGTACCCTACGAAGAGACAGGCATAACTGGGGCCCATGTGGGTAACCATGGCCACCCCTCGGACATGAAGAAAATGAAAGGAGTTAAGAGAAGCTGTTCAGAGTAAGGATGAGCTCAGCCAAGTGGAGGACGGTTGTGGTGGATGGGGGTGGTTCAGGCCTTTATACCAGGAAGAAGCAGAGAGCCCTGAGACCATCCTGATGGGTTTGGACATGTAAAGGGGTTGCACACCCATGGTAAAGTGAAGGTGGCTAAAACCTGTAAACTGGAAATTCCGAAACTGGTGTAAAACATCAGAGGAATCATAAATGTAAATGGGAAGGGACTGAACAAGGGGAGAAAAAAAATCAAGTTGAGATAGGAAGAGATGAGCTCTGTGGGGCAGGAGCAGGCAAAAACAATAGGTCTGTCTGGGCAGTCCTGTTGGAATTAGATGGCTGAAAGCTGGTGGAGTGCAAATGTAAGGAATGCACAAAATGTGAGATTCGAAGGATTTGCAGGAAGGATTGTTAAGCTGGAGATAGGGATGAGTGAGACCATGGAGGGGTCTGAGTACAGGATCTGAAAGGATCGAAAGGTTCAAAGCTGGAGGCTATCTTGGGGAAAGGTTGAGAGTGACGGCTGCAAGCTTCAGGTTTATCAACCAACTCTGCACTGATCTCCATAATAGCTCAAAGACACTTCCATTCCTTCATAGTTCCCCAATCCTCAGTGGAAAAGTGCAATGATGCACACTCTTATGGGAGTAACAAGTACCTTGAGAACATATGAAATAGGGGCAGGTGTAGGCCATTTGACCTCTTGAGTATAGTGTATTAATTGATGAGATCATGACTGATCTACTTCAACCCAACCTTTCTGCACTCTCCGCATATCCATTGATTCCTTTGCTATCTGTAAATCTATAACCTGCCTTATCAATGACTGAGCACAACAATTAATCCTTCGAATGAGGAAATCTCTCTTCTTCTCAGCCTTAAGTGATTATTTTGAAAAAATAACGCAGTATCCTCAGCCAAGGAAGAAATGCTCTCAGCCTCTATCATCGAGCTCCTTAAAAGAACTGTATACATTTCAATCAGATCACCTCTCATTCTTCCAAACTCTGAGGAATGTAGGCCTGGCCAACTCAATCCCTCCTCATCGTAATCAGTCTAATGAACTTTGGTTATACTCCCACCAGGCCAAGTGTGACCTTCCATAGGTAAGAGGTCAAAACTACACACAGTACTCTAAACTTGATTTTACTAAATCCTGTAAATTTGTGCTAAAACTACTTCTGTGCAGAATTCCAATTTGTTGTGACAAAAAGTTAACTTTGTCACCAGCTACCAGGAACTCATCAGCAATCCTAGCCCCTAATATTGCTTTGGAATTGCTATTGGAAAAAAAACACTTTCAGATATTTTTCTGTCTTTCCAAATGCCCACACATCTTTTAGATGTGTTTGTGGGCTTTGTTTCCAGCAGGATTTCTTTATCTGTTGTAGCAATGCTTACAATATCCCCCTCCTTATATAGGAAACTAGGATGTGAGTAATACGGTATTGAAAGATCCAACAGAATATTTACTACAGCTTGCTGGATACATTTGTGTGTGGGTTTACATCAAGCTATTTGGTTCTCAAAGAGTAGTTCACTTTCAGAAATAGTAGGAACTGCCAATGCTAGAGAACCTGAGATAACAAGATGTAGAGCTAGATGAACGCGCAGCAGGCCAAGCAGCATCAGAGAAGCAGGAAAGCTGAGGTTTCAGGTCGAGACCCTTCTTCAGAATTTCTGTGTGTTTGCAGCTCTATTGTGTACATCAGTTGTACACTTTCAGAAGCCTGTCATGCTTCAAGTTGCCTTAATTAAGTTAGATTCTGAGACCTTTATGCACCCAGGTCACATTGCAGTGTTACAATGATGACACCATGAGAATTACTGTTAAAAATGCATGAACACAATGCGTCTCTTAACCATTTACTAATGTACTGACCATGAGACATAACACAACATGATATATTCAACTGCTGTCATTCCTTATCATGGAACATTCCATAAATATAATCACAGGAAGCTGAGCAAACAGCCAGTTCCCCACTGGTTTATACAGAAAATTTACTCACAGGCTGTTTATTGTCTAATTGAAAAACATGTTGGAAGAATGGATAATATTAAAGCAACTGAGCCATCACATATTGCACTGGTCCACTGACCTTTGAAATATCAAAGCTCGTTAAGATTTCTATGACATTAAAAGTTGTTGATGGGGAGAGCAGTAAGACTCTTTCAATATTCACAGAATGTGTGTAACAAATATGTTTTGAGCTCTTCAACTCACAGCAACCATTTAGTGATGAATATTCAAGAGAGGAATGTAACACTATGTTACACACCTATTACTGAAATCACTGTTTCATTCCTCAGGCCAATTACTGTTTATGATGCAAAGCAACATAGTGTGACATAAATTCAAATGGGTTTGCACTCCCTTGTGTCATTTCCAGAGTGCTGACATTTCAAGGTTATGTTCACATTGGCGCTACGTCTGAGGCATCTACAGAAGTCAATTTGAATACTTAAACACTCATTAGTGAGCACTTCAGCGTTCGTTTTCCCAACATCTCTTTTATATTTAAACAGGAATGAAAGAGTTGACAGTCAGATTTCTGCCCAAAGTAGTCAACAAGAGAAAAGGAAAAGGCAAGATTATTTTGCCCTTGAAGTACAATTGCTGAAAAATCCAGAACAATCCATTTTTAAATTAATTCATGAGATGTCGGTGTTTGCTGTTGAGGCCAACATTTATCGCTTGTCCGTAACCGACTTTGAGAACTTGGTGATGAGCTACCACCTTGACCCACAGCAGCAGTGCCACTTCACACCAAGTTTTACTTTGGGTGTAGAGATAAGGTGACTTATTTTTATTCATTCTTGGGCCTTGAACATTGCTGGCAAGGCCAGTATATATTGTCCATCCCTGATGCCTATTGAAAAGGTGGTCATATTGAACCGCTGCCTTATTTTGTTGGTAGGGACACTCACAGTGCTGTTTATATCCAGGAATTTGACTGAGTGACTCTGAAGGAATGGCAGTCTAGTTCCAGGTCAGGTCAGTGAGTGGATTGCAGAGCGTGGTGTTCCTATGTATCCGCTGTCCATGTCCTTCCCAGCGGTAGATGTTGCAGATTAGGACAGTGCTACTGAAGTAGTCTTGGTGAGTTGCTCCAGCATCTGCAGTTCCCATTATCTCTGATGTTAAAAGGTGTGTGTTTGATTGAATGTAGAACTCTGTCACAAAGCTCAAGTTGTCTGAAGAAATACTTAAACCTTAAACTTATGAATTTTTATTCTTTCGTGGGACATGGACTTTACCAGCATTTATTGCCCATCCTTATTTGACCTTGAGAAGGTGTTTTCCTGAACCACTGCAGTCCATCTGCTGTGGATTGACCCACAATTTCCCCAAGAATGGAATTCCAGGATTTTGACCCAGCGACACTGAAGGAATGGCAATGCATTTCCAAGTCAGGATGGTGAGTAGCTTGGAGGGGAACTTACAAGTGGTCATATTCCTATGTATCTGCTGCCCTTGTCCTTCTAAATGGAAGAGTCTGTGGGTTCGGAAAGTGCTACCGAAAGATCTTTGGTGAATTTCTGCAGTGCATCTTGTAGATAGTGCAAACTGCTGTTACTGAGTGTTGGTGATGGAGGGTATGGAAGATTATGGATGTCATGTCAATCAGGGCTGTTTTGTCCTGAATGCTGTCAAATTTCTTGAGTGTTGTTGGAGCTCCATCCAGCCAGGCAAGTGGGGAATGTTCCATCATGCTCCTGACTTGTGGATTGTAGATGATTGATCAGGCTTTTGGGAGTCAGGAGCTGAGTTACTTGCCATGATATTCATAGCCTGTGACCTTCTCTTGTAGCTAATGTGTTTATGTGGCGAGTCCAGTGGAGTTTCTGGTCAACGGTGACTTAAATGCTTACTTGACATTTCCAACATTACAACCGCAACTATACTTACAAAGCATTTCTGTACAGACTTTTGCGGCATTCTGAGTTTGCAATGGAAGTTCATTCTTTTTTCTGTTGGGGTAGTAGTTTTATTGCTTGAAACTTTGATGGTTTCACTATACACAGACCATTTGCATTGTAAGACACATTAGAATAGCGAGTTTTTGAGAAGATTTCATCATGGTAGCCCACAAACCCACCAACACACTAAAACAGCAGCTAATGAACTTAAAAGACCCTATACAGACAACAAGCAAAACGAACATCATTTACAAAACACCCTGCAAGAACTGTGACAAACACTGCATTGGACACACAGGCAGAAAGCTAGCCACCAGGATACATGAACATCAACTAGCCACAAAACGACATGACCCACTATCACTAGTATCCTTACATACAGATGAGGAAGGGCACCACTTTGATTGGGACAACACGTCCATCCTAGGACAAGCCAAACCGAGACACGCACGAGAATTCCTAGAAGCATGGCATTCCAACCGGAACTCCATCAACAAACACATTGACTTGGAGCCCATCTACCACCCTCTGAGAAAAAGAACAGGAAATGGCATCACCAACCCAAGGAAACCTAACCAGATAAATAGAAAGCAGAACATAACACCAGCGCTTCACCAGAGGCTCACTGATGATGTTACCTAGAATGGTGACGGATTGTCTGAGAACGAACCTTCCAGCTCAGTGAACAAACTTATATCCAGAACCACACATTAGAATGGAATTCCAAAACTCAGGAAATAAGTAGGGATTCCAAAGTTTGTGAGGCATGCATTTTTTGTTTCTACTTGCTCACAGGATATGGGTATTGCTGACAAGGCCAGCACACATTGCTCATCCCTTCTTTCCCTTATATCCCTGAAGACGTTCGTGAACTAGCTGGATTTTTGTGACAGTTGACAATGGTTTCATGGTCAGCATTAGGGTCTTAATTCTGGATTTCTTTTTTCTATTATTTGAATTCAGAATCCACCAGCTGCTGTGACAGAATTCAAACTTGGGCCCCCAGAACATCAGCTGAATTTCTGGGTTAATAGTCTAGTGATAATAACACTAGGCCAATGCATCCTCCAGCTTCAAATGAAGCCTCTTCACCATTGAATGGTTGGATCAATATGCTGTATGTTATTTACCAACATTTTATCTTTCAGGCTGCATTTGTTGGTGCTACAACTGCAAGGAGTGTAATCACCGCCTGTGCATTTGCAGTGCCTGTAATCTCATTGCCAGCGAGACCACATGTAATTTCTAGTAGCGTAGCCCTAGCAAGAACAACTACACACAGAATTTCCCTCTTTGTTCCATGAGTACACAAGCCTTGCAGGATGACATCATCAATGAGATCCTGTATCCAATGATAGGAGAAAGAACCACTTTTATCCAGTCACCTCCTGACCTGGCAGGCCCAAGAGAAGTAGCAAGTAGAGTACAGGCAGGGACGATGCAACAATGTGCCTTTTGAGGGCAGTCAGCACTGACTTCAGCTTCCAAACACGTGCCAACAGCACAGACCTCCTGGTGCAATGCAGTAGGTAAGCAGTATCTTTCAACTGGCATTATAATTTAGTAAATATGATTCAGTACGTGCAGGAGTGAGTGATTCGCTGTGCTAAACCTCAAGCTCAGGGCTTTACCAGCCAAAGGAGATGGAGCTGGTTGTTTCTTCAACAACGCACCATGCATAAAGCGTACTCTGTACAACCCCAGAGAACAAACACAGAGAATGTTGGAAAAACTCAGCGGGTTGAGCAGCATCTGTGGAGAGAGAAACAGTTAATGTTTCAAGTCCAGTATGATTCTTATTCAAAACCTCTTCAAGCAAGTCAGATATACACTTGGTTCACCCATCCATTCCAGAGATGATGCTCTACTGAAACCTCACTGGCTTTCATATAATCATAGAAATCTTACAGCACAGAAGAAGGCCACTCAGCCCATTGTTCCTGCACCAAATGTAATACCTAGTGCGACACACCTTGTCTTTTTCAATATCCCTTGTCACTATTTTTATCCAAATAACTGTTCAATGCCCCTTGGGTGCTTCAAGTAAACCTTCCTCCACCACATTTCCAGGCAGTGCCTTCCAGACCCATGACCAAGTGGACAGACCAGGACGATGTTGATCAGGTTTGCCCTCATCATTTGCACTGGACCCGTAGGTTGTAGTAGGAGGTGATCAAGGCAGCTGAAGTTTCTGCTGAGATGGAGTCAGTGCACGGTGCTCAGTGCAGAGCGCGACTTTTCAACTGTGGAGATACGTGTGCCAATGCTCACAAAGGGCAGACACAGCTAGACATTCACAATCCCCAGTGGAGGATTTGTGTTCGGTTTTAGACAATGGTTGAAATATATGATTGAGCGTTCACTTCCTGCATTGCACTGCATGCACAGCTCCAATCATATTTCCTGATACATCTGAGAGAAGAGAGAAGGGGTGACTTAATAGAGAGATATAAGATGATCAGAGGATTAGATAGGGTGGACATTGTGAGTCTTTTTCCTTGTATGGTGATGTCTAGCATGAAGGGACATAGCTTCAAATTGAGGGGTGATAGATATAGGACAGTTGTCAGAGGTAGGTTCTTTACTCAGTGAGTAGTAAGGGTGTGGAATGCCCTGCCTGCAACAGTAGTAGACTCACCAACTTTAAGGGCATTTAAATGGTCATTGGATAAACATATGGATGATAATGGAACAGTGTAGGTTAGATGGGCTTCAGATTGGTTTCACAGGTTGGCGCAACATGGAGGGCCGAAGGGCCTGTACTGCACTGTAATGTTCTATGTTCTATACACTCTCAAGCAATAGTCAATCTTGTGCTTCAGTCGGCCCCTGAAATTTGGCCCTTAAAACCCGTAGTTCTTTAAGCACCTTGTGCTAATTTTGTGAGCAGGTTTGGTGGCAACAATTCGCAGGATTTTTTTTTCACCATTGCTCTTTTATTATTTTAACATTTAGAAATACCAGCAGAGAGAGTGAGAAAGCCATGTTTGCAGAATTCAGCTCCATGGCTAGCAACCAGGGACATGATCAGCACTTTCAAACGCCCAGCGTGGATTTCAACCCCTTGAAAGATTTGCCTGTACAAAAATATACACCCCAAATTTTATGCCAAAAAATTCAGCCTCAAAAACTCAACTTTTACACAAATAATATGGTTCACACTTACTTGTGTGAGGTAAAATGGTGGAGATCCTTCGTTCACCTCTCACATGTCAGACATCTTTGTGACTGCCTATTCCCATTGTACATCTTTGCACAGATGCTTCACTGTCTCTGGGTACTTTGGGATGAATGTGTGATCAAAGTCAACAGTATTGTGGAATGATGCCAATTCTTCCACTTAAACTGGGTCAGAAGTAGCCTTGATACGATGTGTGAGTCTCAGTCCAGTGCTGTCACTCCACACATCAGAACCTCAATATGACAAGCCATGAACGTTTGTCCCTATTGGGCATCAAATCATTTTACTTCAGTTGAATGGGAGCCACTACTAATTATGAATCATATTCTGCTTTGTCCTTTCAATGGGCAATGGTACCATCGAATAAGCTTAATGCCCCTCAGCCCTGAAGCTTCCTGAATGGGCTAGTTGCTACATTTAGTCCAGGGGCACATTCTGTAGAGTGATGGCACACACCTGATACATGAACAACAGACAGTGCAAGATTTCCTTGCGGTGTTCCACAAGGATCTATTCTGGGTCTTCTTCTATTTGTGATTTTTGTAAGTGATTTGGATAAAGGAGTGGAAGGGTGGATTAGTAAGTTCGCGGATGATACGAAGGTGGGTCACGTTGTGGACAGTGCGGAGGGCTGTTCTAGGTTGCAAAGGGACATTGATAGGATGCAGAGCTGAGTTGAGAAGTGGAAGATGGAGTTTAACCCTGAAAAGTGTGAGGTGATTCATTTTGGAAGGACAAACTTGAAAGCAGAATACAAGGTGAACAGAAAGATTCTTGGCAGCGTGGAGGAGCAGAGGGATCTTGGGGTTCATGCCTGCAGTTCCCTGAAAGCTGCCACCCAGGTGGATAGAGTTGTGAAGAAGGCATGTGGTGTATTAGCTTTCATTAATAGAGGGATTGAGTTCAAGAGCCGTGATGTTATGCTCCAGCTATACAAAAGCCTGGTTCGGCCACATCTGGAGTATTGTGTCCAGTTCTGGTCACCTCATTACAGGAAAGACGTGGAAGCATTGGAAAAGGTGCAGAGAAGATTTACCAGGATATTGCCAGGAATGGAGGGAAGGTCTTACAAGGAAAGGATGAGAGAGCTAGGGCTTTTCTGTTTAAAACGATGAAGGATGAGAGGTGACTTGATAGAGGTGTACTAGATGATCAGAGGTATAGATAGAGTGGACAGCCAGGGACTTTTTCCTAGGGTGGAGATAGCTATTATGAAGGGCATAGTTTTAATGTGAGTGGAGGTAGATATAGGGGACACGTCAGAGATAGTTTCTTTACTCAGAGAGTGGCCGGGGCGTGGAATGCATTACTGGAGAAGGTAGATATAGGGGACACGTCAGAGATAGTTTCTTTACTCAGAGAGTGGCCGGGGCGTGGAATGCATTACTGGAGAGGGTAATGGAGTCAGCCTCATTAGGAGCATTTAAGTGGCTAATAGATAGGCATATGGATGATAGTACAAGGTAGCAGCGGAGGTGAGATTGCTCTTAGGTTTGGGGTAAAAGTTCAGCTCAACATTGTGGGCCGAAGGGCCTACACTGTGCTGTACTGTTCTATGTTCTGTGATAATTGTCTGGATGACCAACTCATGAGGGATGAGTTAAAGCACATTTTGATATGGGGGACCTATGACTGATGTGATTTGATTATATTTGATTTGTTAGTGTCACAGACAAAGATGCAGTGAAAATATTGTTTTGCATGCTAACCAGACAAATCATACAATACAAAAATACATCAGGGTAATAGAACGGGATGCAGAATATAGTGTAACAGCTACAGAGAAGGTAAAGAGAAAGACGAACTCTAAAAAAATTGAGAGGTCCGTTCATAAGTCTGATAATAACAGGGAAGAAGCTGTTCTTAAATCTGCTGGTTCGTGTTTCAAACTTTTGTACCTTCGACCTGCAGAAGAGGGTGGAAGAGAACATAACTGGGGTGGGAGGTGATCAGAGATAATGGGAACTGCAGATGCTGGATAATCCGAGATAACAAAGTGTGGAGCTGGATGAACACAGCAGGCCAAGCAGCACCTTAAGACCACAATAGCTTTTCTGAAATAAATAGGGAGAGAGGGGGAGGCGGACCGAAGATGGATAAAGGAGAAGATAGGTGGGGAGGTAGGGAGGAGATAGGTCAGCCCGGGGAGGACGGACAAGTCAAGGAGGCGGGATGAGGTTAGTAGATAGGAAATGGATGTGCGGCTTGAGGTGGGAGGAAGACAAGAGAGTTGCAGTGGGAGAGAGATCCCCTGAGGTTTGTCCACAGGGTGGAGCTCCTAAGATGCTGCTTGGCCTGCTGTGTTCATCCAGCTCCACACTTTGTTTTCTGGTGTGGGAGGTGTCTTTGGTTATATTATATAATAAAATGTGAGGCTGGATGAACACAGCAGACCCAGCAGCATCTCGGGAGCACAAAAGCTGACGTTTCGGGCCTAGACGGGTCTAGGCCCGAAATGTCAGCTTTTGTGCTCCTGAGATGCTGCTGGGCCTGCTGTGTTCATCCAGCCTCACATTTTATTATCTTGGATTCTCCAGCATCTGCAGTTCCCATTATCACTTATCTTTGATTATATTGGCTGCTTTTCCAAGGCAGTGGGGAGTGCAGACAGAGTCAGTGGAAGGAAGGCTGGATTTCATAATGGACTGGGCTGCGTTCACAACTCACTATAATTTCTTACAGTCTTGGGCAAAGCTTGCCGTAGCACACTGTAATGCATTCAGATAAGATGTTTTCTATTGTGCATCCACAAAAATTGGTAAGTCTTTGTGCACATGCTGAATTTCCTTCGCCTTCTGAGGAAGCAGAGGCATTGGTGTGCTTTCTTAGCTGTGGTGTCGATGTGGATGGACCAGAATAGACTGTGATATTTACTCCAAGGAGCTTTGAAGCTGTCAACCACCTCTCCCTCAGCATTGAAACCGAAAGGGGCATGTCCTCCACTCTGCATCCTGAAGTCGATGACCAGTACCCTCATTTTGCTGACATTGAGGGAAGAGATTGCACTCTTTAACACCATGACGCAAAGCTGTCTATCTCCTTCCTGTACTCTGACCTGTCGTTGTTTGAGATCATTAATAACCTCTGAAAGCATTTCATAATGTTGGATGTCAGAGTCACCTGGTGGTAGCCATTAAGGCACATTGCCTGATTTTGCTTTGGCACCTGGATGGTAGTGGTCTTGAGGGTGGAGTCATGAGGAGGCACCTGCTATTACACACTGCCCATGGTTAGCCACAAATAGTCTCCTTAGCAGCCAGTCATTCTCCTAACCCGACTGTTATCTACTCCTTTTTCTGTCCAAGTGCTCTCCTGTCTCTCTTCGGGCTCTATCCCCACCTATCTGTTGCTCCTTACTGCCTACCCTGTCCTCTGTATAAAAACGCATTTTCATAGTTACCACCAGTTCTGAAGAAGGGTCACTGGACCTGAAACATTAACTCTGATTTCTCTCCACAGATGCTGCCAGACCCGCTGAGCTTTTCCAGCAATTCCTGTTTTTGTATCTGATTTCCAGCATCTGTGGTTCTTCTGTATTTTTTATTCTGCTTTTTTTTTGCATTGCGCAATTAATGAATGAGGTATTTATTCGCTCACTGATAGTCTCTGGGTTGCTTCAGATCCTGTGACACTCGGATTGACACAGAAAGGTCTGCTACTGGCGGAGGCAACGAGGCCAAAGAAAGAAAGCAAAACTCAGAGGCAGGCTGCTCAGCAGAGACATTGGGAAACATTACTGCTTTCAAAGAGTGATAATTGTGTATTGCTCCCACATCCAAAGTTTAATATGGTAACTCCAAATTCGATGATAGATTATTGCTCGTCAAGAGCAAACTAGGAAAAGGAGGCAGAGCAGGTGGATAAAGTTAAGAAACAGATCGCTCTGATCTCTCTGGAACAGGTTCAAGGGGCTGAATGGCCTACCCATTTATTCCTGTGTTTCATAAGTTCCTCGGGAAGCAAACAAAAGCGATTTGAAATGCCACAAATCCTTCCAGTGAATGTGGAAACGTCTGATCATAAAATAGAATCATAGAATCACCACATTGTGGAAACAGGCCATTCAGCCCATTGAGTCTGCATGGACCATCTGAAGAGAATCCCACCCTGACCTACCCCCCACCTCCTCTGCTGTATCTCTGTAACCCTTATTTCCTAAACCACCTAGCCTGTTCATCTTTGCAGTGTGGGAAGAAACCCACACAGACAGAGGGGAAATGTGCAAACTCCTCATGGACAACCACCCAAGGCTGAACTGAGGTCTCTGGTGCTGTGATGCAGATAGTGCTGCCCGTTGAGTCACAGTGCTGCCCATTGAGTCACAGTGCTGCCCATTGAGTCTGTCCTACGTGTATCAGGCAAAACTTGCAAGGAAGGCAGGAAATGGCCATTGGCATGTTTGTGAAACTGAAGGTTGACTCTAACTGGGTTGAATGGAGGTATGGGGTTGGTGTAGCGGTTCTGTCGACTCTAACTGGGTGGAATGGAGGTATGGGGTTGGTGTAGCGGTTCTGTCGACTCTTAACTGGGTGGAATGGAGGTATGGGGTTGGTGTAGCGGTTCTGTCGACTCTAACTGGGTGGAATGGAGGTATGGGGTTGGGGTAGCGGTCCTATCGTTGGTAGAAAGTTCATCCATCCCTTGGTCAGATTTTGCTACGCAACATGAGCAATACAGAGAACACCAACTTGGACTGTGTCCCAAATCCCTGATGTTCCCTGGGCCCAGGCTGTGTTGTTCCTCACTGCAGGAACCTTATCCTTATGGAGGTTTGAGGTTTAGGGCATGTCACTTTCCTCTGGATGATGCCTTACATCAGCAGCATGATGATACCTTTCAGAATTATGGACACTAATGTGCTTGAAAACAAAGAAAAATAGTTTCCGTCAGTTCCTACAGTAACCACCATTTTCAGGGAATACTGGAGTATTGTGTATTATCCAGAAAAATGCCAAATAACCATTGATAAATGATTTTACCATTTTGAGCTACTTTTCAGTCATAGACACAATGAAACATTCACCAACATATTCAAGCTACAAACAAGGAAATTACATTTCTGCATAAAATTCTTTTTGATCTGCTTTCAGTATGGCTACAGAAGTACACGTCGCTGAAAGGGAACAAGAATTACAAATATCCCCCAGACCTTTACTCCACAGGAAAATGAAACAATGAAGCTTCATTGCTGCGGTACTCAATGATTTGATTTTTTTTTTATTTGAGTGAGTTCCTATGTTCCCTGATCTAAATTTACTGTGCTTGATTGGGTAGCAGGCTTGAGAGCTTAACTTCCAGAGGTAGACTTGTGAAGCCTAAATGTTTGATGTGTGGAGACACTTTGTAATTGAAGAAATATTTTTAAAAAGCTGTAAACATACCAGTTGTAGACTTGCAGCAATGTAGAGATTAAGCAGCCCATAGGCCACAAATACCATACAAGTTGCCACCAGACTTTAACACAACTATGTTCTGGAGAACAAACCAATAATATGAAATTTTCCTTGAAATAAGAGTTTAAAACAGAAATGGCTGCTTCATAGAAAGCCAGTTTATTTAGCTAAAAGGAATGTCACTTTCAAAAGAAATGTCTTTCAATGTGAATTATCACTCAACTTGGAAAGAGAGAAATAGGTCTCTCAGAAAAATATACATAATATGTGTTCATTCAATTTGTTGCAAAGATTTTCGTTCTATCCTAGATGTTAATGGTGAACTCGAATAGAGATAAAAACTGCTTCTTAACCATGCTTCCTGAATTAAAATTGTCCTATATAGTTGTAAAATGGCTTCATCAACATTTGACAGGGTAGGAACTGACAGTCTACCAGGGAGAAGAGAATTACAGGTTTGGTTATTTAGAGCAGAAATGAGGAGAAATTTCTTCAATCAGAGAGCTGTGAATCTTTTGAATTCTCCAACCCACAGAGCTCAGGCTGCTCATTTATTGAATGTATTCAAGACAGAGATCACTCAATTTTGAGGAAATTGAGAGATATGAGAATAAGGCAGGAAAATGGGTTTGAGCAGAAGGTCTGCCATGATATTATTGAGTGACTGAAGGAGCCAAATGGCCTACTCTTGCTCCCATTTCCTACATTCCGATTAAGAAGCCTTGATAACTGAGTCTGCGCAAATTGCAGAACCAAGTTCAGTTAATCTCAGAAGCTTCTAACTAAATCAACAATACAAGATGATGATTGGTTTTGTTCAGGATTTCCGTCCTGCTCAAGATCTCAAATTGGTTCAGAAATAGTCACTTCGTCCGAAGGATTTCTGGCAGCATTTCAGATCCCTGCCCAATAAAATAAAGTTAGAAATCGCATGACACCAGGTTATAGTCCAACCGGTTTATTTGAAATCACAAGCTTTCAGACTCTTAACTCATTCAGGTGTAATAAAATAAAGCGATCTTTCAATATTTTACAACTGCTGTGAATTCTGGCTGAGATTTATGCCATCCCCTGCCATCTCCAGTCCTCTCCTGGTTTTCCAATGCAAACGTGTCTGGATTTTGTTTTACTGTGCCCTTATACTTGTCTGCACGGTGACTGTATCAAATCTATTTCTACGCTGCATTGTAGGGAGCCACAGTTGGTCTTGTTCCTCCAATCCTTCCATTTTCACAATGAAAAGAAGAGCCCAGGATAAACCGCTATTCAATTTGTTCTGGTAATTATTACTTAACTTCAACTGCACAGAGGGCGTTCTGGAGCAGAAGACCACCCAGCCATTTTGTGAGGGGCTGGGGGTCTTCAGAGTGGGAGGGACAAGGGGAGACTGTCCTTTCTGCTAGATCAGTCAGGCATGTGGAGATAGATTGCCTGGACTGCTAAACAGCTGGATACTTATTGAGAACATAGCATATGAGGGAAAGAAAGACTAGGAAAAATGGGGTGGCTTAATAGTGCAAAGGGAAGATAAAAGTGTTCAGTCAATAAAGGAAAGTTTTTAAAAAATCAACCATCACCATCTGGCTACACCACATTCAGAGGTCATTATGTGAATTTTGACCCATCTGGAACAATACATCGCTGTTTTCCACTAACACTTTCAGAAGAGAGAATCAGCTCTCTGGAGGAAATGGGAATTTTTTCTTTCTCACAGTTCAAATAGGGAACAATTTTAACAATGTTACCACAAAAATCAATCTGTATTATCTTAAAAGTAATTTCCCTCCTAATTGATCATCTTTTCGGAACAATGTCTCATTCTTAAAATCTTGTTATACTTAATGGCAGTCCTTTGTTCTATTGACTGTTAATGAAACGCCAGAAAACACTGAAGTCAACTTCCTTCGTTTTCCACTTGAGACTTCTGCACTGAATAGAAAAATAATGAAAGGACATTTAGAAAAAAAGTCTTGAAAATTGGATGACATTCGTAACAAATGTTTGAGAACGTGATGGGTTCCAGGGCTGATTTTTTTGTGGCTGTCTTTGAGTACTAAAGATGTAGTAACTGGAGTAACAAATGTTGCCTTCACTTGACTTGCAAATGCATAAACGTGAAGTAGGTCCCTTTGTTCTTTCAGTTCCCCACCACCACCCCCCCATGCTAGCTTGTGTTTGCATCATCATTTGTTTAGTATCTGCATCAGTATTACTGTTGGCTGCAGTTCATGTATTTCTGAATGTAATTTGTGTCACTGAAAAGGAAAACTTGCCCCGACCCCCACCCCACTCCACTCTCCCACCAACTTTGAAAATACTGTTTGCTCTGATTGGCTTTTCTTCCGAGATCTCTTGCCATAGAAAGTCGATTTGACTGTCAAAAGGTTTTGAATCAGTTCAGAGGCAGCTGCATTGAGGAACCGCAGAGTTGACTGTTCATGGTGACTGTTTTGCTACCAGCTTCGACGTAGGGGACCTGTTACAAGCAAAGAGACGCTTGCTTTCGACAGATCAGAGCTAAAATCTTTTAATTTCTTCAGCAAAAAATTCACAAGGTAAGAACTGATGCTTTTCCTGTTCCAAAGTAAAATGGGAGACACTGCATTTTTTTTTCTCCCAGTCACCAGTTGTGGAGTTTGAAAGTTGAATGATAGCCTTTCCTGGCATCTTTGTTAACTCTCACCGAGGCTTTCCCTAAAATAAGTATATAATTTTCTTTTGTTGGAAGCATCATGATGGTTTTGTTGGCATTTGTGTTACTCTGTCATCCATACGTTAGTCAATGCATTTTTGTGTCAGGCTTGCCCATAAGAATTCGTCATTGACAACATTTTATGCAAAATAGGCAATTGCAGTCACAGACTGCTTGGTAGTGGTTTAGACTTTTATAGCACCCTACAAATTGGAGAGGGGGAGAGAGAGAGTCAGAGATGGAGGGAAAGGCAGAAATAAATATTAGATGTTGAATAGATGGAAAGAGAGGTAGAAAAAGATGGAAAGGTCAAAAGATGGAGAAATGAACAAATAGACAAAATTGGGGAAGGGGATGAATATTACTTGGGATATTCAGGAAAGTAGAGTTGAGGTTAAAATCAGATTAGTCATGATCTTATTGAAGGGCAGAGCAAGCTCAAAGGTTCAAGTAGCGAAGCCTTGCTGCTTGCTCATAAGTTTGTATGAATTGATACAAAGACCATAGATTAGGAACAAAGTTTTGTCAATATGTGTTTGTGAACCTTTTTTGGTTTTGGAATTAATTAAAGGCATTTTTCTTGTCCATTTTCCCATTGTTTCATCCCTTTTGGATACTCTCCATACCTCTAATTGAATACCATTTTACACCACATTGCCTCTTAGTCCTTCCCTTGCCCATTACCATGTTCACATCTGTTGTTCGTAGAGATTTCAGCTTGTGGGACATTGCATGTGTAATCTGGTGCCTTTGGTTTACCAGAATGATCTACTCAGTTTGTTAAGCCTTAGAGATGGGCAGAGTGATCACACAGCCATGAAGAAGCTGCAAGTGACAAAGTTAGAAGCCACACATCGCCAGGTTATCGTCCACCAGATTTATTTGAAATCACAAGTTTTTGGAGCACAGCTCCTTTGGAAGGTAAAGTGTCCACCTGACATAGGGGCTGTGCTCTAAAGGCTAGTCTAACACTGGTGCCTCCACATCATTGCAAGAGACCTTCAGCAGAATGTAACACAGGACACTGCCTCCAAATTTCCCTGTGAATCATTCCCGTTACTGGTTTACCCTGCATCCTCTCTTCTGTAAAGTCACATTGCACAAAAGTTCCATTAACAAAGTTGTACATTTTATAAATTTAATGAGACTCGCAGCAATGACACTAGTTTGGAACTGTGTGGTAAATTAATTTACAGGGCAAACTCACACAGGTAAATTCAAGAACAGTGAACACTGCATCAACAACTTGTATTTATTTGATGATAATAAAATGTGAGGCTGGATGAACACAGCAGGCCAAGCAGCATCTCAGGAGCACAAAAGCTGACGTTTCGGGCCTAGACCCTTCATCAGAGAGGGGGATGGGGGGAGGGAACTGGAATAAATAGGGAGAGAGGGGGAGGCGGACCAAAGATGGAGAGTAAAGAAGATAGGTGGAGAGAGTGTAGGTGGGGAGGTAGGGAGGGGATAGGTCAGTCCAGGGAAGACGGACAGGTCAAGGAGGTGGGATGAGGTTAGTAGGTAGCTGGGGGTGCGGCTTGGGGTGGGAGGAAGGGATGGGTGAGAGGAAGAACCGGTTAGGGAGGCAGAGACAGGTTGGACTGGTTTTGGGATACAGTGGGTGGGGGGGAAGAGCTGGGCTGGTTGTGTGGTGCAGTGGGGGGAGGGGATGAACTGGGCTGGTTTAGGGATGTAGTAGGGGAAGGGGAGATTTTGAAACTGGTGAAGTCCACATTGATACCATTAGGCTGCAGTGTTCCCAGGCGGAATATGAGTTGCTGTTCCTGCAACGTTCGGGTGGCATCATTGTGGCACTGCAGGAGGCCCATGATGGACATGTCATCTAAAGAATGGGAGGGGGAGTGGAAATGGTTTGCGACTGGGAGGTGCAGTTGTTTGTTGTGAACTGAGCGGAGGTGTTCTGCAAAGCGGTCTCCAAGCCTCCGCTTGGTTTCCCCAATGTAGAGGAAGCCACACCGGGTACAGTGGATGCAGTATACCACATTGGCAGATGTGCAGGTGAACCTCTGCTTAATGTGGAACATCTGCCAATGTGGTATACTGCATCCACTGTACCCGGTGTGGCTTCCTCTACATTGGGGAAACCAAGCGGAGGCTTGGGGACCGCTTTGCAGAACACCTCCGCTCAGTTCGCAACAAACAACTGCACCTCCCAGTCGCAAACCATTTCCACTCCCCCTCCCATTCTCTTGATGACATGTCCATCATGGGCCTCCTGCAGTGCCACAATGATGCCACCCGAAGGTTGCAGGAACAGCAACTCATATTCCGCCTGGGAACCCTGCAGCCATATGGTATCAATGTGGACTTCACCAGTTTCAAAATCTCCCCTTCCCCTACTACATCCCTAAACCAGCCCAGTTCATCCCCTCCCCCCACTGCACCACACAACCAGCCCAGCTCTTCCCCCCCACCCACTGCATCCCAAAACCAGTCCAACCTGTCTCTGCCTCCCTAACCGGTTCTTCCTCTCACCCATCCCTTCCTCCCACCCCAAGCCGCACCCCCAGCTACCTCCTAACCTCATCACACCTCCTTGATCTGTCCCCTCCCTACCTCCCCACCTACACTCTCTCCACCTATCTTCTTTACTCTCCATCTTCGGTCCGCCTCCCCCTCTCTCCCTATTTATTCCAGTTCCCTCCCCCCATCCCCCTCTCTGATGAAGGATCTAGGCCCGAAACGTCAGCTTTTGTGCTCCTGAGATGCTGCTTGGCCTGCTGTGTTCATCCAGCCTCACATTTTATTATCTTGGAATCTCCAGCATCTGCAGTTCCCATTATCTCTGAGACTTGTATTTATTTGGCATGCTTAACATGGTCAAACATGTAAGGTTCTTCACAACCTCGTTAGAAACTAAAATCAGACGTGAAGCTCAGAAAGGAGCTATTAGGGCACCTGACCAAATATCTGGTAGAGGAGACGGGTTTTAAAGAGTGCCCTTAAAAGGGGAATAAGATAGACAGGTAGAGAGGCGTATGAAAAGAATTTGAGAACTTATACCCCAGGAAATTGAAGATGCTCAAAAGACAAGTATTAGAGGGATACAAGTATTTCAGAGGCTTTCAGAGCAAATTTCAAAAAGATGGGTGAGGCTGGAGAGGTACTTGGGGGGCAAGAAATGGATGAGGATTTAAATGTAAAATTAATGGCATTGCTTAATTTGGAGTCAGTGCAGGTTGGTGACCAGTGGGAGGGGTAATAGGCAAAGAGAGTGGAGGAATGAACAGAGTTTGAGGGAACAGATGAACAACAGAGTTTGGATAACCTCAGGCTTAGAAAGTATCAGAGGTGTAAGTTGGACAGGAATGCATTAGATTAGTCAAGTCTAATGTAACAAAGGTGTCGATGAGGGTTTCCAATAGTGAATAAGCAGTGACAGAAAGAATAATGTAACGGAGGTGAACATGAGCGCTTTTGGGATAGCATGGGTGAGATCGTTAGTTCGGCTAAGGCAGAAATGGCACCAAGATTGCAAACAGTCTAATTCAGGTGCTTAACGTTGTCAAAGGGAGGGAGTGGCACTGGTGGGTGGTGAATTAATTTTCTAATGAAGGCTGAAGATACTGTATCACAGAATTATGACAGTGACAGAGGAAGCCCATCATTCCTGCACAGGTTAGGCAAATGGGATGAGGTGGCCAACAGTGGAAACATTTGGAAAATGCTGTGTTTTTGAGGACACTGCTGAGGCTTACCATGGAGGTAAGAAACAGGAGGGGTGGTGAGGCTGTGACACTTGTGATCATCTGAGTTGACAGTGCAGAGAGAGCAAGGAAGACAATTGCAAATGATTCTCTGGATCCAGTTAAATAGGTTACAATGGACCACAGCAAGTTCAGTCCCAGTGATGGTGAAGAGACTTTGGAGGAGGACAGTGTGGTCAAACATGTTACAGGTTACAGACAAGCTAAGAAGGGCAAGAATACAAAGTCGACAGACAGGAGGCTGGAAAAACACAGCAAGCATCTGGAGGAGGAGAGGTCAATGTCTTGGGTATTACCTTTCTTCAGGACTGAATGTGGGGACCCCAGAGAGCTGCAGATAAGTCAGGTGGGCGGAGGGCCACCAAAAGGTGGTGATAGGTGCATGCTTTTTAGAAATAGATAATGCTCAAAATACTCAGGAATCAGAAATCATCTTTGCAGAGAAAGAGAGTTAACATTTCAAGGTGCAATGACCCATTAACGTACTGATGAAGAATCAGGGACCTAATCAGAGCATTCATGATGATCTGAAGACATAGGCAGAAATTTTGTCTTTCAAGTTAATGTCCTGGTATTGGTGGTCAATCAGGGTCTCAAACACACATAGTTGGATAGAGTGGAGGGGTACCTGGGTTTCTGCCACCATTATATTAGTGACAGTTCATGAATTAACTGTTGTCCTGTGCAAGACGAGTTCCCGTCCTACAGCAGTTCAGCACCAATACCAGGAGTGGCAGCTGCCATTGAGGTTCACCTGGACCCTGGAGACTAAAGAAACTTTTGAAAAAAGAGACATTCACTCCCATCCCTGTAGCAGCACCCTGACCAATAAACAATACCTTGCCCAGTTTGAACTTAATAAATCAAGTAAGATTGACAGTTCCTGCTATGCCAATCATTATCCAAGCAACCAACATCATCATCTCATACTCTATCAATTGTGGTTCCCTATCTCCATTTGGTTTTCTTGTGTTTCAGTCCTGATGAATTCAAAACCAAAAACCTTGACTCTGTTTCTTTTTAACAAAGTCTGTCTACTACCAAGCAATTATTGCTTTAAAAAGCTTTAAGAAATAAATAAATAGAGAGGGAGCTCATCTGATCTAATCTCTGCAGCTGTGAGTCTTGTCTTCATTGCCCATGCTCCCTGTTGACGACTTAAAATTGATTTTGCCCCATCACCCAGTCACTATTCGTACCACAGTCAGTAACATGCCAAATACATACCTGCACACACGTACAAGCACACACACACGCACACATACACACAATCCCGGTGAGTAGTTGCTGTCATACTGCATTCTGGTTACCAACTGCTGGCAGCTTCTGTTTCGGATAGTTTATTGCCACCTGTCAAACTCTTTTAAATGTTTAGTCAACAAAATTGGGTTAAACAGCCTATAATGTACCTCTAACAAAAACACAAACTAATGGTTAACCCAATCCTGCATAAGGTAAGCAGAGACCCTCTCAAATCAAAATAACATTTTGACCGATTCTAAAGAACAGTCATTGGAACCAAAGCATTAACTCTGTTTTCTCTCTGCGGAAATTGCTAGACCTTCTGAGCTCCTCCAGCACTTTCTGTTTTTTTTAATGTTCCAAAGTAACATTGCCCAGGCAATCCACCCCTGTCTACACTGAGTCCAAGGGCCTCTCTAATTATTTGTGGTAGAGGATTGACATCTGGTGAGTCTCAACAAGAGGCGTTTGTCATATATAACAAGCTGTAGGTTATTGTGAGATAACAAGGTGTAGAGCTGAATGAACACAGCACGCCAAGCAGCATCAGAGGAGGAGAAAAGCTAATGTTTCGGGTCTAGACCCTTCTTCAGAAATGTTTATTGTGTAACTGGAATAGATACAAGTTTTTTCACTAGTTAGGCATAATTACTTCAGATGATCGAGAGCCAGGTATGTCACTCCAGATGGAGTGGAGCTTAATGCGACTTCATTACCTTGTACAACATCTGCCTGGCCCGCTGAGAATTTCCAGCCTTTTCTTTATTTCAGAGTTGTACCATCTAATTGACGTGAGGTTTACATCTGTCACAGTCTCTCAGAATACCAGTTGTGTCTTTGCTAAGAGCTTTCTTAATAGTGTAGTGAAACCATGATTAGAGGAATTCTGACATGCACAGAGAACTGTAAAGGGTATCAGCTAATTCAGGAAGCAGGTGGTGAAGTCCGATGACTGGCAGTTTAGTAGGAATGGGATTCAGGGAGCCAAAGATGGGTTTCCTGAAGTTGAGCTTGGAAAAGATCTGAGTAAGTTCAGAGAGCAATTTGGGAAATGAGTTCAGGCAATGAGTCGAAAGGAACTTGAGACAATGCTGGGCCTTCTGGGCCAGTGAAATAGAGGGAAGCAGCAGATTTAACTGATTGGATACTCCCAATCTTAGCAACAAAGAGGTTTTAAGTAAAGGTAGACTGGATGGAAAAGGCATATTTAGAAGATGTTTCACAGTCACGTGATCATGAAACTACAAGATTACAGTGAAAACCCAAATACTTTGTTAATGTCTTTTAGGTAAGTAAATCTCCTGTCCTAACCTGGTCTGGCTTGCATGTGACTCCAGGCCAACAGCAATATGTCCTCTGAAATGGTGGAACAAGCCACTCAGTTCAAGGGCAATTCGGGACGGGCAGCAAATTTACCAGTAGTGCTCACAACCCATGGGAGTACCAAACCCCACTACTCGTTTCCAGCAACTCCCCAAAAATGCTTTAACACACTTTTTCTTTTTCTGTCCATTCTCCCTTTCCTTTCTTCCAGCATGTTTTTAACTCAGTTTGTTACACGTGTTGTACCCATCCTACCTTGCTGACTGAGGGAAAGTGGAAGCTCTGTGTTAGATCTGTAGCTGTTTGAGACAATGCTAAGGATCAATAGGAAGATGAAATATTGTTCCTAGAGACTGAGTGGAACGTGATTGGAACCATATAGCAGGCCGAGGTCAGGAAGATCATAGTAGGACCACGATGGAGAATGGAGCTGACAAGTAACCAGGATAGAATGAATGTCAGTTAAATAAATTTAGTTAAATATTTGCTTATTTGGTTGTAATAGCTGAGAAAATGTTAGTTAAGAAATCGTTATGTTTGGGTTAGGATTCGTTGAGAAAAGTTTGAGAGAATCTGGAAGGATGTTCTAAATAGAAGGCGTATGTGATTGAAGCAAAAGACCATGTGGAATGATGGGACATACGGAGTTGGCCAAATGACCTGTTACTTCTCAAATTCCTTGGGTTCTTGGAATTAGGCGACATCTCGAGGCAGCTTGCTTTCAGCTACATCACAAGCAGGTGAATAATATTTCTACTCATAATGATGCAAGTAAAATGCAACTCCATACTTAATGTTTAGTTGTTCTCTAAACCTAGATAGAAACACTAGGCATCAGGAATGAATTCTATCCTTTCCTAACGTGACACATTTCCTCGAGGCACTGTTAGAACTGTTTTTAGTGTCTCATGCAGTCAAATAAATATTAATCAGACTGATCGTGACAAATCGTTGCAACTTTGGGACTTTCCACAGAGTTAATAGGGAGAAATATGTGCATTGACAAATCCAGAAACTGCGTTCACCATGACGAAAGGCAGGGAAAGGTGTAATGGGATAAAGAATTGTAGCACTATTCTATATGAAGTGATGGTGTCTTTCTCTGATTTCTCATTATCTCTCCATGTGCTCATTCATTTCAATTCAGTACAACAGCATGGGTTTAATTCATGCAAGGGCTGAGGTTATTTTGAAGGTCCCACCTTCTCAACCTCTCCCCTCAGCTAAGGTGTGCCTGACCCTCAGGCTAAACCACAACCAGTTGTCTCTCGAATGAGAGAGTGGGACTATGGCAAACTTTAGAGATAATGGGAACTGCAGATGCTGGAGAATCCAAGCTAACAGTGTGTGAAGCTGGATGAACACATCAGGCCAAGCAGCATCTCAGGAGCACAAAAGCTAACGTTAGGGGCCTAGACCTTTCATCAGAGCTCTAATGAAGGGTCTAGGCCCGAAACATCAGCTTTTGTGCTCCTGAGATGCTGCTTGGCCTGCTGTGTTCATCCAGCTTCACACGTTATTGTCTATGGCAAACTTTACCTTATTTAAATTCCTCTCTTGTCTATCACATCGCCATTCCCTCATTACTCATAAGCAGGATAAATATCTCCCTCCCCACAGGGTCTATTAACCCTCTATTTTCAAAGCACCATCATCATTGCCCCTTCAAACAATCTAAGCATGAATCTTTTGACTGACCCATCTCCAAACTCTTTCCCCTTCTAATTATTTGTATATCACAGCATTTGGTTGACTTAGACCAGTGTCCATGTGCCCAGACATTCCATATTTAGGTCTGTCGGTTAATCCACCAACCCTACCAATGCATCCTTTGAAGACATAAATGACAAAGATATTTTCTTACACTGTCACATTGGGTGATAATCCCTCGCCCAAACTATATTGTCACCTGTAGATTTAACTAGGTTTTTCTGATCAGCTTTCCGTTTTTGTCCCTCTGTAAGTTATGTTTAAATTCTTTATGTTAATTCATTCACGGGATGTGCGTGTTGCTGGTTGGGCCAGTACTTATAGTCCATTTCTAAATGCCCAGCATGCAGAGAAGAGTCAGCCACATTGCTGTCAGGCCTGGAGTCACATGTAGGCCAGGTTTCTGACAAGCTATTTTTGGTCAATTTCCAGCACCCAACATTTGGAAGTAGATCATGATCTCAGGGAGGGTTCAGAGAAGACTTGCAACACCAACTTATATATATAGCACCTTTTTATTATAATGACACTTTCCAAGGCATTTCACAGGATCATTATAAAAGCATGTTTGTTTGACAATGTGTCTTATGAGGAGATACCAGATTAGGTGACAAAAAGCTTGGCCAAACAAGTGGGTTTAAAGACCGTCTTAAAGAAGGAACGTGAGCTCAGAAGGCAGAGACGGAATTCCAGAGCTTGGGACCTATCCCATTTGAAGGCCCGGTCACTAATGACGGAACAATTAGCATTGGGAATGCACAGGAGATCAGAATTAGAGGAACACAGATATGCTGGAGGGCCGTGGGGCTGGAGTAGATTGCAGAGATGGGGAAGGTTTTGAAAAGAAAGGATCAGAATTTTAAAATGAAGACTTCAATTGACTGAAAGCTACATAGCTCAATCATGGTGACTGATGTGAGCTGAACATATGGGCAGCAGAGTTTTGGAATGTCAGGGTGTGGTACCAGAGGTCAATGATTTTCGTTACATGAAGACAGCAGTAAAACAGAGTCCACCATTTTCCTCAACCAAGCATTCCCAACTTTCGTGTTCGACTGGGCCCTCAGCTGTAACTGACCCATATCCCATTCTTCTACCCTAACCCTTCTTTTCTCCCTTAACAATGATAGGGCACCCTCATCCCAACCTTCTACCTCACCAACACCCATAAACTGGATGGCTCAGTGGTTAGCACTGTTGCCTCACAGTGCCAGGAACCTGGGTTCGATTCCACCCTCAGGTGACTGTGTGGAGTTTGCACATTCTACCTGTGACTGTGTAGGTTTCCTCCAGGTGCTCTGGTTTCCTCCCACGGTTCAAAGTTGTGCACGCCAGGTGGATTGACCACGCTAAATTGCCCGTAGTGCTCAGGGATGTGTAGATTAGGGGAATGGAGCTGGGTGGGATGCTCTGAGGGTCGGTGTGGACTTGTGGGCTGAAGGGCCTGTTTCCACACTGTAGGGATTCTATGAATTCTGTGATCTAGAGGATCATTAGATGCCATTTCTGACATTACTAGACACATATTGCTTTCTGCAGGGACCACTCTTTGGTCTACTCCTCCCTTCACTCCCACCAAACCCCGCAGCCTGCTGGCACCTTCCCCAGCAGCTGCAGAAGGTGTATCACCTGCTTGTTCACTCCCTCCCTCCTCACCATCCAAGGCCCCAGACATACCTTCAAGGTGACACTGCACTTCACTCAATCTAGTCTATTGTATTCGCTGCTCACAATGTAGTCTTCTCTACACTGAGGAAAGAAAGCATACACTGGGTAACCAGTTTGCAGAACACGCACGCTCTGTTTGCAAAGAAGACCCTGAGTTTCCCATTGCCTGCCACTTTGTTGCACCGCTGTGTCCCTGGCCAACGTCTCTCTCTCGGGCTTGCTGCAGTGCTCCAGCGAAGCTGAACACAAGCTGGAAGAACATCACCACACTTTCCACTTGGAGACCTTACAGCCTTTAGGATTCAATACTGAGTATTGAATTATCGGGCCTGAACACCTCCTTCCGTGTCCTTACCCCAGGCCTGTTATCACATGGGCTGTTCAATCACAGCCAACCCATTTTCACTGATGATCCCATTAGCAGCTTTTCTTTGATCCTGACTGACTATTGTCAATCCCTTGTCCACATCACCCCCCAACAACTGCTCCCTCTGTCTCTCTCTCTGTCTCGCTCTCTCTCACACGCACTCTCTCGCTGTCTCTCTCTCACACTCTCTCTCACACTCTCTCTCACACTCTCTCTCACACTCTCTCTCACACTCTCTCTCACACTCTCTCTCACACTCTCTCTCACACTCTCTCTCAGTCTCTCTCTCACTCTCTCTGTCTCTCTCTCACTCTCACTCTCTCTCTCACACACTCTCTCTGTCACACACACACACACACACACACACTCTCTCTCTTTGTGTGTCTCTCTCTCTCTCTCTCTCTCTCTCTCTCTCTCTCTCTCTCTCTCTCTCTCACACACACACTCTCTCTCTCATACACACTCTCTCTCGGAGCTCCATCTCCACCTATCATTTATACCTTTACTGCATCACCCAACCCAGCTCCTCGTCCTCCTCTCCCCCCCCGCCCCCCCCCCCCCCCCGACCACATCCCAGACTGTCTTCAGCATATACGCCCCCTTTCATCGCCATAATCAATTCTGTGAGAAAGTCACTGGACTTGAAATGTTAACTCTGCTCATTCTCTGTCCGCAGATGCAGTCAGACTTGCCGGGTTTCTCCAACGATTTCTGTTATTGTTTCAGATCGCCAGCATCCACAGTCCTTTATTTTATTATAGTAACACTGGGTCTGTTCTCCTTAAAGAACAAAAATATTAACTAGAGGTTTTATTGAGGCTATAAAAATTGTGAAGGTTTTCTTTTGTACAGATAGTGTGAAGCTATAAGTGGCAGAAGGGTCAGTAACCAGAGGGCACAAATTTAAGCTGATTGGCAAAAAAAACACAAGTTTTCTACAAAATTATGAAGATTTAGAATACTCTGACTGAAGGGTGGTGAAAATAGATTTAATAATGCCTTTTGAAAGGAAATTGGATAGATACTTGAAAAGGAAAGGTTTGGGGGACCACAAACAAAGTGCAGGCATGACAGAAAAATGAAATTGCTCAGCCAAACAAAAAGCACGAGCACTGTGTGTGGGAAGCCACCCATTAGTGCCATTTCGTTTATCATTTTTATAATTTTATGATCATATAAGGCTAAAAATCTTTAATTGATTTTACTGGTGTCACACGCACCGAGACACAGTGAAAAGTGTTGTTTTGTGCGCTATCGAGTCATTTCATACCGTACAAAGTGCATTAGGGTAGCAGAACAGAGTTCAGAATAGAGTGTTACAGCCGCAGAGGGAGAGGTCAGCATTAACGTTTGGGAGGCCCATTCAAAAATCTGATCACAGCAGGCAAGAAGCTTTTTATGAAGCTATTCGTATGTCTATTCAAACTTCTATGTCTTCTGCCTTCGGAAGAGGGTGGAAGAGAGTATAACCAGGGTGGGAGGATTCTTTGATGATGTTGGCTGCTTTACTAAAGCAACTGGAAGTGTAGACAGAGTCAATGGCTGGAAGGCTGATTTGTATGATGGGGGCAGTGTTTCACAACTCTGCAGGTTCTTGCTGTCTTGGGAACAGCATTTGCCATACCACGCTGTGATGCATCCAGATAGGATGCTTTCTACTGTCCATCTATAAAAATTAGTTTGAGTCCTTGTGGACATGCTAAATCTTTTATCCTTTCACTGTCCACTCTAGCACTGAGTGCCCTTTTTTTAGCACACTGTAGACTGTGGTGGTGAGCTGCCCTCTTGAACAATTGCAGTCTCTGGGGTGTAGCTATACCTATAGTGCCATTAGGGAGACCGTGGCATTTTGACTCTCCCACAGGTGAAGGAGCTGTGATATTAGGCTGAGTTTTATCGGAAATCAGCCATGTGCCAATTTAAGTGAGATTCCTGAATGGTTCACTCCAAATTGCCCCAGACATGTCAAATGGGGGGTAACTGCTGACAGGGACTCGGACATCCTGGTGGAAGAGGGCATGGGGGAGCATGCAGTTACTGCCCAGTGAGAGGGCTCTAAGCTGTGTCAGTTGTCCAAGATGGAGGGTTGGAGAAACAAATGTCTTGGCCAGATTCCCTTTCGGGACTTTCATGTTGGGAATTGTCTCCATCTGGTTTCTATCCGTTGGGCAGGAGAATGGGAGACTGCTTGTCAATGAGGTGAGAATGACATTTTAATGAGGCTGTTAATGAATGCAAATACATGCTAACGTATGTAAATATATGCTAATACGTGCAAATAGGCCTCTCAGTACCCACTATCAATTATCCTGTCTCGCCTTTCAATACATAGTTGAAAAACAGGACCTTTGCTTTCCAAGTTGGGAATTTCCCCACTGTTGATCGACCGTTCTCCCAACATTCCTGCCAATGCCCACGTCCTTCAGTGACTGAGAAGATTCCATTCCTAGTTCCACATCTGGACGGTGTGTAGTTCAGAGAATAGCTTTCTGTGGGTCATAATCCCACTTAGCCTTCTCCCATTTCCTCCCTTCTCATTTGACAGTAACACTTGGAATCTTTTGAAATTGTGCCTGTCCAGTACGTGGCTGTTAAGCGTCACATTTACTGCACCACACGTGAAGAGATATTAAAGAATAGCGAGGAGGAAATTCTGGGATGAAACTGGCTGAAGAAACATCTTCCTTGTTTGAACGTGTACCCTGGACTCTTGTTAATGCAGTTTCTTTAAAAATTGTCTTTCCTAATACACGGAAATCTAGAATAAGTTAAAGCTCATGTGTCATGGGCTCAAAGATAACACAGTAAAAGGCTCTGATGAAGGGTCTAGGCCCGAAACGTCAGCTTTTGTGCTCCTGAGATGCTGCTTGGCCTGCTGTGTTCATCCAGCCTCACATTTTATTAACACAGTAAAAGGCTGATTTGATTGAAAAATCTAATTTATTTCAAATTGATGTCCCTTTTGGCAGCACCTCCTTAACAAAGGTCAAATGTTCGACTTAGAAAGCAATTAGCTTCAGTGCACTTGATAGTTCTGTGCCTTCAGCCACTCACTGGGATGGCTATGGGAGAAAGAAGATCACTTTCACAATCTAGAAAGGCATCCAAAATATTCATTTTGAGCCCTTGCGTGCCGATCATTAAGGCACTGCTGAGAATAATCTGGCTGTGAGCAGTGTTGGCAGTGCGGTTGCTAACAAGACAATTGTCATGAAACGCTAGTGTGCAATCAGCAGTATGTACTGTGAGAGCACTTCATGTAGGGGGTGAAAGAGGAGGGGAATATTAGTTGAATGGCTTAGTAGAATCATTCCTGAAATCTGAAAAGCTTTAAGTGCAATTAACAATGCAAATGCTGTGTGATTAATTGAAAATTAGCTGAACGCTGTAATATGGTTATTATAGAAACAGATTGAAATGGATCTGCATTGTTTAACACACAGCCGTGATGTGTAAAGGTTACACTTGCACAAGTTTTGTTTTAATTCATACCTCATTTTGATTCAGCAAACTCACACTGGACAGCACAAAGCTTATTTGCACAAGGACAATGTCTCCAAACCAGCTATCTGAAAAGCGGGAATACTTTTAAACTGCTGAGAGCGAATTCTGAGTAGCAGATAAGTAAAATAGGTTACCTTCTTAAATGAAAATAAAAACCTACTTTCAAGCATTTACACTTCTCGTTAGCATCTCCCTAGCATTTGTATCTTTCTCGGCTTACTGTTAGCCATCTCTTTGTTTGCCTATCCCTTTTCTCCTCAACCCCCCAACACACTCTATCTCCCTCTCTCCGTCCTCTCCCTCCTCTCCCTCTTCTCCCTCCTCTCCCTCTCCCTCTCCCTCTCTCTCCCCTCCCTCTCTTTCTCTCTGGGTACTGCCTCCTTGTAACCAGCCCTTCCATCGGCATAAATACCTTCCTTTTCCAGCTATTCAGTCCTGGCAAAAGGTCACTGGCCTTGAAATGGTAACTCTGTTTCTCTCCCTACACATGCAGCCAGACCAAGTGAGTTTCTTTGGCGCTTTCTGTTTTTGTTTAAATTACGAGCTGCTCGGAGCAGGCGCTGCCGAAGCCTTTGCACACCAACCAGCTTCAGATTTAGCACGCTGCGCTTTTTCCATTCTATCAATGCTCTAAGCAATCTTTAACCCAGCCCTAGCCATCAGGGTGGGACAAGATCCAAATGCTGGTACAAATTCAATTCTGAGGTTGCTGGAATTCAGACACTTGGATCCACACTGGAAAATCTTGGCCAGATGCGTGTGGGGCTGCATGTGCAAATCGCAATGTCAGGCTCTCCAATGAGATACCTCATTGGGTTGATCACTGACCAGCTTCATGAAAGCTGAGTGTAAAGCTTTTCACTGAATCACAGGCCTCAGGGTTGAAGTGCAATCCCCACCCCAACCCGGTTAATCAGAGGTAACACCCTCTGGGCCCTAGAGTTGGTTGCTGGAGGCCTATTCTTCAGGAGATCCAATTGGCCGAGAAGTGCTTTTTTTTCCCCTCCAAGTCTCACAGAGTGAGGACCGGAGTACAGAGGAAGGTCAGAGGTTGGGGTGTGGGGAGTTCACAGTGAGGTCTTTCTGTGACTCTGTACCAACTGAGAAGATAGGAGATAACAAGGTGTGGAGCTGGATGAACACAGCAGGCCAAGCAGCATCAGAGGAGCAGGAAGGCTGACGTTTCAGGCCTAGACGCTTCTCCTGAAATGTCAGCCTTCGTGCTCCTCTGATGCTGCTTGGCCTGCTGTGTTCATCCAGCTCTACACCCTGTTATCTCAGATTCTCCAGCGTCTGCAGTTCCTACTATCTCTGAAAAGATAGGAAGCAAGTTGGTGACCAGTTGAGGCCTTAACTTTATTGACCACTTAATACACACACACAACCACAATTCTGAAGCAGGGTCACCAGATCCAAAATGTTAACTCTGAGTTCTCTTCACAGGTGCTGCCAGACCTGCTGAGCTTTTAGAACATAGAACAGTACAGCACAGTACAGGCACTTCGGCCCACGATGTTGTGCCGAAATTTTACCCTAATCCTAAGGTCTATCTAACCTCCACCCGTACCTTATACTATCATCCATATGCTTATCTAATAGCCGCTTAAATGCCCCTAATGAGGCCGACTCTACTACCCTCTCTGCAATGCATTCCACACCCCTATCACTCTCTGAGTAAAGAACCTACCTCTGACGTCTGCCCTTTATCTACCTCCGCTCATTTTAAAACTATGCCCCCTTGTAATAGCTACCTCCTCCCTAGGAAAAACTCTCTGGCTGTCCACTCTATCTATACCTCTGATCATTTTGTACACCTCTATCAAGTCACTTCTCACCCTTCATCGTTCCAAAGAGAAAAACCCTTGGTCTCTCAACTTTCCTCGAAGACCTTCCCTCCATTCCAGGCAACATCCTGGTAAATATCCTCTCCACCTTTTCCAGCGCTTCCACATCATTCCTGTAATGAGGCGACCAGAACCGGACACAATACTCCAGATGTGGCCGAGCCAGGCTTTTGTATGGCTGGAGCATAACTTCACGGCTCTTGAACTCAATCCCTCTATTAATGAAAGTTAACACACCATACGCCTTCCTAACAACTCTATCCAAGTGGGTGGCAGCTTTCAGGGAACTGTGAACATGAATCCCCAAGATCCCTCTGCTCCTCCACACTTTACTAGCAACTTCTGTTTTTGTTTTTGATTTACAGCATCCGTGGTTCTTTTGGTTTTTTTTTATTAACCACTTAATAGCCTGATTTACTGGTGATTTGAGAAGGACCAGCTTGCCTAGCACTTAATGATCCTGAGAAGCGGCAAGTATCTCTCCAGAATCAACTCACCCAATTATTTGGCCTTCTCATGACATGCCTTACCATCTACAATTAGGGGATATGTTTTTTTTAATTCATTCGTGGGATGTGCGGCATCGCTGGCTCGGTCAACATTTACTCTCTTCCCTCTTTACTAGAGTTGAGTCACATTTGTGCAAGCCTAGATTTCCTTCTGTCAATGGACAATAGTGAACTAGCCAATTAACCATAGTTGCATGGTTAGCATTAGACAGCTTTTAAATTCCAGATTTTATTGAATTCAGATTTCACCATCTGCCATAGTGAGATTTGAACCCATGTTCTCTGAGCATTAGCACAGGACTCCAGATCTCTCCTATAATGACATTTCCACTACATACCCTATAAAAAAAAAGTTTGTGTGTCACTCCATTCTGATGAAGGGTCACCGGACCTGAAACATTAGCTCTGTTTTTTCCTTCACAGATGCTGCCAGACCTGCTGAGTTTTTCCAGCAACTTTGTTTTCGTTCGTGTGTCACTCGCTGACTCATGGCTTATAAATATGCTTGAAATTTTTGAACTTTATATTGTGCCTGAAACAACTTCACGTAGGCTGGTATCCCGTCACCAAGTCATCCTTTATTTACACATGAAAAGTCCTTGACACTGAACCAGTTCCCTCAGAGTCAGTTCTCAGAGTGAACTCAAATTCTGACGTTCCTGTTTATGGCTGTCAGCCAGGGCTCCCCGATTTAGGACTGTTTTATTCTGATTCAGTCAGGGAACTCCTATTTTTGTGATGGCCACCTGGGTGATCTCATTACAATGTCTACATCCCTCCGCATCTCAGTGCAAGGACATAGGCTGGTCCTTTTGCTTGTAGCTCCTCCCGGGGCATTTTAGCACCAGGTCAGGCTCCTCTGACTCTGATATGGGCAGCATGCAATGCACAGTAGCTTGCCTGTTGCACTCTGAGTGCCTTGGGAGAAAGTCATTCTCTTCTCTCGGCAGCAAAGACATTGATGGAGGGAGGGGTGGTTCAACCGTGGCCACTTCAGAGTCTGAAGTCTCTTCATCAGTTGTTGGAGAGTATGAACCCTTTCCAGCTATCCTGAGGAGCTGGGCACATATTGGTCCTCCTGCGAAGGAATGGAATTGTAGGATATATAGCAGTTTGGATCGGAAATTGGCTTGCTGAAAGAAGACAGAGGGTGGTAGTTGATGGGAAATGTTCATCCTGGAGACCAGTTACTAGTGGTGTACCACAAGGGTCAGTGTTGGGTCCACTGCTGTTTGTCATTTTTATAAATGACCTGGATGAGGGCGTAGAAGGATGGGTTAGTAAATTTGCAGACGACACTAAGGTGGGTGGAGTTGTGGATGGTGACGAAGGATGCTGTAGGTTGCAGAGAGACATAGATAAGCTGCAGAGATGGGCTGAGAGGGGGCAAATGGAGTTTAATGCAGACAAGTGTGAGGTGATGCACTTTGGAAGGAGTAACCGGAATGCAAAGTACTGGGCTAATGGTAAGATTCTTGGTAGTGTAGATGAGCAGAGAGATCTCGGTGTCCATGTACACAGATCCTTGAAAGTTGCCACCCAGGTTGACAGGGCTGTTAAGAAGGCATACAGTGTTTTAGCTTTTATTAATGGACGGATCGAGTTCCGGAACCAAGAGGTTATGGTGAAGCTGTACAAAACTCTGGTGCGGCCGCACTTGGAGTATTGTGTACAGTTCTGGTCACCACATTATAAGGCGGCTGTGGAAGCTTTAGAAAGGGTGCAGAGGAGATTTACTAGGATGTTGCCTCGTATGGAGGGAAGGCCTTACAAGGAAAGGCTGAGGGACTTGAGGCTGTTTTCATTAGAGAGAAGAAGGTTGAGAGGTGACTTAATTGAAACATATAAAATAATCAGAGGGTTAGATAGGGTGGATAGGGAGAGTCTTTTTCCTCGGATGGTGATGGCGAGCACGAGGGGGCATAGCTTTAAATTGAGGGGTGAAAGATATAGGACAGATGTCAGAGGTAGTTTCTTTACTCAGAGAGTAGTAAGGGAATGGAACACTTTGCCTGCAACGGTAGTAGATTTGCCAACTTTAGGTACATTTAAGTTGTCTTTGGACAAGCACATGGACGTACATGGAATAGTGTAGGTTAGATGGGCTTGAAATCGGTATGATAGGTCAGCACAACATCGAGGGCCGAAGGGCCTGTAACTGTGCTGTAATGTTCTATGTTCTATGTTTTGCAAGTTCACAGTTTTCATATGGTCCACGTTGTTCGGGACCGTCACTCCTAACCGAAATTTGTATGGCCTTGCACTGACCATGCCTGTTACCCATGCAGTGCTGTTCCTGTGGTTCCTACACCAAATTTTGTCCCCTGAAGTAAACTGTCTCTCTCGCTTAGCAGAGTCTTGTGCCCAGTGTTGGTGTTCCCAATTCCATTTCACCCTCATCTCACCCTCCGGTCTGGGAAGATCAGGTTTAACTTGGTGCAGAGTCTTCTCCCCATTAGCAACGATCCCTGTCGTTATGAGAGGTGTTCCTATTATCAGTTAGGAACCAGGACATTTTGGTATCTAGTGAAAGTATAGGCTGAAACAAAACAGAAATTGTGAGGAAGCTCAGCAGGTCTGACAGCATATGTGGAGAGGAATTAGAGTTAATGTGTTCAGTTGAATGATCCTTTGTGAGAAGCTGTAGGCTCTTTCTTTAAGCCTGCCTTCAAAATTCGGGCTTCTCTTTCTGCCCGACCATTGGATAACAGATGGTATGGAGCTGTCCTAATATGTCAAGTGCCATTCAGTTTTAGGAAGTACTCAAATTCCCTGCTGATAAATGATGGCCCATTATCTGTGACCAGAACTTCCAGGAGTCCATGCTTTGCAGAAGATGTGTGCAGTTTTTCAATCATTGTCCCCATGTTTTACAGTTAAACTCAATGCGAACCCAACCATTTTGAATGGGCATCTACAATGACGAAGAACGTAATCTATTGTTCATTGTATCAGGGGAGATACTTGTAAGGTTACTTGCTACATACCCATCATATATTTTCTTTACCATGGAATTTTTCTTTAGATTTTGCACTCAATCAAAATGAGGGGAGAACAACCAATTTTGACTTTGGATAAGTAGCTGGATTTTCAATGTGTTAAAATCAGGCTTGTAATGAGAGTTGTGACTTGCTATGCAGTTTCGAATTCTGACTAGTTTCCAATTGTTTCCTGAGCTCTGGAACTCTCTCTTTTCCTCTGTTCCTCATTTTAAAACACTTTAAGTCAGTAATAGAGAAGACAAATGGAATCAAACAGAGAATGCTGGAGATACTGACAGGCCTGGCAGCATGTGTAAAGAAAGAGTCAACGTTTCGAGTCCAGTGACTCTTCTTCAGAACTTTTGAAGGCAATTAGAATGTTATTTCAAAGGAAATGAAGTATAAAAGTTGGGAGGCTTTTGCTAAAACTATAAAAGGCACTAATCAGACCACAGTTGGAATACTGTGAACAGTAAGATACATTGACATTGGAGGCTGTCCAGAGAAGGTTCACTTGGCTGATTCTGGGCATGGAAGGACTTTCTTATGAGGGGAGATTGAATAGATTGGACCTCCAGACATGAGGGTTTAGAAGAATGAGAGAACTTATTGAGACATACAAGGTTCTTAGGGATAATAAAATGTGAGGCTGGATGAACACAGCAGGCCAAGCAGCATCTCAGGAGCACAAAAGCTGACGTTTCGGGCCTAGACCCTTCATCAGATCTGAAGAAGGGTCTAGGCCCGAAACGTCAGCTTTCATCAGATCTGATGAAGGGTCTAGGCCCGAAACGTCAGCTTTTGTGCTCCTGAGATGCTGCTGGGCCTGCTGTGTTCACCCAGCCTCACATTTTGTTATCTTGGATTCTCCAGCATCTGCAGTTCCCATTATCGCTGATACAAGGTTCTTAGGGATCTTGACAGGTAGATGCAGAGAGGTAGTTTCCCTTTGCAGGGGAGCCTAGGACCGTAGGACATAGTCTCTGATGAAGGGGTCGCACACTAAAGGCATAGATGAGGAGGATTTCTTTTCTCTCTGAGGGTAGTGTATTTGTGGAACTCTTTACCCCAGAGGGCTATTAAGGCTGGGTATTTAAATATATCCTAGGCCGAGACAGATTTTTTGTCAGTGAGTGAATCAAAGATTATGAGGAAAAGGTAGGAAACTGGAGTCGAGGATTATCAGATCAGCCATGATCTCTGTGAATACCAGAGCAGGTGCAGTGGGCTGAGGGGTCTACTTTTGCTCCGACATCTTCTGATCTAAAGTCTTCTGAAGTCTTTTTGTCAATACTTCATGTTACCATAACATAATGCCTTACAGTCGCTAGTGTTGTACAGAAATCTGTCTTGATATTGTGTTAAATGTGATTCGTGAACAGTCTTTCGTCAATTAGTTCAGATTATTTTATCTTTTACACTGCCAATATCAAATCAACATTCATGCATCTCTTGAACTGGAAAATTAACCCCGGTTTTTTTTTCCATTCTGAAATAAATTAAATGACAAAGTCGCAAACTAATAATAGTTTCCACAGAAACCATAAAGCACTGGAGAAATTCAGCTGATCAGGAAACATCTACAGAGGGAGGGAAAAAAGAGTTGACCTTTTGAGTCAAATATGTTAACGTGAACTAAAATGTTAGGTTCCCTGTCATTTTTCTAAACTCCATAGAAAATAATTTGCTCACCGTGTCATCGTAGGACAACCATCTCATCCCAGGAACCTTTCTAGCAGGACCTTGCTGTACCTCCTTCAATGCAAGTATATCCTTCCCTAAATGTGGAAATCAAGCCTGCACCATATCTGTGAAACTCATCTCCTGCCTCTCCAAAGGTTTGTTCAATATCTACAAGGGGTAAGTCAAAAGTGCGATGGAACACTCCCCTCTTCCCTGGATGGATTCTGCTCCAATAACATCATCCAGGACAAAGCTGCCAACTTGCTTGGAATGTCAGCGACCACTTTCAACATTCACTCCCTTCACGACCTGTACTAACTAGAAGATGTATTGTTGCAACCTTCAACAGCGTCTTCCAAACCTGCAACCTCTACCATCTGGAAGGACCACGGCAGCCGGCACATAACAACAGTACCAGTTGCAAGTTTCCCTAAGTCAGTCACCATCCTGACTTGGAAATATATCGCTATTCCTCAATTGTTGCTGGGCTAACATCCTGGAATTCCCTCACTAACAGCACTGTGAGTGACCATACAACAAATGGAGTGCAGCAATTCCAGATGATCACTCACCAGTACCGTCCCAGGGGCATTTAGAGATGGGTAGGAAATGCACAGCCTGTCAGACCCGCATCTCATGAATGAATGAATGAATACAGGTGAAGTTCTTTGAGCTGAAATTAGTGTAGGTGTTAAGAGAGTTTCCCACTTTTGGTATCAATGTTTGTTGCATCCCTCTCAGTTCTGAATATTAATATATGGAATTTGTAGAGCAACCACTGACTGACAGTCAATGAACGTGGAAATGTAACTGAGTATTTGTTTTTTGCTTCTGTAAAATAATGTGACATTTAATCAGAAACTATCACCTCTAGATTCCTTTCCGCTTCACCTCCAGCGATTTCTACATCCTTTATCCTGTCTCTGATGTGCATTCTACCTTTCAAGGTCCAGAATCCTTTAGCAACTGGTATTAAGGTCTTTTTCCACTGATTTGCCAATTTGTAAACTTTACACCTCTCCTCATATTCACTGGACACTTCTGCACTCAAGTGCCTTTTTTCGATTTAGTATGTGCAAATTAGATCATAGTATATTGATTTTCAAAATCCAAGATTGGAAGCAGTCAGTACTCTAGAGCGAAAGCTGTGTTGGTAACAGAAGGAGATAACGATGATGTTTCCACCTCTCTTCAATCCCAGAGAAGATTCGGTGGGACCCTAAACATTAACTGCGTTTCTCTCCCCACCTATACTGCCAGACCTGTATTTCTGCAGCAATTGCTGTTTATATTTCAGTTCTCCAGCACTTTTGCTTTCATATTATTGTAGACAAATTTAACAGTAATGGCAAAAGAAGCACAGGCTGTTTTTAACGTGGTGAGTTGATGTGATCTGGGATGGGCTATATGAAAGGACATAACAAACAGATTCACTAATAGGGTGGTACAGTGGCTCAGTGATTAGTACTGCTGTCTCACAGCTCCAGGGACCTGAGTTTGATTCCATCGTCTGGCAATAGACTGTGTGGGGTTTGCACATTTTCCCTGTGTCTGCGTGGGCCCCCTGTCGGTGCCTTGGTTTCATTGCACATCCTGAACGTGCACGTTAGGCGGATTGGCCATGCTACATTGTCCATAGTGTTCAGGGATGTGTAGGCTCGGTGGCTTAGCCATGGGAAATGCAGGGTTACAGGGCTACAGTGGGTCTCTGTGGGCTGCTGTTTCGAGGGTCGGCATAGACTCTATGTGCCAATGGCCCGTTTTCACACTGTACGGATTCTGTGATTACCCATGATCTAATAACTTGCCAGAGGAAGTTGGATAAATATTTGAAAGAGGAAAAAGTACAGGACTGTAAGGAAAGAGCCAGGCAATTGGGCTAATCCGGTAGCTTTACCAAAGAGCCAGAGCAAGCACTGTGGGCTGAATGACCTCCTCTTGTGTGATTCAATATTTAAATCTAGAAGACAGAAAACTCCTTTCTGCACCTCACCTGGTCTGGCCTACATGTGACTCCAGACCCACAGCAATAGATGCTGACCTAGCCAGTAATGTACACATCCTGTGAATGAATATGAAGAGAATGTTTACCAGGTTGACCCTGGCTATGGACTCACTGTTTTATGAGGAGAGGTTGAGTAAGTTGGACCTGTACCCATTGAAATTTAGAAGAACGAGAGGTAACCTTATTGAAGCATATAGAATTCTTGGAGGACTTGACACGGTGGCTGTAGAAAGGTTGTTACCTCTGGGTGGGAGAGTCTTGGATCAGAGGGCATAAGGAGTGATCAGTTTAAGACAGATGAGGATGAATTTCTTCTCTCAGAGATATGGAATCTGTGGAATTCTTTACTGCAGAGAGCAGTTCGGACTGTGTCATTAAATATTTTCAAGACTGAGTTAGATAGCTTTTAATCAGTACAGGAATGAAGGTTAAGGGAGAAAATGCAGACAAGTGGAGTTGAGAATGATCAGATTAGCGATGATCTCATTGAATGGCAGAGCAGACTCAGTGGCCTGAATGGCCTACTTCTGCTCCTACATCATATGCTGTTATGGACAATGGCTGACTTCTCTCAGGAATACAGATATGAAAATTTGACAATTCAGCATTACTTCACACTCACTGTTAAGGACAAAGTTGTTTTATTTAATTAGAGGAGCATTCCATAACTAAACTTCAATTGTACAGTTGCTGTAGGGAGACTTAAACTGAAATACTCTGATATTTAATGTAAGTGCCTGGATTACTAGTTCAGACCCACATAGATTACTGTTACAAGTGATTCTTGTTTTTGAAAAAAAAGTTCCTAAAAATGAAAAGAAGAAAAAGTAAAACATACTTTCCAAATCTGAAGAAACCAGCCAGAATTTGTTGAAAAAATCCAAATTTGTGATTGAGAGGCAAAAGAGCTGTCTGCAGTGAAACCCAGAAAATACCTTCGGTACAGAGATAGTAGGAACTGCCGATGTTGGAGAATCTGAGATAACACAATGTGGAGCTGGATGAACACAGCAAGGCCAAGCAGCATCAGAGGAGCAGGAAAGCTGACGTTTCAGGTCTAGACCCTTCTTCAGAAAGACCTTTGGTGCAAACATTTGTGCTCAATGGGAATGGCATGGTGCCCCCTCTTGTGTTGAAGGGGTGTAGCAGCAGCAGACATTCAGAATCATTCAGTAAAATGTGGGTACGATTTAAAAAGGAATCAGTCCCATGAGATAATCACTGTTGATGGAAGTACAGAAAAGTTAATTAAGCAACAGATTGTCTCCTGCTGGAGTTATTGAGAGAAGTGCAGTGGAGTGTAATGTAATGGAAAAATATCACGGAACTGAAAAGGAAGAATCTACAAGCGTATTCAGAGTAAAGCCTGCTTATACGGTGCATTGTCAGCAACACTAAAGGAGAGGAGTATTGATTAGACACTGAGGAAGATATGTGCAGTTTGCACAGTACTTAGAGATAATGGGAACTGCAGATGCTGGAGAATCAAAGATAATAAAGTGTGAGGCTGGATGAACACAGCAGGCCAAGCAGCATCTCAGGAGCACAAAAGCTGACGTTTCGGGCCTAGACTCTGATGAAGGGTCTAGGCCCGAAACGTCAGCTTTTGTGGCCCTGAGATGCTGCTTGGCCTGCTGTGTTCATCCAGCTTCACACTTTATTATCTTGCACTGTACTTAGCCTGGTTTTACATAGATGTATGTTGAGCTTTTCCAAGGTGTAAATCCAGCAGAACTCTGAAGTAGAAACAATTTCTGAAGAAGGGTCTAGCCCCGAAACGTCAGCTTTCCTGCTCCTGAGATGCTGCTTGGCCTGCTGTGTTCATCCAGCTCCACAATGTTGTCTCGGATTCTCCAGCATCTGCAGTTCCCATTAGCTCTGATATTACCTATATATTTTGTAGTCAGGACACATCTGAGGTTGTACTGTTCAGCTGTGTCTATGGCAATTCATAGTTTTCTGTATAGCATCTTATGTTCAAGCAAAGGACCTGATTCACCAATCCTTGCTGTAAGTATTCTTAATCAGCCTGTTCGAGAATGTATGTGACAAATCTCAAGGGCAGATAAGATTAAACTTGGGACTTCTGCTCTAGAACTAAGGGCACCACTACTGTGCCACGGGAACTCAGTGTTTGTATGTTTTGTATGCTTGTGATTAAGGGAACCCTGCAGCCATATGGTATCAATGTGGACTTCACCAGTTTCAAAATCTCCCCTTCCCCTACTGCATCCCTAAACTAGCCCAGTTCATCCCCTCCCCCCACTGCACCACACAACCAGCCCAGCTCTTCCCCCCCACCCACTGCATCCCAAAACCAGTCCAACCTGTCTCTGCCTCCCTAACCGGTTCTTCCTCTCACCCATCCCTTCCTCCCACCCCAAGCCGCACCCCCAGCTACCTACTAACCTCATCCCACCTCCTTGACCTGTCCGTCTTCCCTGGACTGACCTATCCCCTCCCTACCTCCCCACCTACACCCTCTCCACCTATCTTCTTTACTCTCCATCTTCGGTCCGCCTCCCCCTCTCTCCCTATTTATTCCAGTTCCCTCTCCCCATCCCCCTCTCTGATGAAGGGTCTAGGCCCGAAACGTCAGCTTTTGTGCTCCTCTGATGCTGCTTGGCCTGCTGTGTTCATCCAGCTCTACACCTTGTTATCTCAGATTCTCCAGCATCTGCAGTTCCTGCTATCCCTAGACTTCTGGAGGGTGAAGAGCTGCAGCACAACAATACCTCTGAGCACCCCCACTTCCTCTCCTCCCTCAGGCAATGTTTGTTGCTGACCTTCTCCCCAGTCCCAGCCACACTGTACTCAGCACCTCCCACACCTTCTGCCCTGAATCCCTGGCTGCTGTCCTGCCAATGTTGGAGGAGTCAGCTTTGCTGGGCAGTACAGAGAACCCAGGGATATACGTGGGCTGGTGGAAGCTGTTTGCTGAGCATTCCGTCAGGGTAGGGGGAGGAGAGCGAGGGCAAGAAATCCCCTAACAGAGGGGTGGAGAAATTTGGAAAGTGTGAGGTGAATGCCACTGGTAGAATGAGGTTGTGCATGTTGGAGGGTGACAACGCCACTGAAAACATTTCAAGCCAGTGCACTGAAGACAGACTGTAAGGCACAGCATCTTCAGTTGATGACAAAAGATGTGGTGTAGCTGCAGTGGAATTACATCAAGCACATTGCCTCCTGATTCTGATCCTCTCTTGGAGTCTCTGTGGCACCTGACACTGGAAGGTACAATGGCTGCAGTCTCACTTGGCATGAGGGCAGACTAAAGACCAGTCATGCCCTCACCAATACTGACTGTACAAAGTCTGCCAGTGGGTGACCCCTTTTAATGAGATTTATATACCTGCAGGACCTCTCGAGCCCTGAAACGGAACACACTAAATGGTTCAAATCTCCTCCCTGCAGCCAGTAATTGTTCTTGGCGGCTTTTGAAAACTGCAATTTAGGCTGAAGTCGATGTAAATCTCAAAGCAGTGCTTAAATGAAGCCAAGACTGTGTTCGGAGATAGTAGGAACTGCAGATGCTGGAGAATCTGAGATAACAAGGCGTAGAGTTAGATGAACACAGCAGGTCAAACAGCATCATAGGAGCAGGAAGGCTGACGTTTCAGGAGAAGCGTCTAGGCCTGAAACATCAGCTTTCCTGCTCCTGTGATGCTGCTTGACCTGCTGTGTTCATCCAGCTCTACACCTTGTTAACCAAGACTGTGTCCGATCAGCTTGAGAATAGGTGTCCAATGTCAATATTTTCTAATCAACCTGTTGCGACACGACATCACCACTACATCCCATGAGTTCCAAGTTGTCTATTGTAACCATATTCTCCATTAACAAAGGAGTCATGGTGTAATCACATTGATCAGTTAAGGGGGGAAGAGAGTTCTTTGCAGTATATAAAGCAAGGGTAATGTTTTGGAGGTAACAAGGTGTAGAGCTGGATGAACAAAGCAGGTGAAGCAGCATCAGAGGAGCAGGAAAGCTGACGTTTCGGGCCTAGACCCTTCTTCAGAAAAAAAATGTTTTGGAGGGTTTTTCTTATCTTAGACTCTTCTGCCACTGATGACTCATCATGTGGATTCCTGTTCATACAGAGTCAGCATTAACCAACTGACCCCACTCTGAGCTATTCGCGCAGAAGTGATTCAAACCCTGAGCCATACAGATAGAGGGTGTTTTGTGTCTGCGCTGAATGAATAATAGAATTCATTGAATGCACTCACACGCAAAATAAAAGAAGCAGAGTAACTTAGCCTGGACTAGCTGAGGTCTCAGGCTAATTTGAATTGGTCTTAACAAAAGACCCTTAACCGCTGAGAAATGGTTCTCCTAGAGATCAGCATTGTTGTTAGGTTAGAGAAACCCTCAAGGAAACAATATGCTAATTTTCACACTACGTGGCCTCCAGCATCCTGAATTATTTAGTCATTAGGAGATGTTGTCACTTACGTCCATCACACAAATGCGGAATTGTCCTTGTAGTTGTGTCGGTTAAAGCTTGTAGTTTAAATAAATTCTTATCCTTGTTTATTTACACACTTGGTGCAAACACCAAATCAAATTAAAATGCATCACCTGTTCACAATGTTCTGTTAACAAAAATGTTCTTTCTTTTCAGGAACATAGTTATCTCTGCGGAGTGTAAGATAATAAAGTTCGGGTGGCATCATTGTGGCACTGCAGGAGGCCCATGATGGGCATGTCATCTAAAGAATGGGAGGGGGAGTGGAAATGGTTTGCGACTGGGAGGTGCAATTGTTTATTGCGAACCGAGCGGAGGTGTTCTGCAAAGCGGTCATCCATCGTGGGCCTCCTGCAGTGCCACAATGATGCCACTCGAAGGTTGCAGGAACAGCAACTCATATTCCACTTGGGAACCCTGCAGCCCAATGGTATCAACGTGGACTTCACCAGCTTCAAAATCTCCCCTTCCCCCACCGCATCCCAAAACCAGCCCAGTTCGTCCCCTCCCCCCACTGCACCACACAACCAGCCCAGCTCTTCCCCTCCACCCACTGCATCCCAAAACCAGCCCAGCCTGTCTCTGCCTCCCTAACCTGTTCTTCCTCTCACCCATCCCTTCCTCCCACCCCAAGCCGCACCTCCATCTCCTACCTACTAACCTCATCCCACCTCCTTGACCTGTCTGTCTTCCCTGGACTGACCTATCCCCTCCCTACCTCCCCACCTATACTCTCCTCTCCACCTATCTTCTTTTCTCTCCATCCTCGGTCCGCCTCCTCCTCTCTCCCTATTTACTTCAGAACCCTCACCCCATCCCCCTCTCTGATGAAGGGTCTAGGCCCGAAACGTCAGCTTTTGTGTTCCTGAAATGCTGCTGGGCCTGCTGTGTTCATCCAGCCTCACATTTTATTATCTTGGATTCTCCAGCATCTGCAGTTCCCATTATCACCTCTGCGGAGTATAACGCTGATTGCGTCAACCTCTGAACTAAAGATGGGTTAAATTATGACCTACCTTTATTAAATATGTTGTCTTATGAACTATGATATGTTTCAGTTCATTTTTACTTCATGAGATCCTATGCTGTATGACTCTGAGGTCCATGTGAAATAACAAACTTTGTTCCTGAAAGTTTATATGCTCATTGTCCTTCTCTTTGAACCATCTACAATGCTTCAGAGCATTCCCACCCCAGGCTTTGCCTATCCCAATACTCTTTATGTAACTAGGTCTCAAATCATGATCAATAACGCTCCTGTGAAGCACCTTGGAATGTTTAACAATGTTAACGGTGCTATATAAATGCACATGTTAATTGTTGTATTAAAGGCTGACCAGGAACATGTCTTCCCAATATATTACTGTTTAAAAATCATTCAGTTCTTCAACATAATGTATACAAACACAATACAGACAAAAGCTTAATTTTCTTTTAATTTACTAAATTCTCAGAGTTCTGTACCTGTTCTTTAGAAGTCAAGAACAAAAACAGAATTTGCTGGAAAAGCTCAGCAGATCTGACAGCATCTGTGAAGGAATAAACAGAGTTAATGTTTTGGATCCAGTGACCTCCCTCAGAACAAAAGTATGACTAAAGAGGTCATACTGGTCTGAAAACATTAACTCAGTTTTTCTCTCTCTCCACAAATGCTGCAAGACCCGCTGAGTTTCTTCAACATTCTCTGTGTTTGTTTCAGATTTCCAGCATCCCCAGGATTTTATTTTTATCTGAGTAATGATTAGCAAAGTTATGACACAGTGCTTGGTGATTTTTTTTTTCCCGGAAATGTGTTTGCTATTTCAGGTTTTGCAGGTCAAGCACTGGACATCTGGCTAAATTGTGGTTGGATAAAAGGCTTTAAACTTTGCTGACGATAAAGCAGACGACACTAATCAGAAGGAAACCACTAGCAGCTCAGTTCTTACAAAGCTATCTGACCCAAGATTGCCAAGTCACGTTTCTGAAAACAAAAGGATCAGCAACTCTCCATCCACTCTCTGCCTGCGTTTCCCAGAACAATTGACTATGTGGACTTCCAATGCAAATAGATGTGTACCTGGACTATGTGTGTGTCTGACTGGTTTGCTGTACGTGGTTGGGGTCAGGCCTATAACTGCAGCACCAAACGACCAACACCATGAGGTGATGCACCGTCGTGTGAAGAGAGGTTGGGTTTGGAACCAGTTTTTTGTGTTAGAGGAATACACTGGGTCAGAGCCACTATATGTCGGCAAGGTAAGAACAGGGGAACAAAAGTTTACCTTTGGAAGAACAATGAATTGAGCCCATTTGCTGCTTTTTTTGAGTCCCACATTTATCATCTAAAAAGACACTCAAATACCATTGAATATGCTATGGATTTTCACTCAGCAATTTGCATACAACTGTTACAGCCATCAATCAAATATGGTATCATTAACAGAGAAACATGCTCAGGCCTCTCTCCACTTAGATCTAAGGATAACTGGTTCTTGTGTCAGGAAGGGATAGCTGAACATTAATTTGCAGAGATCCATTTCGAAGAATTGTTTTACCCTAGAGACAAACAGGGAGAGAATGTGAGAGAGAGGGGGAGGGGAGAGAAAGAGAGAGATAGAAGTGTAGCATGTTTCCCCAACTGTTACAGTTTGCAGTGATTAACATGTTCAGCACCAGATAGTTAAAACGCAAATCCTGAAAGTTGATCACGATTGGTTCTTGTTTTGTCAAGGTCAGGAAACAGTGCAGGTTGAGAACAGTCTTTCTGTTTCTGGCATATTAATACTAACTATTACTAAAGATTTTTTATCAGGGCCAGAGCAAGCTCTAATCTTACCTCTCCATTACTGAAAGATTACTCTGCACAAATAATTCTCTCTGTCAAATTCACTCACACCTCAATATCTCCATCCACACTGTGCTATTTATGCCCAGTGGAGTGCAACTCTCTGATATAATCACAAGATCGTACAAGGTCCCAAAGCACCTACATTTCAATTATATTTTCTAAGGTCGGTGCAAAACTCACTCTTAGCTAGTTTCTTCCGTGTCTCAAGATGGGAATGTTCTTGCTTTCTGAGTAAGAGATTTGTAAACTCAAGACCCACTCTCGTGACAAGAACACAAAAACACATAGCCTGACTAGTCAGTGCACTACAGGCAGGGACTGTATTCACCTCAGCTGAGATAGATCTATTAAAGGAAGAGCAGTTGTCGCAGTATGCTGGTATTTAAATCCCAGCCAACACCCTGAAAAGAAATGATTGTCAGGTCATTATAATGGTGGTTGCTGTGCAAGCTTATTGGGTGCAAATAAACTATGGTGATTGCCAGTTCTGGTTGCCCCATTACAGGGAGGATGTGGAAGCATTGGAAAAGGTGCAGAGGAAATTTACCAGGATGTTGCCTGGTCTGGAGCGAAGGCCTTAGGAAGGAAGGCTGAGGGACTTGGGTCTGTTCTCATTAGAGAGAAGGAGGCTAAGAGGGGATTTAACAGAGACATACAAGATGATCAGAGGATTAGATAGGGTGGACAGTGAGAGTCTTTTTCCTAGGATGATAACGTCAGCTTGTTCAAGGGGGCATAGCTACAAATTGAGGGGTGATAGATTCAAGACAGATGTCAGAGAGTGGAATGCCCTGCCTGCCAATGTAGTTAACTCAGCCACATTCGGGGCATTTAAACAGTCCTTGGATACGCATATGGATGATGATGGGATAGTGTAGGGGGATGGGCTTAGATTAGTTCACAGGTCGGCGCAACATCGAGGGCCAAAGGGCCTGTTTTGCACTGAATTGTTCTATTTTCTATGTCACATTGCAAAATTACTCTACTTCAAGTACTTAAATAGCTGTCAAGCATTTTAGGACAAACTGACCTCATGAAACATGCCACAGAGTTGCAATGATCTTGCCACACTCTCTCACACACATTGTGAAAAGTCTGTATAAGACCCAAACCAAAATCCCAGTCAAAACCAGCCTCTATTAAACAAAGCAGTTCAACTTAATGAAGTTCAACATTTTCTGAAGAAGGATCTAGACCTGAAACGTCAGCTTTCCTGCTTCTCTGATGCTACTTGGCCTGCTGCGTGCATCCAGCTCTACACCTTGTTTCCTCAACTTAATGGATATGTTTTAGATCTTCCATGCTTTCTAAATGTGATTTTTAAAAAAAGACAGTCTGAGATCAGTTGTAAGAATTCAACTGTCAAATAACATCATTAAATAGAAGTGGAACAAGCAAATGTTGATAATATACAATATCAACAATACTAATATTTAGCAATAAAATGTCTTCACAGAATCCATTAAAAATTGCTAGGTCTTCAAATAGTAGCAAATATTGGTTTGTGATTATTGAAATAAAATGTGTATCTCCTCATATCGTAATGTGGTGCTTACCTCTGCCTCCCTCATCCAATGTAGAATTACCAAAAGCAGGTAAAGTCTCCATAGTCCTACCAGATCCAAGGACTGCTGCTTCATTACAGAGAGACAACTGGTGGAGGCAAGGGTACTGATTGAGAACGAGAGCCCTTCATGGTGATCTCAGCCCAGTACAGAAATGGAACCCATGCTATTGGTATCACGCCACATTGCGGACTAGCCATCCAGGCAGCTCTGCTACAAAGGGGCTTCAATCAAAACATTTTCCTTAGGATCCGGTTCCATCCCATTGATTGGAACAAAGAAGACCAACACACATTTCGACAGAACTGGAATTGAAATGGCTGTGGAAAAACATTTGCCTTTTTTAATTGGGAAAATGCAGTTAGTCAACTACATAGGGGGCAAAGTGGTTTCACTCCAGCAAACTGCTGAGAAACCAGATGAGGAACTATGAGAATAATGTATTGAGACAATTTGGATTACGACCAGAATTTGTAGAAATCGCTTTTTTTTAGGGGGGGGCGTTAGTGGGAGGAGGGAAGTAAGGGAAAGTACCCTTGATCAACATCTGGTGCTCTTTGAGGAAACTTGAATGCAGAAGCTTCCAACTCTCGCTTATGTGCCGATTTTACTTTGGCATGCCAATCCAAAAAAAAAGTGCTCTTCATGAGAAAAATGACAGTAAAAGATTTTAAAATCCTACTTTTCCCCTGCAGTAAATACATTTCTTCGGGTCCCTAGCGAACAAGGCAGAGGAGGATTAACAAGAATATCTTAAAAAAGCAACTTTTCTTTTCTGTCACCCCAGCAGGAATTAGTGGAACAATGGTTAGGTTCAATCAAATGATCTCCACCTACCAGTTATTACTCAATAGTCAAAGTTGAAAGTTATTGCCACTCTGTTTTTGAACCGGTTTTCCACAACGTTGCAAGATTCGGTGTTCCTTTATGAAAGGAAACTGCCATCCTTACCTGGTCTGGCCTACATGTGAGTCCAGACTCATAGCAATGTGGTTGACTCTTAACTGCCCTCTGGGCAATTAGAGATGGGCAGTACATGTTGGCCTGGTCAGTGATGGCCTCATCCCATGAATGAATAAAATTGAGGTGATTCGGCCCATTATATCTTTGATGGTGCTGTACACGTTCTTCCTGTAATTGTTTCCCCTTTGCTTTTATCCAATTCCATACTGAAGGCAATGACTGAATCTGCTTCTGCTGCCATTGTGCGCAACTCTTATAGAAACATAGGAACAGGAGTAAGCCAATTAGCCACTCATGTATGACCCACCATTCCATAAGATCATGGCTGATTTGTAGCTTAACTTTGGCCTTTGGCTCATAACCCTTAAAATCTTTGCTTATCAAAAATTTATCCATATCAGATTTAAAATTACCAACTGATTCAGTATCTACTGTCATTGGTGGAAGAGAGTTCCAAACATCTCCCTTCCTTTGTGTGTAGAAGTACTTCCTAACATCTCTCCTGAGTGGTCTGGCCCGAATTCTCAGACTGTGTCCCTAGTCCTTGAATCCCCAACCCGTGGAAACTTCGATCAGATCACTCCTCCACCTTCTAAATTCTAGAGAAAATAGGCCTAATTTGTGTAATCTCTTCTCAAAACTTAACCCCTGAGAGCCTAAGTTTCCTTCTTAGCTCTTTAGCAACATGCCCTCATAATTCATTTTGCAGAGCACAGGCGGTTTAGTGTGGGATAACAAGGTGTAGAGCTGATGAACGCAGCAGGCCAGGCAGCATCACAGGAGCAGGAAAGCTGACGTTTCAGGTGTGGACCTTTCTTCAGAAAATGTTCAGAAATTTTCCAGCATCGGCAGTTCCTACGATTTCTAAACCAGTTCAGTGTGGGCTCCCGTTAACTTTGTGTAGCCAGAAGCATGTGATGCAGTGAGGGAGCTGACTTGTGCACAGCCTGGGAGTAGTAGAATGGTTGCACAGCTTAAGGAGAGCACTACTCTTTCTGTGCAGTTCATGGAAACCACTGGAAAATTTGGGAAGATTCATAGAATTCTCGAAAATTACAGCCGCAAGTCAGACCATTTGGCCCATTGTGTCTCTGCTGGCTCTTTGGAGGAGCTATCGATTAATCCCATTCCCCACACAGTTTCCCCATAGCTGTATAATTACTTTCCCTTCAATGATTTGTCTAATTACCTTTTCAAAGTTACAATTGAATTTGTTTCCAATGACTTTCCAGGCACCATATTTCAGATCAAGACAACTCATTGTGTGAAAAAAGAATGTTCCTTCATATCCAACTGAATTCTTTTATCGATGATCTTAAATCTACATCCTCTGGTTAGAGAAGCTGCTGCCCCATGGGGACACTTTATCCATGTTTACTCTACCAAAACTGACAGTGATTTTTAGTCTTACTGTCAGCGCTCACTTTCTCTACTTAAGGCAAGGAACACATAGTCAAAAATAAATAACCACGAGGAACTTCATGACCCTTGATGTTCTCATTGACAAAGGATCAGAGAAGCGAGAAGCAGGAGTAGGCCATTCAGTCCTTCAAGCCTACATTGTCTTTTATGTCTCTTTTAAATCTTTCCCCTCTCACCTTACACCTATGTGCCTCTAGTTTTGGGCTCCCCTACCCTTGGGAAAAGACCTTGGCTGTTCACCCTATCCGTGCCCCTCATAATTTTATAAACCTCTACAAGTACCCCCCTCAGCCTCCAATGCTCCATTCAAAAGGATGGGCAATAAATAGCTAGTGACAGCAATGTCCTGTGAGGCAGCAGGAAAAAGGTCCTAAATGTCCTGTCCTGCATCTTAAGACATTTGACCCCTGGCTCTAGACTGTCTGACCAAGAAATAGAATTGTAGGCAATAGCAAAATTAATATATGAAGAGATTGAAGTGGAGGTGGAAAAAAAAACAGCGTTATCGATTCATTAGAGCTTATTGATGAATTGTAATTCCAGCTTCATTCTGACATGGATAAAGGAGAAGGCTCTGTCAGGTACATCCTGTCAGGTGACGGAGCTGGTACAGTTTTCACCATTGACGACAACACAGGAGACATTCATGCTGTACAGAGGCTAGACCGGGAGGAGAAGACACACTACACGCTACGGGCACAAGCCTTAGACAGGTGGACTGGGAGGCCAATGGAACCAGAGTCAGAATTCATCATCAAGATCCAGGATATCAATGACAATGAACCAAAGTTTCTCGATGGGCCCTATGTGGCCAGTGTTCCTGAAATGTCTCCAATGGGTAAGAATCTACTTTTTGTGATAGCTTCTTCAAATTCTAGACCATTCCTGCGAGTTACTAATGCTTTATAACAGTGGCGCTGTTGCAGCTCCAGCTCCAGACTGCAATTCCTTGCTTCTCAGTTGGATCTTTTTGGGTTTATGTCCAACTCCAGGACTTCAGCGTAACAGTCAAGGATGGTGCTTCAGCGTCACAGCTGGTATCTTCTGAAGGGGGTATTTACCCCCATGCCCAGCCTGCCCTCCGACTTCCCAAATGGTTTTGTATGACTGTTTCAAAGAAAAGCAAGAAAAGAACTGCGGATGCTGTAAATCAAGAACAAATGCAACATTGCTGGAAAACCTCAGCAGGTCTGGCAGCATCTGTGAACGAAAGAACAGAGTTAACATTTCGGGTCAGGTTCTGAGGAAGGGTCACTGGACCTGAAACGTTAACTCTGTTTTTTACTTCACAGATGCTGCCAGACCTGCTGAGCTTTTCCAGCAACTTTGTTTTTGTTCCAAAGTTCAGTATATATCTTTTTGTATTAATAGTCCATTGGTAACACTTGAATATTGCTAAAAAAAAACCTTGTCAAAGCTCTTTGTCATACACTCATCACAACAGATTCAAGAATGCCACATTTCAAAGTATATAGGAACAGGAACAAAAACAAAGTTGCTGGAAAAGCTCAGCAGGTCTGACAGCATCTGTGAAGGAGAAAACAGAGTTAACATTTCGGGTCCAGTTCTGAGGAAGGGTCACCGGACCCAAAACGTTAACCCTGTTTTCTCCGTCACAGATGCTGCCAGACCTGCTGAGCTTTTCCAACAGCTTTGTTTTTGTTCCTGATTTACAGCATCCGCAGTTCTTTCGGATTTTATATAGGAACATGATCCTGAAGACTCAAGGAACATGTCTGGGATTTGCATTTTTTGAATGAAACAAAAAGATGGGGGATAATACTTCCCTGCAGGGTTCTCTGTGACTTATCAAATTAATTGGCCAACCAATCCGCACCCTCTTGTCATTCAATGTAAGTTGTTATTCCCTTTGAACTTTTGATATTCTTGTATTTGTCCTGATGACTGCAAGATGAATATGTTCAAAAGAATGTGCCTATCTTTCAGCAATTTCTTACAACTAGTAGCTCCAATTTAGAATCAGTCTGACATAATATTTAATTAATATTGTGAAAAACCCAAATGAAGGAGATTTCCAGGAATTTCACGCCAGCATGTGCTTTAAACACCTTGATAATTTTAAGATCAAGAGCGAAACTTTAACTTTCGATACATGCTGGGCAAACAGCAATGCTAACATTGATGAGGGTGCAAGATTGTTTGCAGCAGGTCAGAGGGTTTTGATGTCCCCTCAAAATTGCATCAGGAGTCCTACACTCAACATAAGACTGCAACTCACATTCTGCAGATCAGTCGCCACCCTGAAACAGGTCGACTTTCTGACCGCTCTGTTCCAAAATGCATCAGAAAGGGGGATGCTTCAGGAGCAGTAATGAACTGAACAGGGAGCAAGGTTCAGGAGGCAACCCAGGGACTGATGATGCTGTTGATTATTAGAAGGAGATCCATCAGGAAAAGTAACTCTTCAGGAGGGACTATTTTATGAAGAGAGAATCATAGAATCCCCACATTGCAAAAAGAGGCCATTCAGCCTGTCAACTCCGCACCAACCCTCTGAAGAACATCCCACCCAGACCTAGACCCCACACCCTATCCCTGTAACCCTGCACTTACCATGGCAAACCCCCACTAGCCTGAAGTAACATCCCTGGACACTATGAGCAATTTAGCATGGCCAACCCACCTAACTTGCATATCATTGAACAGTGGGAGGGAACTTGCACAGACTCTGGGAGAACATGCAAACTCCACACAGACAATGACCCAAGGCTGGAATCAAACCTACGTCCCTGGAGCGGTGGGGCAGGAGCGCCAACCACTGAGCTACTGATGGTTGGGCCTGTACTAGGGGTTCCAAAGAATGACAGGAAAATTTATTCAAATCTGCAGGGCTCTTAGAGGATTTGACAGGGTCAATGTGGAGAAGTTGTTTCCCCTTGTCAGAAAGTCGAGACCAGAGGGCGTAGCTTCAGAATGAGAGGTTGCATGTTTAAGACAGACATGAGGAGAAATGTCATCTATGAGCAAAGACTGGACAGACTGGGAATCTTTTCTTTGGAACAGAGGACACCAAGGGAGATTTTGCTGAGGTTGGTGAAATGATGTGTCTCAGGTTAAAGTGGAGAAGATGTTTCCTTGGCAGAGACATCAATAACAGGGGGCATGAATTTAAAGTAGTTTTTTTTAAATTCAGCCGTGGAATGTGAGTCTCACCTCATGGCCCATTCCTAATTGCTCAGAGGACAGTTAATAATCAACCGCATTGCTGTGGGCATGGAGTTACACAAAGGCCATTCTGGGTAAGGATGGCAGTTTCCTTCACTAAAGGACATCAGTGAACCAGATTGATTTTTCCAGAGTTCAACAATGATTACATGGTCAGCAATAGGCTGTTCAGACCAGATTTTTATTGAATTCAAATTCCACCATTTAATATGACAGGACTCGAACCTGGATCCCCAGAACATTGTCTGGGTCTCTGGATTTGAAAGAAGGTTGAGAAGGGAGATAAGGAAGAATTGTTTTTCACTCAGAATGTAGTAGGATTCAGGAACTTACCACCTGAGGCACAAACCTTCATCTCTAAAAAAAACACTTAGATATGAACAGGAGTTGAAGTAACATACCTACTACAAACAGAGTTTGAAAATTGTGTTAGATGGGATCACTGTTTCTCAGCTGACCCATGCACCATGAATTAAATGGCCTCTTTCTGTGCTTTTGCATTTACTCATTCGCTGGAGCCATTAAATGTCAGGAGTTTTCATCAAAATATCCAACTTCTCTGGTATGTATAAGATCCACATAACAGGAGATAGTTTTATCCTTCTGGAAGTGAGTTTGCTTGCTGAGCTGGAAGGTTAGTTTTCAGACATTTCGTCACTTTTTTTTTGAAAAAATATACTTTATTCATAAGATGTACAAAAAATAAAACATATTTACACACCTACCCAGTCATACAAGCCGCTCCGGGTTACCCAGGGGGTACGTACACCAACTAAAGGAAAAAAACAAAAAAAGAAAAAAAAACAAAGAAACCACCCCGGCAGTCGTCACCCCGCACAGTCCCCGTTGGCCCCCTGGCCAGTTGGGGAAGGCGCCAGCTGGGCCCAGTTACCAGATAGGGCCCTTTTTTCTATTCTGGGCGAGGGGTTTCATACGGTGGTCTTTCCCCACCGCGCCTTGGCGGCAGCTGCCCCAAGCTTTAGTGCGTCCCTCAGCATGTAGTCCTGGACCTTGGAGTGCATCAGTCTGCAACACTCGGTCGGGGTCAGTTCTTTCAGCTGGCAGACCAGCAAGTTGCGGGCAGACTAAAGAGCGTCTTTCACCACATTGATGGTCCACCAGGCGCGGCTGACATTGGTCTCGGTGTGCGTCCTGGGAAACAGCCCGTAGAGCACGGAGTCCCGCGTCACGGAGCTGCTCAGAACGAACCTCGACAAGTACCACTGCATCCCCCTCCAGACCTCCTGCGCATAGGCACACTCCAGAAGGAGGTGATGAACAGTCTCGTCCCCCCCGCAACCACCTCGAGGGCAGCGTGCGGTGGCGCAGAGATTCCAGGCTTGCATAAAGGATCTCACTGGCAGAGCCCCTCTCACTGCCAGCCAAGTAATGTCCTTGTGCTTGTTTGAAAGTTCTGGCGATGAGGCATTCTGCCAAACGACTTTGGCAGTCTGCGTGGGGAACCACACGACGGGATCCACCCTCTCCTTTTCCCGAAGGGTCCCGAGGATACTACGTGCTGACCACTGCCTGACGGCCTTGTGGTCAAAGGTGTTTCCCTTCAAAAATTTCTCCACGAAGGACAGGTGGTACGGGACGGTCCAACTACTCGGAGTGTTCCGCGGCAACGAGGCCAGGCCCATCCTTCGCAACACCGGGGACAGGTAGAGCCTCAGTAAGTAGTGACACTTGGTGTTTGCGTACTGAGGATCTACGCACAGCTTGATGCAGCCGCTCAAAAAGGTAGCCATCAGGGCGAGGCTGGCGTTCGGTATGCCCTTTCCCCCATTTTTCAGGTCTTTGTACATGGTGTCTCTGCGGACCGAGTCCATCCTCGACCCCCAAATGAAGTGGAAGATGGCTCGGGTGACCGCAGCGGCGCAGGCCCAGGGAATAGGCCAGGCCTGCACCACATACAACAGTACCGAAAGCCCCTCGCACCTGACAACCAGGTTCTTACCCGCAATGGAGAGGGACCAGAGCGTCCACCTGCCCAGCTTCTGCTTCAGTTTGGTGATACGCTCCTCCCAAGTCTTAGTGCAGGCCCCAGCTCCACCGAACCAAACACCCAGCACCTTCAGGTAGTCTGTCCTGATGGTGAGGGGGATGAAGGAGCAGTCGTCCCAGTTCCTGAAGAACATGGCCTCGCTCATACCCCTATTGACTTTGGCACCCGAGGCCAGTTCAGACTGGCCACAGATGTCCAACAGCCTACTCACCGACCGACGATCGGTGCAGAAGACGGCGACGTCGTCCATGTGCAGGGAGGTCTTGACCTGAAGGCCTCCACTGCCTGGGATAGTCACGCCCTTCAGGCTCACGTCCTTCCTGATGGATGCGGCGAAGGGCTCCACACAGCACACGAACAAGGCAGGAGAGAACGGGCAGCCCTGCCTGACTCCAGATCTGACGGGAAAACTGTCCGATTCCCACCCGTTGATCGAGACTGCGCTAACAATGTTGGTGTAGAGCAGCCGGATCCAATTGCAGATGCCCTACCCGAACCCCAATTTGGAGAGGACGTCCCTCATGTAAGCATGAGAGACCCTGTCGAAGGCCTTCTCCTGGTCCAGGCTGACGAGGCAGGTGTCCACCCGCCTGTCCTGCACGTAGGCGATCGTATCCCTGATGAGCGCGAGGCTCTCAGCGATCTTCCTGCCCGGCACAGCACAGGTTTGGTCAGGGCGAATCACTGACTCCAGGACGGACGTGACCCGGTTGGCGATGACCTTGGCCAGGATTTTGTAGTCCACGTTCAATAGTGAAATGGGACGCCAATTCTTAATTTCTTCCCTCTCCCCCTTCCTCTTGTAAATGAGGGTGATGATGCCCTTCCTCATGGACTTGCACATTTCCCCTGCCCGAAGCGCACTATCGTACACTTCCAGCAGGTCCTGGCCAACCAGGTCCCACAGAGCGGAATACAGCTTGACCGGTAAGCCGTCGCTCCCGGGAGTCTTATTCCTCTCCAAGGACTTGAGAGCTCTGGTCAGGTCGTCCAGGGATATCGGCCGGTCCAGCCACTCCCTCATGCCGTCGTCTAAGACTTCCGTGATAGACGACAGGAATGACTCAGAGGCCGTGCTATCCATGGGCTTCGCGTCGTACAGTCCGGCATAGAAGGTACTGCTGATCCTGAAAATGTCGGGCCGAGACAACGTCACCGAGCCGTCGTCCTCCTTCAGCCGGCTAAGCACAGAGCTCTCTTTGTGCACCTTCTGAAAGAAGAAACGTGAGCACGTCTCGTCCTGCTCCACGGAGCGGACCCTGGACCGGAAGATTATCCTGGAGGCCTCTGCGGCGAAGAGCAAAGCTTGCTGGCCCCTCACCTCGCAGAGGTCCTCCGTGACATCGACCCCCATCAACTGCAGAAGGAGCAGGTTCTGCACCCTTTTCTGGAGTCGCGATAGCTTTCCCCACCTCTCTCTCGCCTTCCGAACACCCTTGAGGACAAAGAACCTCTTGATGTTCTCCTTCACCGTCTCCCACCAGTCGCCCAGAGACTCAAAGAGGGGTTTCACGGTTCTCCAACCGGCGTACTCCCTCTTAAGCTCCTCGACATTCTCTGGGGTCAACAGAGTCGTGGTGAGCTTCCACGTCCCCTTGCCGGCCTGCTGGTCATCCTGTAAGTGACAGTCGGCCAGCAGGAGGCAGTGGTCAGAGAAGAACACCGGCTCAACGCCGGTGGACCTGACCAAGAACGCCCATGACACAAACAGGAAGTCTATCCTTGAGCGGATAGACCCGTCTGGCCGCGACAAAGTGTATCCCGCTGCGCTCCATCTGCAGGTGTGCTGAAGATGTCGAGCAGCTTGGCGTCCTTCACCGTGCCCATCAGGAATCTGGACATGACGTCCAGTTGACTCGCCCCACCCGCTGTCCCCACGCCGGATCTTCCATTTGCATCGATGATGCAGTTAAAGTCTCCGCCTAGGATGACCGGCCTGGACGTAGCCAGCAGGGGTGGAAGCCACTGCAGGACGGCCAACCGATCACTCCGTACCGCTGGGGCGTACACGTTGATCAGCCTCAGGGGAGCGTTCCTGTAGGTGACGTCAGCCACTAGGAGGCGCCCCCCCCACCACCTCCTGAACTTGAGAGATGGTGAAGTTGTGCCCCCAACAGCAGAATAGCCAGGCCCGAGGAGCGACAGTCGTTACACGCTCGACCAGATCGAAGGCCCACAGGTCCAGGCGCCGGACCATTTCCCGTACCTGCTGAGGTGCAGTATCCCGCACTCCTGCAGAAACAGGAGGTCCGCCTCGATGGTGGTCAGGTAGGCCAACGTGGACACACATCTTGCGGTGGACTTGACGCTGCGTACATTAACGCTCGCATCTCGTACCCCCATTGTGGGCAGTGACCGCATTACCCTTCCCAAGTCCAAGGTCCAGCCCCTCCATCTGTCCCTTCATGCCTATTGCTCGGGCTAACTGCTGGACGCTCTCTGGGCTCAGGAAACCGTCCGTGCTGCCTTCCAGGTGGCATCCCCCCGTCGGGGGTACGAAGGCAGGAGAGTCAGGCTGGGGACGCGCTGTTTCCTCCTTCCCGCCTGGAAGTTCCGGGGGGCCCTCCATGGCCCCAGCGGCACGTGGCTGGGTGTCGGAGGGAGCCTCAGGACGCCTCCCGTCACCTGGAAGCGGGGTGCTGCTTTCCTTCTCCCTCGAGATCTTTAGCTTCTGCTTCGGGCGGGCCCTCTCCGAATCCCCCTCATCAGAGGAGCTCTTATAGCCCCCCTGCAGCTGCCTCTTCCCGCCTGATGGTTGCGGTTCCTGGGCCCGCCGACGCACCTTCCTCCTCGCTTTCCGGACCGTCATCCACTCCCCTGGGTCGCCTGTCGCCGCCTCCATCGACTCCGGGTTGTCGGGGGGGAGCGGAGCCTGCAGGGGCGCTTTGCTGGCCTCGGGTCCATCCTGTGGGGCTGGGCCCTCCTGCACGACCTGGCCCTCCTGCATATTAGTGGGGTCCTTGCAGGGCCCTGGTGCCTTCCTCTCCTCGAGGGGGTCTGGCCCCGCATTGCCCCTGCCGGCGACCTGGGCGTAGGTGGTCCCCCGCTGCGGGCATGCCCTATAGAGGTGGCCCGCTTCCCCGCAAAGGTTGCAGCTTTTCTCTTGTGGGCAATCCTTTGCAAGGTGTCCCTCCTCCCTGCAGTTCCTGCAGATGGTGGCTTTGCAGTCGGCCGCCACGTGACCTGGCCTACCACAGGCATGGCAGACTTTAGGTTGCCCTGCATAGGTCAGGTAGCCCTTGCTCCCACCGATCGCGAAGCTGGACTGTGGGTGTACGACATTCCCATCCGCGCCCATCCTCAGCATCACCTTGACCTGCCTCTTACTCGTCCAGATGCCGAAGGGGTCCATGATGTTGGTTAGGTCCCCCTCCACCTTCACATACCTTCCAAGGAAGGTCAGGACATCAACTGCTGGCACATGCGGGTTGTACATATGTACAGTCACCATACGGCTCCTCTGCGCTGGCATCACAAACAGCGGGACAGCAGTCAATACAGAGAGGGGGCCCTCACCTCCTTTCTCCTTGAAAACCTCCAGGAAGCACTCGCAAAGCTTGGCACTCCTGAAGATTACATCGTAAAATCCTCCTCCGGGGAAATACTGCAGGCAGTAAATGTCCGCAGCAGCGAACCCACAACAGTCCAACAGGACCCTCTTCACGAAGAAGGTGCAGTCCACAGGTGCACCTTCATCCACCTTCTTCATGGAAACACGGATGGTGTTCCGGACCCCCTGACCTGGGGCACGAGCACTCGTCGCAGCCATCGTTGCAGGTTGGCTGCTCCCCTGAACCAGTGTTAGGCCGAAGCCAGCATTAAGATCCACCGGTTGCAAGGGTGCACAGCCAACCCGATGTCTTCCTTCCAGCTCCAGCACAGTCGTGCTCTCCTCTTCTCGGTCCACAAAAGAGTGGGTCTTTATTGCGTTCCAGATGTAAGCTGGTTCACTGAGCGGGAAGGTTCGTTCCCAGACGTTTCGTCACCATTCTAGGTAACATCAACAGTGAGCCTCCGATGAAGCATTGGCGTTATGTCCGCTTTCTGTTTATCTGTTTAGGCTTCCTTCGGTTAGTGATGTCATTTCCTGCGTTGGTGATGTCATTTCCTGTTCTTTTTCTCAGAAGATGGTAGATGGGCTCCAAATCAATGTATTTGTTGATGGAGTTCCGGTTGGAATGCCATGCTTCTAGGAATTCTCGTGCGTGTCTCTGTTTGGCTTGTCCTAGGATGGATGTGTTGTCCCAATCAAAGTGGTGTCCTTCCTCATCTGTATGTAAGGATACGAGTGATAGTGGGTCATGTCGTTCTGTGGCTAGTTGATGTTCATGTATCCTGGTGGCTAGCTTTCTGCCCGTTTGTCCAATGTAGTGTTTGTCACAGTTCTTGCAAGGTATTTTGTAGATGACGTTCGTTTTGTTTGTTGTCTGTATAGGGTCTTTTAATTTCATTAGCTGCTGTTTTAGTGTGTTGCTGGGTTTGTGGGCTACCCTGATGCCAAGGGGTCCAAGTAGTCTGGCTGCATTAGAACATTATTCCAACGAGCCACCACACACTGCAGCACAGAGGAACTACGAACAGCAGAAGAAAATCACCTATACAGCGTATTCAAAAAGAATGGGTACCCAATGAACACAGTCCGCCGATTTCTCAGCAATAAACCCAAACAAACAGACAAAATGGGCCCAGAAACCATAACCACTCTCCCCTACATCAAAGACATTTCCGAAATGGCTGCCAGACTACTCGGACCCCTTGGCATCAGGGTAGCCCACAAACCCAGCAACACACTAAAACAGCAGCTAATGAACTTAAAAGACCCTATACAGACAACAAACAAAACGAACGTCATCTACAAAATACCTTGCAAGAACTGTGACAAACACTACATTGGACAAACGGGCAGAAAGCTAGCCACCAGGATACATGAACATCAACTAGCCACAGAACGACATGACCCACTATCACTCGTATCCTTACATACAGATGAGGAAGGACACCACTTTGATTGGGACAACACATCCATCCTAGGACAAGCCAAACAGAGACACGCACGAGAATACCTAGAAGCATGGCATTCCAACCAGAACTCCATCAACAAACACATTGATTTGGAGTCAATCTACCATCCACTGAGAAAAAGAACCGGAAATGACATCACCAACACAGGAAATGACATCACCAACCCAAGGAAACCTAACCAGATAAATAGAAAGCGGGACATAACACCAGCGCTTCGTCGGAGGCTCACTGATGATGTTACCTAGAATGGTGACAAAACGTCTGAAAACTAACCTTCCAGCTCAGCGAGCAAACTCACATCCAGTACCTCAACCTGAGCTACAAATCTTCTCAAAACTCGCTAGTTTTATCCTTGTGTGATGGTGTAGCCATTAGAAATATAAATAAGAGAAACATGTCGAATGGATGGCAGGTTCACAGTTATCCACTTCATATTGCTGTACAAAGACAGAGTTACCCCACTGAGTTTGTTCAGATGTGAAAAACTGCAAGCTGACCCATTGTACAAACTCTCCTATTTCCATTGAGAAGGACTGATGATTGTATCTCATCTGTATACAGGCACATCAGTAATACAGCTCACAGCTAGTGACGCTGATGACCCAACATACGGGAACAGTGCTCGAGTGGTATACAGCATCCTACAGGGACAGCCATACTTTTCGGTGGAAGCAAGGACAGGTATGTACCTACTTTCGCACTTTAGGCTTCAATCCCAAAGAAGCTGTGTGCAGCCAGTTGTGTCTTTGCTTCGATATTGGATTCATGGTGGATCTCTGAAAGTTAACCCTGTGTAACTATACCAAGCACCGACATAGACTCCTCTTCCCCACCTCCTCCAGGCTCAGTCTTCCACAACCAGCTTGGATAAGTTCTGGAACAGAGGAATTGAAAGGATGGTTTCAATCAGATTCCAGAAGAACCTTCAAAAGACATTTATGTAAAGATAAGCATTTACAGGGTTATCAAGAACTGTTGCATATTTTATGCGTCTCTGAGTGCTGCAAAGGTGACGTTTCGTGCAACAGGTTTATTTATAAGATTTTATCCTCACAATCACAAAATGTCTGTCTCACATTTCTCCCAACTTTACCTTTGAGAAACTTCTGGAACTTTCAATTGTGCCTGGTTTACTTTGCTCTGAGTTAACGACCAGGCATAACCGAACCAACACAATGAACATAGATTAATTATTAAACTGTCACAATCAGAGACAGAACAATTGAACTCCACACTTCCTTGCTGGATTAAATTAGACAGGTCATTCAAATCAGCATGGCTACCTGAATGGTCTCAATCCACAATGTAAAATTGTATGATTGATTGATTAGTTGATTCCATAACAGTGAAGCATGGAAGATTTCTTTACATCAGCAAATTTCCATCACATTTTTGTGCCATTTTGTAGAAAAGGAATGTGACAGAGGCATCAGAACACATATGTGCATTTTTAGAAATATCACAACCAGGCTCTGACAGCCTCAGACAAACAAGAACTGGTCACTTTTCTAGGGAAGCACGCCCAGAGAATGCTAGAGAAACTTAGTGGATCTGGCAGCATCTGTGGAGGGAGAAACAGTTAAGGCTTCAAGTCCAGTGTGACTCTTTAGACGAAGAAGCTAAATCAGGCTTGAAAGGCTAACTCTGCTTCTCTCCCTATAGAAGCTGCCAGCCCTGCTGAGTTTCTCCAGCATTTTCCGCACTTGTTTCATATTTCCAGCATCCCCAGTATTTTGCTCTTACTGTACTCATGTAGATATTTTTATTACATTTGTTCATATGCGTTACGGCACAACTCTGGAGTAGGTGGGGCATGAACCCAAGCCTACTGACCCAAAGGTAGGGACATTACAACCATACTACAAAAATATACCTAATCAAATAAACGAGTTATCACACATCCCTGGAGCAGGCAGGACTTGAACCCACAACTTCACAAGGGCTGTCTTATTCCATTTAAGCCAAAGAGCATTTATTGACATTTTAAATACTGTCCAACTGGGTTTTTTCTAGAGCCATCCTCCATCTGGCCTATTCCATCTTATCTGACATCACTGATTATTTAGAAATGGCTGTTAAGTCTGTATGCTTCAGCTCCAAATCAAAATAACCAATACCTTACCTCTCCTCTTGACCTCTTATCCTCTGATATGCTCGCCAGCTCTCTGCCCATTACACCTTACATTTATTTTCATATCATATGAATTTGTTTTGCAACAGGTCTCTCATAAAGCACTTTATTAAATACCTTCTAGACTTCCATATACAAAACAAGAATTATCCATTGCATTCCTTTCGTCTACATCACCAATCATTCCCTCGAAAAGATTACAACAAGTCAATCATTTTTACTAGAGTTTGAAGAGGTCCTGCTGTGTTTAAGACTGTTCAGGCTGTAAGTATTTCTTCACTGTCAAACCTGAAACAGAACTGGGTGGTGGCCAGAAAGGTGGAGAAACCAGAGAGTGAGGAGCGCATATTCTCATCCCAATCACAGTCCCCTTTCCCTGTACCTTTCACATTGTGAACACTTACATGGAAATGACATCCCTGTTTATTTCATCAACCCCACGGTCACTCTACCATGATCAATAGTAAGTGGTAATGCCAAAACTAGGAGTTGTTAAGCTTTGCTTGGGAAACCGATCAGCATCGACAAGCTGGACGGATGGATTTGTATGACTATAACTCCATGCCTAGAGAATGTAGCTGCTTGCCTTTTCTTGGAATATGTTTGGATTGAGTTGCAAGAGATGGCGATAAATTCAAACAGTTCTTGAATCGCTGAGTAAAGAATTAGAGGAGGCTTGGAGTCATAATATTCCTTAACTAAATTTTTCGGCTCGAGAAAGGTTTTAATATCTGGTGCCTTAAGGAAAGTTACGCTCCTAATAAACAAAAAAGCTGCAAGTCCGCAAGCTGTCAAGAGAATTACTCATTGCCCCAATGTCATTTGCCCTCAAAAAAACACATTTTTTCAACACTCTCGGTCCAGTTATCGACAGTAGGATTGAACATGTCAAGCTTCTCAAATAATGGCATGATGCCAGAAATGCTTACCTCAACTTAAAGATAACTGCTGCAAGCAAATTTCTTCAGGAGTGTGTTTTACTGTCATCCCCCTGCATTAGTTCCATAGATATCCTATCACCATGTCACCTTTTATTTACACGTGGAAAGTCCTTGACGCTGATCCAGCTGCATCAGGACCAGCTCTCAGAGTGAACAGAACTCCTGCTTATATCTGACAGCCAGGGGTCCCAGACTGGACCAGATTAACAGCCCCCATCAGAGAGTTCATATTCTATTAGGTCCACCTGGCTGACCTCGTTACAATCACTGAATTAATGTTCAGAGTTCAAGACCCACCACAGGATTTATACACAAGGTTCATGCTGACACCAAATGCAGTGCTGAGGGAGTGCAGCACTGTCAGAGGTGTGGAATTTTGATAGGACGCTGCACCCCAAGTTCCACCGGCCAGCTCGGGGTTGGGGTGGGATGGGTTAGAAGATTCCATGCCCCTGTTTTTTGATGAAGAGCAGGCGAGGTTTATTTCCGGGTGCCCTGACCGATATTTATCCAACAGCCACTATCATGAAACGAGATTATCTAACTATTGTCCCGTTCCCGTTTGTGGGAGCTTGCTGTGTGCAAATTGGCTGCTGTACCTTCTACATTGCACCAGTGACTACGCCTCATTAAGGATTTCATTGGAGGTAAATATGGTGATACACGATAAAGCCGGAATTTATCTGACAGCCCATTTTTAAATTGCAATTTTAATGACAGTTTTCCAGGTTAATCGCAGAATGGGAATATCCTGACACAAAGTGAATCAAGTTTCTGCTACTAACCCCTGCTGATGGTTTCTCAAACCACAGTAAATCGTGAAACCTCTTCAATTTCCCCAGGTATCATCCGGACAGCATTGTCAAACATGGACCGTGAAGTAAAGGATGAATACCAAGTGGTTGTACAAGCAAAGGACATGGGAGGTCAGATGGGAGGATTATCAGGAACAACAACTGTGAACATCACACTCACAGATGTCAACGACAATCCTCCAAGATTCCCTCACAGTAAGTACCTGTGTCATCAGTTGCTTCAGTTAGTATACGCTTACCACAATTATAAAAATGGTTGAGAAGGGGGCTTCACAAAAACCCTGAGTTTGAAAGAGAGGTTCTTTTACACGGGGGGGTGGGGGGGGTGGGGAGCAGGGGTGGGATGATAAAGACATTATTATGTCAATATTAAAATAATTGCACGGTTTCCTTTTTCATTATCTTCTAATCAACCCAATCAGAGATACGAACGTAGACTTATAGAGGAGGAGAGATTTGAGGCCAGACCTCCTGTTTCAAAAATAGGGTCTTTACCACTGCACTGTAAGACCCCTTTTATGTTGATTAGCAGTTGGGAAACATGCATCAGGCTTTCAAACTTTATGACACAATTGATGCAACCAAATTCAGTGTATAGCTATTTCTAATCAACCTGTTGAAGCACATTACTGGAGCATGTGGGATTTGAATCTCCTGGCTGAGAGGTAGAGATACTACTGCTGTTTCACAAGAGTCCTGCAGTTTCAGTGTATGGACATTGCGTGTAAGTCGAATGAACCCTGTTCAGTTTTTCCAATTGCTCACTCTCCTTTCAACAATTCTTTTCAAAAAATGAATTAGTGACTCTGAGAAAACGTGTCCCCTGTTGTATGTTGGCTAGCCAGGCTTTGGACAGATTTCTGAATTCTTACTTTGTTCAAACAACAACTTTTTTATTGCATGGTAAGGAATTAGACACAGTTCTACATGACCAGGTCTAAATTATACAATTGCCATGGTCCTCAAAGTCTCTCAGTGATGTGTTTTCTCACATGATCAATATTAGAGGTTCCAACTCTAATCTTTATAGACCCTAAAACTACCCTCCAAGGTGATTCATTCACATTCCTCACAATTTTGCAAGATATTTCACAACATATTCAATAGTGACAATGGCCCTGTGTTGTGTGCCCTATTGACTCTTACAGAGAAGTTATGATTAGTAATGTTTCATTGACTAGGTAGTTCACAGTTCCCAAAGAGGAGCCTTTTCATCAATCTGTCCAAAGATGACATGCCTCAGAGTCAGATGGAACGTGGGGCACAGATGTAGAGGTACTATCATTGCCCCAAAAGAACCCAAGGGGGAACCTGTAGATTGCTTAGAAACAATGTGTTCAGAGATGTTCTGACACACCTCCAGAGCCACTGGGACTTAAATCCAGGCCCCCTGGCTCAGAGGTAGGGATACTACCACTGTATCATTAGAGACCTGGGAGCAGCACGCTTTGCCCATAGAGCATTGTAAAATGGTTGCCAAAAAGGGAGCCGATAAATTTTGAATGCTAATGATGGTCTCCTGGCAATTTATACTCAACGACCACACATCAGTTATTTCAGGAGCACCCAGGACACTAAGCAATTTAACATAGCAGGCAGACTTGTAATGGTTTCCAACTGTAAGCAGCCTAAACCATAGAATCATTGTAGTCTTTCATCTTTCGAATAGCTAGTTTTAAACAGCCCAGTGTATTATGCAACATCTTAAAAATGGGGAAGTATTTAAAACCATTTAAAAACTTAATTTTACTTGCACTACAATTGAAAGAACTTCTCAACTTAAAATATAAGGGATTTTAATTCCACTCAGCAGGTTCCAGCAAAACAGCAATTTGGTAATGGATGGATATCCATTTTCTCTGTGATACTTAATGAGGAATAAATATGACCTGGGACACCAGGGAAAACACACATGTTCTTCATCAAAATAGAACCATGGTATCTTTCATAGCAAACCAAGTGGATAGAGGAGGCTTCGGCCTAGCAGCTGATCTGAAAGACAGCACCTCTGACAGGGCAGTACTCCCCAGGACTGCAACACAGCATCAACTGGACTTTGTTATGATCAAGCCGTAGAACGGGACTTGAAGGCAAAACTTTGTGACAGGTATATGAGGAAATAACCTTTGAATCGAAAAGACAGTCCCTTTTGATTGACCTCTGACCCCAACTACCTACTTTCTCAGTGCACTCCCGAGATCACAAGACAATTTGGCCCTCACTCATCTTTATTGTCCATCATCAGTTAGCCAAAGAAGGCAGTGATGGACATTCCTCTTGAACCAATGCAGACCATAGCAACATTATGGGGCCATTTAAGAATTAATCATGTTGGCATGGGGATAGAGTTACATCGAGACAACTCAATTAAACATGGATGTCCTCCCTGAAAGAACACTCGAGAAGCAGTGATCATTTTCAACAAACTGACAGCCACATGGCCACTTCCATCAACGCCAATATTTTGTGTGGACTCTATTTGTTTAAGAAATTGAATTCAGTCTCTCATTATCACTGTAAAACACTCTGATTTACCCAGTTGCTAAATAACAAGAGTTAGTTCATTCATCCTGAATGGCATTAAACTCATTCCACTGTAACAGTCTGGTATCTTCTATATGAATCCGATGATTTTTGTCCATTCCATTAGTTGGTTAGCCTTTAGACAAAGAACATCCTGCGACCACTTCTAAAGTCACCTTTTGCTGGTTTGCACATACGTCCCTTCATCTTACCCCCCCCCCCCCCCGCCCCCCGGTTTTAAGTTTTATTTTAATTTATCTTCTTTGCGACATTTATTAAGAAGGTTCAGTGGTGACGACCACACCTCTAGGCCAGAAACCCAGGGTTACAAATCCCACAACATGTTGGCTGGGGCACCTGTGTTAGTAACATGGCCATTCAAATCACTTATTATCCTGTAAATCCTTCTGATATACCTCATTACAGGTGATAAAGCTAAAGAGTTTCCTGGGTCAGCCCCCTTCAGTTAGTAATGGAAAACCGTTGTGTCGCTTTGCCCATAAGTGAATATTAATCCAATGGAAGACAGTGGTTCAACCCTTGGAAGTAAAGACAGGATTAAAAAAAAAACAGACACACAGTGTTGTACAAATCCCAGATCAGACAGGCCTGTACATTTAAGAAAGTTACAATGCATCGCAGCAGGTGCCATTCTGATGTAAAGGTACCTCTCTCAGGTTCAGTCACTTTCTGTGTAACATAGGTAGTCTTAACATGCAGTAACATCTGTGATATTGTAGCCAAGATACCTGTCTCAGTCAGAAGCCAACTGTCTGCAGTATACATTGTGCAGGCTGACAAACAGAAAACCACACATTTCATCAGTCACATCATTTGCTATTTTATAAATCCCGTTGCGATCACCTCTTCCTGAAATGTCTCTGAGTTTTCCTGATACCTCCCATGCACCAGGTACTATAAATCTGCGGTAATAACACTAGACCAGCAATCCTGAGGTTTGCAGTGACACTGAAGAGACACATTTTCAAATGGAGCAGCTGGCAAAATTTCAGCTCAGTTAATAAACTCTAGTCTCAGTAATGGAGATCATGAGGCTACCAGATTCATTGTAAAATCCCACCTTCAGGAAAGAAAACCTGTGCAAAAATGTGCAGGATATATGGATTGGTCATGAGAAATGTAGGGTTTCAGGGATAAGGTAGGTGTTTGAGTCTCGGTGGGATGTTCTTTGAAGGGATGCTGTAGAATTGATGGGCTGAATGGCCTGCATCCACACTGTAGGGACTGTACAATTTCATGATTTTCACTTGGTCCAACCTACCTCCAAACCCACAGTTTTGCTTCGAGTTGGAAAATGATCATTTGAAAAAAATATATTGTCTTTACTTAGAAACATGTCCATAAGTGCTTAATTGATTAAATTTGGCAATCTCATTAATTTATTTTACAGCAAAAATCATGGCAGCATAAGAAGGGCATTGCTGAGATGCATACATCTTTTGTAAATGTTTAAATCTCCCAAAAGGGAGTGGGGTCGGACTGAACAATGATCCGAATTTTCTCATAGAGCCACTAGAGGGAAACCTGATACTGTAGCACACTGTTGCCCAGTGGATTCCTCATTTCAGTTCTGAATCTTACAACAAACATTGGCTTTCTGATACAGCATCTACGCTGGAGATAGACAGAACTTTGAGCCATAAAGAAAACACAATTACGTCTCATCATTCAACGCCAATTTGAAAAGAACTATTACATGAGATGAGTAGTTTCTCTTAAAGTTAGAAATCCAAATAGTAGGTGTGGGCAATGACATCAAATAATGAGGTGAAGTGCAGAACCCATAACTACATCATAAAGTTTAACAGTTGGCGAGTTAAGTAAGCTACAGTGAACAGTAGCATGGTAGTCATGCAACAAGTCATGTAAAGGGCCAGATTAGAGACATGAGTGCACATCCCACTATGACCGTCTAGACAGGCTTAAATTCAAGTCATTAAGAAAGCTGGGACAAAATGCAGTGTAATGATGTTTTCCTTTAAAATGTCTTGGAACTAGTGTCTTGTTGTAAAAGCATTTATTAATGCAGGGGGTCCACAATTTATGACCAGTTGTACTTACCAACATGATCCCAAACATGAGTGTAGTTTTAAAGACCCATTTTACAGGTTTCCTGGACTTACAAGCAGTCAGCCTCCATTGTCCTGCGCTGTGTTCCGACTTGTGTACAATTCAACTTCCAGAACCGAGCCCATCCTTTGCCCGAGGACAGCCTGTATTGTTCAGGGGAGCTAGATCTGACCTACACATGCCCCCAAACCTCTGGCAATGTATCTGACCATTAATTGCTCTTTGAAACGGCCCAGGCCAGTCACTCACTCGTGGATGGCAGCCAAACACTGGCCTTACCAGCTTTGCCCACATCCCCAGAATGGATACTTAACGAGTAGTAATGTGTGTGTCTTTACCCTCCATCAGGATTATATCAAATGACAGTTCTGGAGACGGGAATGGTTGGCTCAGCAGTGGGAAGAATTCTTGCTGAAGATGCAGATGAGGGAATAAATGCCGAACTGAGCTATCGGATCATTGATGGAGACAGGATGAACACATTTGACATTGTCACCGACAATAGCAACCAAGTTGGAATTATTGTCCTCAAGGAGGTAAGACCTTTCTGAAACAGAACTAGAACAATGTCAGGCTAGTGTCAACTGTGGCCTGGCCTGACAAAACAACAACTACAATTTGTGTTTACCTGAATCACAGTAAAACTCTCCAAGGTGTTTCACAGGAGTGTTATAAGGCACCCTTTAACATGGAGCCACATACTGGGGTAGGTGACCCAAGGCTTGCTGACATTGTAGTTGTCAAAGAATATGATAAAGGAAGATTGCGAAGTGAAGAGGCCAAGTTGTTTAGAGAAGGAATACAGCTTAAGGCCTGGGGCAACTTGGAGCCTGTCACTGAACGAGGGAATGACTAAAATTGAGGATATTCACGAGGTCAGCATGAGCGGAAGACAGATATTTTGGAAGGTTATGAGGTTGGAGGCGATTACAGAGACTGGGAGAGTTGAGGCCATGGAGAGATTTGAAAGCAAGGATGACAAATTTAAAATCAGAGTGTTAGATGAATTCACGTTTATGGAGGATCTATGTGGGAGGCCAGCCAGAAATGTGTTGGGACAGTCAAATCAGATTCCCCATTGCTTTTCCCTTCCCTAACTCATGAATCTCCTTCAGCTCCATAACCCTCTGAGATATCTGTGCTCAATTAACTCCAGCCTTTTGAGTATCTCTGGTTACAATTGCTCCACTGATAGCCTTCATTCTGAGGCTCAAAACTTTAGAAGTAGTAAAGGCAAAAGTGAGAATCTCACCATCAGATGGACTGAGACAGAGGTGAAGTTGGTGACTTTACAGTGAAACAGATTCCTAACATGTGACTCTTTATTCCCCCACTTTCTCTCCAAGCCCTTAGATTTTGAAACGAAGGACAGCTACACGTTAACTGTGGAGGGAACCAATACTCACCTGGACCTGCGGTTTTTAAACTTTGGCCCATTCCGTGATATAACCAGGGTGGTGGTGTCGGTCGAAGATGTGGATGAACCACCACAGTTTGAGATCAACTTCTACCAGGTGGAGGTTTATGAAGATGTTGCTGTCGGTACCACCATCCAAACCATTTCAGCACAAGATCCAGACGCGGCCAATAACTCAATTCGGTACGATGTAATGTTAGGGATGAGCCTCAGTAGCCTAAACCAAGAAACTGTGTCACTTTATCTCCTCAGCAGATTCACCACTGAATAAACACTAACATCCCAACTGCTCAAGTTTCACCCACAACTGATCCACTGAAACAAAAACAGAAATTGCTGCAGATACTCAGCGCGTCTCCAGTATCTGCAGAGAGAGAAAACTGTTACCATTTTCAGTCTGAAGAAGACTCAAAATGTTAACTGTTTTTCTCTCCAGCGATGCTGCCAGACCTGCTGAGTTTCTCCAGCAATTTCTGTTTTTGCTTCGGATTTCCAGCATGTGCAGTCCTTAGAATAGCAGAGCCCTTACAGTGTGGAAGCAGGTCATTCGGCCCATCGAGACTACACCGACCCGCCGAATGGCATCCCACCCAGACCCACCCTATCCCTGTAATGCTGCATTTCCCATGACTAACTTATCTACCTGAAACATCTTTGGACTTCCTTGTTTTTTGGAACTGACTGCCTGAGCCTTTGTGACCCATCAGTAGCAGCTTTAGTGCCACAAATCCAGTGTGTTATTATTTATTTATTCGGGGATGTGCTGCCACTGCTGCCTTTGAGAAGTGAGCTGATGTCTTAAACCAGGGCAATCCATGCCAGAGTAACCATAAGGTCTTACACCTTTAGGAGTATTACTCACAACCAAGTTCTCTTACCATTTCTCTGGATAGCTAGTAAGTTTAATTCGATCAATGCACAGATTACCATGGTAAGAAAGCTGGCTGCATAATGTCTGTCTCGGATTATACATTCTGTCTATCATGTCTTTGGCACATTTCCAGCCCTTCCATAACTTATACTGCATATTTATTTTCACTGCCAAACTCATCCCCCGAAACTTACTCCCTTGCTGCACAGCGTAGAGGGTGTGAAAATGATCAGCACTTCTCAGTGCTGCACTCCCTAAAGTAATGATGCACAAATTTCTTTGAATGAAGAACAGCTTGCCAAATGGATTAATAACTGTGGATCCACATTTCAATGATAATACTAAATGAGAAGCATAAAATGAATGTGTTGCATGAAAAGAATGTTTGAATAACTTTTCAGAAAGGTTTTTTTTGATGCTCTCCACACATATTCTGTGTGCTCCACTCCAAGTTGATGTAGTGAACCCCCTTTGCACTTTGGCAGACTCTTGCCACTCATGCCTTCCTCCCCAGTTATAGCTTCATTACCCTCTAGGATCTCCTTTCAGTCTCTATAGACCTCAGGGGTCAGCACATCCCCGAGTTTGAAAAGCACTGGTCTCAGAAATGCATCACAGAGTCTGATACAGAAAAGCAACTGACATTTGTAAAACACATTGATCTCTCCTCTTCTGTGTGTTCTGTGGTGGTTGTGTTGTGGGCATATCCTGTGTATTTGAGTGTGTGATATGTGTTTGTCTATGTTGTGTATGTGTGCGCTTGATGTTTGTGTGTCTCATACGAAGTGTGTATGTCTCTTGTCATGTGTGTGATATGCGTTTGTGTCATGTATGCGTCATATGTGTTCGGGTTGTGCATGTGTGTGATGTGAGTTTGTCTGTGTCATGCATGTTAGTGATGTTTGTGTTATGTGTGTTTGTAATATGTGCTTCTGTTATGTGTGTATAATGTTTGTCTGTGTTGTGTGTGTAATGATATTATCTGTCATGCATATGTGATGTGTTTCTCTGTGTTGTGCATGCCTGTGATGTGTGTTTGTGTCATGCATGTGTTTGATATGTGTTTGTGTCATGTCTGTGATGTTTGTCTGTACCATGCATGTGCATGATCTGTGTTTGTGTCATGCATGTGTGTGATACATGTGTTTTCCAAACTGCATTGTCCTTGTAAATTCATCTAATGTGAAGAAAGCCAGGATCTCCTTGCCATTCTTCATGTTGCTAGTCTGATGTAGAAACTGTAAATGGTCACTGGTGAAGATACTCAGAGGTTTTGTTTGAATTATAGTAACCTGGTGGAAGCCCCTGGGTCAAAGAGGAATGAAATATGCAGGATTGTCAGTATTCCTAAAGAGAAAGAATGTGAATGTCTCTGGGATAATAGAAGCTGAAGACATTGATTTGAACATATCCTGCACTGCCACAATGATGCCACCCGAAGGTTGCAGGAACAGCAACTCATATTCCGCCTGGGAACCCTGCAGCCATATGGTATCAATGTGGACTTCACCAGTTTCAAAATCTCCCCTTCCCCCACTGCATCCCTAAACCAGCCCAGTTCATCCCCTCCCCCCACTGCACCACACAACCAGCCCAGCTCTTCCCCCCCACCCACTGCATCCCAAAACCAGTCCAACCTGTCTCTGCCTCCCTAACCGGTTCTTCCTCTCACCCATCCCTTCCTCCCACCCCAAGCCGCACCCCCAGCTACCTACTAACCTCATCCCACCTCCTTGACCTGTCCGTCTTCCCTGGACTGACCTATCCCCTCCCTACCTCCCCACCCACACCTTCTCCACCTATCTTCTTTACTCTCCATCTTCGGTCCGCCTCCCCCTCTCTCCCTATTTATTCCAGTTCCCTCCCCCCATCCCCCTCTCTGATGAAGGGTCTAGGCCCGAAACGTCAGCTTTTGTGCTCCTGAGATGCTGCTTGGCCTGCTGTGTTCATCCAGCCTCACATTTTATTATCTTGGAATCTCCAGCATCTGCAGTTCCCATTATCTCTCTCCACTTCAAGTACTGCATGTTTACTCAAACATCAGAATCAAAGAAACAAAGTTTGTGTACACTAACTCGAAGTCATTGCCAGTTTTTCCTCAAAACCATGTTCTTTAATTTAATAAAGTGCCAGTTAATTTCTGTTTGTGCTCGGACAGTTCTACCAATTTCATTGTGGCTATGACTGTTGTTATCTGTATAAGCCTTCCATGAAAGAACTGCTTAACAGGTGACAATCCTACAGGTTCCTGTCTGCTCTCTGAGTAATGTGAGACTGTATTTGGTCAAAGTGGCTCAACAGCACCTTCTCCAGATAAACAGGGTTGGGCAATAAATGTGATCAGAGGTAATGGGAACTGCAGATGCTGGAGAATCCAAGATAACAAAGTGTGGAGCTGGATGAACACAGCAGGCCAAGCAGCATGTCAGGAGCACAAAAGCTGACGTTTCGGGCCTAGACCCTTCATCCCCCTCTCTGATGAAGGGTCTAGGCCCGAAACGTCAGCTTTTGTGCTCCTGACATGCTGCTTGGCCTGCTGTGTACATCCAGCTCCACACTTTGTTAACTTGGGCAATAAATGCTAAGCTCACCTTGTGATAGCTTCACGCTGTGAATGACTGAAAATTAACTCAACGATTCACTGAATTATGCCCTTTTCCAGGTAAAATCACAGTGCACATGAGGGCAAAATGGTGGTCATGTGACTGGATTTGTAACCCATACGGCCAGGCTAATAATCCAGGGACATGGCAGCTGATGGAATTGAAATCCAATTAGTAAAATATTTGGAATGCAAAGCTATTCTCCCATGCAATTACCATTCATTGTTGTTAACAGACATCTGGGTCACTACTGTTCTTGAGGGGATCTGCCCTCTTTATGCGGTTCATGCCTACATGTGACTCCAGACTCGTAGCAATGTGGTTGATGCTTAACTACCCTCCAACACTGACAAGGAAGGACGTGTACCAAATTCCATTCAAGGGCAATTGGGGATGAGCAACACACACTGACCTTACCAGGAATGCTCAGTTCCCATGAAAAAGTAAGAAAGAAATACAAAGTGGTCAAGACATTCCCCCTCTCTGATTTTAGATGTTGTTGAAGAATCAGATGGTCCAATCTTTACAGATAATGATCCAATAGTTTCTCAGAGGATGGTTTGAGAACTGGAGTCATCATTGTCCAGCCAGTACAATTGATATCATGTTGTCCAACTGGTTCTGCTCAGATACATTCTGAATTTTGTCCACAACTTGTGACAAGCCAACTTAAAGAAGAACTCTGCTGGCAGCAGAATCCAAGTATTCTGGGAGGTTGGAACATTGTTCATTAAAGGTTAAGACATTGACGGACAGACCTAGATAAATAATTGGGTTGGGCATTCTTTCTTTGTGGTTTCTAACCAGCCTCTGTCTGTACCATAACAAGTGTTCTGGCAAGATTCATTATCACATCAAAGCCCCTTGTCCATTCTAACTGCCTTTGTCACAAAGGGGCAGATATTGATCTTTCAGACAGTGGCCATGAAATACTGTCAAACCCCTCCACCCACCACCATATTGGCAGACAACATGTTACAAGGAGCTTCAGCAGAATTTGTGCAGGAAAATGTGAGGAAACTCTTTCCAAGAAAGGGATTCATGGTTGAAGAGATTGCCATGGTTGGGGAGACTGGAAGGACCAGTGAGCTAGAATATCACTCTGAAACCCTGCTCCCCCGACGTCCGCTATGAATGGGGTTGACTGCAGTTTCCAATCAATTCCCAACCAAAATGGCATCCAAGGTCCTGTTCCTATTGCTGAGCCCTGACTTCCTATTGTCTGAACTGGACAGTGTTCTGGATTCCCGGAAATTGGCACCACAATCATGCTTCTGTTAACGGAACACCATCCTCATTTCAAGGGATTTACCAGGGAAAGGCCACTCAAGTTCGTTAGGGGTTTACTACAGGCCCCCCAATAGCAGCAGAGAGATTGAAGAAAGCATAGGTCAGCAGATTTTGGAAAAGTGCGGATGTAGTAGGGTTGTTGTAATGGGTGACTTTAACTTTCCCAATATTGATTGGAACCTCCTTTGAGCAGAAGATTTGAATGGAGTTGTTTTTGTAAGGTGTGTTCAGGAGGGTTTCCTAACTCAGTACGTTGACAGGCCGACGAGGGGAGAGGCCATTCTAGACTTGGTGCTCGGAAACGAGCCGGGGCAGGTGTCAGATCTTGTGATGGGAGAGCATTTTGGTGATAGTGACCATAACTGCCTCACATTCTACATAGCTATGGAGAAGGAGACCATTAGGCAAAATGGAAGGATATTTAATTGGGGAAGAGGAAACTATGATGTGATTAGACATGAGTTAGGAAGCATGGACTGGGAGCAATTGTTCCATGGTAAAGGCACTATAGACATGTGGAGACAGTTTAAAGAACAGTTGTTGCGAGTGATGAATAAATATGTCCCTCTGAGGCAGGCAAGAAAGGGTAAGATAAAGGAACCTTGGATGACGAGAGCAGTGGGGCTTCTCGTCAAAAGGAAGAAGGTAGCTTACATAAGTTGGAGGAAGCTAGGGTCAAGCTCAGCTCTAGAGGATTACAGGCAGACGAGGAAAGAGCTCAAAAATGGTCTGAGGAGAGCCAGGAGGGGGCACCAGAAAGGCTTGGCAGAACGGATTAGGGAGAACACAAAGGCATTTTACACTTATGTGAGGAATAAGAGAATGGTCAAAGAAAGAGTACGGCCGATCAGGGATAGCATAGGGAACTTGTGTGTGGAGTCTGAGGAGGTAGGGGAAGCCCTAAATGCTTCTGTCTTTACGAAAGAAACGAACTTTGTAGTGAATGAAACCTTTGAAGAGCAGGGGTGCATGCTGGAATGGATAGAGATAGAGGAAGCTGATGTGCTGAAAATTTTGTCAAACATTAAGATTGACAAGTCGCCAGGCCCGGACCAGATTTGTCCTCGGCTGCTTTGGGAAACGAGAAATGCAATTGCTTCACCACTCGCGAAGATCTTTGCTTCCTCGCTCTCCACTGGAGTCGTACCTGAGGACTGGAGAGAGGCAAATGTAATTCCTCTCTTCAAGAAAGGAAATAGGGAAATCCCCAGCAATTACAGACCAGTAAGTTTCACGTCTGTCGTCTGCAAGGTTTTAGAAAGGATTCTGAGGGATAGGATTTATGACCATCTGGAAGAGCATGGCTTGATTAAATGCAGTCAACACGGCTTTGTGAGGAGCAGGTCATGCCTCACAAACCTTATCGAGTTCTTTGAGGATGTGACTAGAAAAGTTGATGAGGGTCGAGCTGTGGAAGTGGTGTATATGGACTTCAGCAAGGCATTTGATAAGGTTCCCCATGGTAGGCTCATTCAGAAGGTCAGGAGGAATGGGATACAGGGGAACTTAGCTGTCTGGATACAGAATTGGCTGGCCAACAGAAGACAGCGAGTGGTAGTAGAAGGAAAATATTCTGCCTGGAAGTCAGTGGCGAGTGGTGTTCCACAGGGCTCTGTCCTTGGGCCTCTACTGTTTGTAATTTTTATTAATGACTTGGATGAGGGGATTGAAGGATGAAGGATGGGTCAGCAAGTTTGCAGACGACACAAAGGTTGGAGGTGTCGTTGACAGTATAGAGGGCTGTTGTAGGCTGCAGCGGGACATTGACAGGATGCAGAGACAGGCTGAGAGGTGGCAGATGGAGTTCAACCTGGATAAATGCGAGGTGATGCATTTTGGAAGGTCGAATTTGAAAGCTGAGTACAGGATTAAGAATAGGATTCTTGGCAGTGTGGAGGAACAGAGGCATCTTGGTGTGCAGATACATAGATTCCCTAAAATGGCCACCCAAGTGGACAGGGTTGTTAAAAAAGCATATGGTGTTTTGGCTTTCATTAACAGGGGGATTGAGTTTAAGAGTCGTGAGATCTTGTTGCAGCTCTATAAAACTTTGGTTAGACCGCACTTGGAATACTGCGTCCAGTTCTGGTCACCCTATTATAGGAAAGATGTGGATGCTATGGAGAGGGTTCAGAGGACGTTTACCAGGATGTTGCCTGGACTGGAGGGCTTATCGTATGAAGAGAGGTTGACTGAGCTCGGACTCTTTTCATTGGAGAAAAGGAGGAGGAGAGGGGACCTAATTGAGGTATACAAGATAATGAGAGGCATAGATAGAGTTGATAGCCAGAGACTATTTCCCAGGGCAGAAATGGCTAACATGAGGGGCCATAGTTTTAAGCTGGTTGGTGGAAAGTATAGAGGGGATGTCAGAGGCGGGTTCTTTACACAGAGAGTTGTGAGAGCATGGAATGCGTTGCCAGCAGCAGTTGTGGAAGAAAGGCCATTGGGGTCATTTAAGAGACTGCTGGACATGCATATGGTCACAGAAATTTGAGGGTGTACATGAGGATCAATGGTCGGCACAACATCGTGGGCTGAAGGGCCTGCTCTGTGCTGTACTGTTCTATGTTCTATGTTCTAAGTTTGACCTCCCATTGGCTGGTTACTTGGGTTCTTTTTTTTAATTCCCCGGCAGTTCATGGGCATTACTGGCCATTCCAAGTCAGGATGGTGAGTGGCTCGCAGGGGAACTTGAAGTTGGCAGCGTTCCCGTACATCTGCTGTCCTTGTCCTTCTAGATGAAAGTGGACATGCGTTTGGAAAGTAAACAAAAACTGAAATTACTGTAAAAGCTGAGCAGATCTGGCAGCATCTGTGGAAAGAAATCAGAGTTAACATTCCAGTCTAGTGACCCTTCCTCAGTACTGGGTTTGGTAAATTTTCTGTCTTCCTGTCAAACCATGTTTTTCCAACATTTAGAAATGTTTCGTTCATGACAGGCGAAAGAATTGGCCAGTGTACTAACCTTGTAAATAACAGTTTGTTGAGTGACAGTCTTTAAATCTCCCGTATCCCATTATCTGTCCACGATGCTTCCTGACAGATAGGCTGTCTTCCAAGAAAGCTCAGCGCCCATGCTGCCTAGAATGTTAAATGATGTCATGACAGCAATTTTATCAATGCTACCCTTCCTGAAAGCAGACACAAATCTGTCAAGCTGTTCCTCATTGTAAAGTCCACTTGAATTCACAGCAGTTCATTGCAACCATATCAAATTTGTTTAAGTCATTCATGGGATGTGGGCATCACTGGCTAATCCACGATTTATTGCCTATCCCAGAATCTACTTTAAAGTCACTCTAGTCCACGATCCTGTCACTCAGTAAAGTTGGGAGGACGGATCAAGTTGAACCCTGCTTCGCAGAAGCTACAAGCAAAGGTTATCAATTGAGATCCCTCAGTTGAATTTCCTGCAGAGGGCCCAATTGATTCCACGCAGGCAATTGAGTCTTCCGCCTACAAGAACTGGGGGTCCTTTAAATATGCCCATCAAAGTAAGGTGGCATTATTACAAATGTAATTATAATCCTGAACTCTGAACGGAGGTAAAGGCAAGTGAAAGAGGGCCCAAAACAGAAGAGAATATTTTACAGGAAAAATGAAAAATATCAAATAATAATATAAAATATTATTGAATAATGAGAGATTTCAAAGCTTCAGAAGTGCAGAGGCATCTGGTTGTCCTAGTGCATGAATCACATAAGGTTAGGAAGCAAGTACAGTAATTAATGCAGAAAGTTAATAGAATGTAATTGTATATCGCAAGAGGCATTAAATACAAATGTAAAGAGTTTATGCTTCAGTGTTACAGGTGAGATCACACCTGGAGCATTGAGTATAATATAGGTCTCCTTTTTCTAAGGAAGCGTGTAACTGCATGGGAAGCAATCCAGAGAAGGTTTACCACATAATACCTGGAATGGACCTTATGAGGAACAGGTAGACAGGCTAGGTTTGTATTATAATGTAGGAAGTATGGCAATACCACTCATCTTAGAGTTTTGGATTTTGAACTAGTGGGATGTGGGGTTTTGTCTGTGTGTATGGCAAGGATTGATAATTAACTTGTCAGTCTTTCCAGGGCCTTCCTTTTCTTTTAAGAAGAGAGAGAAAATCGCAGGAATGATCATGGGAATTGTTTGCATTGAGAGTGTTTTATGATCAGAATGTGCGATTCTCTGCCACAAAAAATGCCTCAGGCCAAAACAATGAATGCTGTCCAGAAGGAGTTGGACGTAGCTCTTAGGGCCACATGGATTAAAGGGAGGAGGAGAAGGCGGGAACAGGAGATTGAGTTGGATGATCAGCCATGATGATATTGAATGGCAGAGCAGGCTTGAAGGGCCGAAAGGCTTACTCCTCCCATTTTCAATATTTTTATGTTTCCATCCCTCCTTAGCTAAGGAGACCGAAACTCTACCCTAGGGAGACATTCAGGAATGATGAATGCATCGCATTTTAAATCTCATGGAATAATATTTGACCAGTGATGGTTGAAACAAAAAAAAACAAATGTCTGAGAAAGTTAGGCTAACTTTAAATTACATTTCATTGATTTCTTCTGATGCAAGAAAATACACGGGTTATTAATGATGCCTTTTCCTTTCCTCTTTTTGCTGCCAATTTCAGATATTCGATTGACCGATCCACCGATCCAGCAAGATTCTTCTCCATTGACATGGCATCTGGAGCTTTAATGATTGCAAAGCCATTGGACCGAGAGCAGTTCTCATGGCATAACATCACAGTGCTGGCAATGGAAATGAGTATGTACCCAAAGATCATTCAATATCTGATTAAAAATTGTACAACCCCTTTTGCGCTAGCAGTTTGTGTTAATTCAGTTTGACTAGATGTTTCAGTCATGATGCAACATAAATTAAAAGGAGCTGGGGGCATGGAAAATGCGCTCGAGTGCCATGTGTCGGGAGCAAGGGGCATTTCAACCAAGCTCGCAAACAGACTTTCAAGAAGTCAATAGTTTAGATATTATCTAGTGCACAGCATTAATAACATTTTGAAATTGCTTTTTGATGAACATTTTCAGAATGACGCTGCACTGAAGTTAAAACTGACGCATTCTCAGGGTCTGAGGATCAGTTGAGAAGCCTTTAATTAAGAATTTTATTATACCCTGCAGGGCCATTTAAAGGTATTCAGTGCCTCAAAGTTATAAACCCACTATGCTTTAGCTAAGTTAGGGCTATCTGACAAAGCAGTGTTCCTGCCATTGGCAGGGAATGTATATCAGTAATTTAAGCATACAGCTTAGAACACCCCAAAATATGCATTAAGAAATGTAAAGCAGCTTGGAGTATTCATTAATAAATTCTGCTCTCATGTCGATCTAAGTTAAGGATGCCACTCTACAGAGAGTCAATGATCCTCTCACACCCAGTTTCATGATGTATAATGCCTTCCATTCAGCTTTGAAGTGTGGTAAGGATTTGTTGTGCCAACAATAGAGCATATCCTCACCTCATCACTTATTTTTCGCATTAGGGCCTGACAGAGGAAGAAAATCCCTGCGCCACCATTGAGAAATTGCGCACTCATGATTTTCTGATGGTGTGTGGGAGTGTAGCCAGAAAATCACGATCACAAGCATACAAGTGACAGCAGCCCCTAGATCCTGCTCCACCATTCAATAAGATTGTGGTTGATCTACCTCAACTCCCTTTTCACTGACTCTCCATCTCCCACAATTCCTTAAGAAATCAAAAATCATCTGCCAATTTCAACCTGAAATACACTTATTGATGGGACGGACATGACTTACTCTCCTGGGGAGAGAATTCCCAAGACTCACAAATGTTTGACTGAAGAATGTCTCCACATTTCAGTCTTAGACAATTGGCCCCTTAGCCTGATGTTGTACCCCTGTGTTTTTAAATCCCCAGCCAGGAGCAACATCTCAGAATCTGCCCTGCCAAATCCCTTCAGAACTGTGTCTGTTTCAATAAGATCACCTCTTGTGCTTCTAAATTCCAGAGAATATAGGACTCAATTTACACAATCTTTCATCCTAGGCCAACCCAAGAGACCTAGCAATGACCCAGCTTCTTGATCAATGAACAACTCCATGACAAAATTCTAATCCATTCATAAAGCACCGGGGATGAAATCAGTAATTAACACCAACATGCTGATATCAATATTGCTTTTATTTTTATGAGTTGTTAGTCAATCTGCAGTGTCCCTGCAAGTCAGTACTTTCAAGTCTGACTCCAGGGATTTCAATGCAAAAGTTTTACACATGATGCTTAGAACAAAAATAGACCATTTGACCCAACCAGACACTGTTGTTTCTCATGTATCTGATGTGGAGGTGATGGTGTTGAACTGGGGTGGACAAGGTCAGAAAACAGGTTTATTTCAGAGCCTCACTCCTTCTTGTGGCTCCCAAGCCTTGTGTTTTCAAATAAACCTGTTGGACTGTAACTTGGTGTCGTGTGATTTCTGACCTTATGCATCTGAGTTCTTCCTATCTTTCCACATCTAACTCTGTCAGCTATAATCTTCTTCCCCCTTCTCTGTTTTTCCTCCCCTTATATAAGTCTACACTTTTTGTTTCAACTTTTAGATGAACAATCATAGACATCAAATTATACAACGCTTATAGAATAAGCCATCATAGCCAGACCATAAGAGTTTAAGAGCAGGAACGTTACACTGGAACTTAATAAAACATTGGTAAGGTGACAGCTAGAGTATTGTGTGTATAAACCACATTATAGGAGTGATGTGACAGCACTGGAGAAGATGCAGAGGAAATTTACCGGGATGTTGCCCGGGTTGGAGCTTTAGTTGTGATGAGAGATTGGACAGACTGGGCTTGTTTTCCTTGGAGCAGAGGAGACTGAAAGGGTGATATGTTTGAGGTATATAAAATTACGCAGGGACACAGATAGGGGGGACAGGAAGAAACCTTTCTGTTTGATGAAGGGATGAATGACCAGGGACATTGATTTATGGTAAGGGGTAGGGGGTATGTGAGGAACATTTTTTCACCCAGAGGGTGGGAACCTGAAACTCTCTGCCTGTGAGAGTGCTAGCGCCAAAAGTCCTCATAACAATTTAAGAAGTATTTAGACATGCAATTACAATACCAAGGCATACAGGCCAACACCCGAGTGCTGGGAAAAGGGTTTAGAATATCTGATTCTTACCAGCACGAATGCAATGGGACCAAAAGTCTTTTTCTGTGCTGTAGACATATAAAACTCTATGATTCTAATTCATAATAAAGATATAGATGATCACTAAAATAGAAGCAAAGAGTATAATAATAAAAGGATTATGCATTTATGATCAGTTCAATATACAAATAATTCCAATATATTGGAAACTGCAGGTCTCTTTCATTCAGACAAAAAAAGCTTCCACAATCTATATTGTATGTTTAAGTCCATGAAACAAACACTGCCAGGTGGAGTCCAGTACATTCTTTATTGCTTCCTTAAAGTTAATGCATTCTGTGGAGCCTTTGTTGCAGTGAGCTCTACAATCTCACTGTTCTCTTAGTAAACATGTTTGTCCTGAATTCCTGACTGGACTGCTTGATGGCTATCCCACACAGATGATCTCTAATCCAGGCTGGCACTCCCCTGTGTGTTCCACGGTAATGCTGCACCATCAGAGATATCAAGCCGAGATGCCAGTTTCCCCGTTGACATTGTTCCAAAGAAAAGCAGGGGATTTATCCCTGCTCCTCTAGCTGATAAGTCTCCCATAATCACATCACCAAAAAGCAAACTGTCTGATCTTTGCCATCTATTTATTTGCTGGAACCTTTTCCTACATTAATGCCTGCCACAATACACATGAAAAATGCTTCATGGGCTGCAATTTGAAATATTGTGAGATTGTAAAAGGTGCTACGTAAATGCACTTTCATTCCCTTTCTTTAATTCAGAGTGAAAATGATTTCTGAAAAATTTGAAAGGGTATGAGATCAGAATGAGGTGGCAGAGCGAAGATGTATTGACTAACTTGCATCTTATAGATACATGCCTGCCCTTTGCCAGCCAGACTTCAATAATATTTAGACTTTGAGGATCGATGAAATCAGCTGCCTTGATGGCGTTTGTTTTATTTCAGAGAACCCCACACAGATTGGGAGTGTTTCCGTCATGGTGAAAGTCCTCGATGTTAACGACAATGCGCCAGAGTTTGTGAAGGACCATGAGGCCTATATCTGTGAAAATGCCAAGCCTGGTCAGGTAAGGAAAAGATGGGACTAAGGTTATTTCATCAAGATTCTGTATGAGATTCGCACGGCAACATAACATCCTGTTCGACTCCGATGAACTGACTATTTGAAGCATAATGCTACGTTTTTATGGGTAGGATAAATTTTCGATTTTTTCTCTCCTCCTTCAAAAACCCTTTTGTCTGGGAACTCATTTCTAGAAACTTTTTACACACTGACAACTTTATAAAAGGTGATCACTTCAAAAATGAACTGGCACCGACCCAAGAGATGATAGAGAACAGCTAATGCTTCCTGGGGTATACATTTAGGGGCTGATCTTCTGGTGGATTTCAAAACAACTAGCCAATTTTCCCCCATAAGGGCAATTTGTCAAGAAGGGGAGAAAACAGCCTTGAGTTTGTACTGTATTATGAAACATAAATAAAATGTTGCAGAAGATAGACGGACTCCCTGTTCAGTAAATGGATGATAAGCAATAACAGACAGCCATTCTGTTCATATGTTCTTGCAATTTCCTGATATTCATGGATTTTTGTTTCAAGTGTACATAAATGGTACTTGATTTTGTTTGGCCAATAGAGAACATTTCTTCCTCAGACTTGACCCAATTCTGTGGTGGCTTGGATGGATTCATTTTGGCATGTCTCCATTCAGCCTCTTCAGGATAATGATTCTACTTCCATGTACAATACATCATCTTGAGCTGTCAATTCATCCCTATATGCCCATAGGCTCTTGTAGCCACAGGGGTGTTCCTGAAGCTATCTGACCATCCTCCCATCACTCGTTCTTGTAATACTTGGAGATTTGCATCTTGCTTGATAGTTTGCTTGAAACTTAAGAAAGAGGCTTAGTTCTGAATCTCTTGTGACTGGTGACGTATTTCTGCAGTGGCAGCTGGAACAACCTGGTACTTGTGGCTTTCCATTGCAGTAAGAGTGAAGGCAGATGGTAGAAAGAATAAAGGACACTGAGTTTCCAGGGGCCTGTTACTTTAATTCTCCACCCAGAGGTGTGCTGCCTCACTGAATATCTCTGTTCTCAGCCTGCTGATGGATTTGCCTGGTTGAGTGCAATACTAACAACTCTCTAGAAGTTCAACCTCAGCCATAACACAGCAACCCATTTAGCCGCCATCCATCCACCAACTTAAAATATTCACTTGGTCTACCACTGATGCACAGTGGCAGCAGTATGTACCATCTACAAGATGCATTGCAGCAACTTGCAAGACTCTTTCAACATCACCTTCTAAACCCCTGATGTCTGTCTCATAAGGGCAGCACGGTGGCTCAGTGGTGAGCACCGCAGCCTCACAGCACCAGGGACACGGGTTTGATTCCACCCTTAGGACACTGTGTGGCGTTTGCACATTCTCCCTGTATCTGCGTTGGTTTCCTCTGGGTGCCCTGGTTTCCTCACACAGTCCAAAGATGTGCAGGCTGGGTGGATTGGCTGTGCTAAATTGCCCGTAGTGTTCAGGGCTGTGTAGATTAGGTGGGTTATAGAGAGATGAGTCTGGGTGGGATGCTGTGAGGGTCACTGTGGACTTGTTGGGCCAAAGGGCCTGCTTCCACACTGTAGGGATTCTGTGATTTATAATACAGACAGACAAAGGCAGAAAGCATAGGAGAACATCACAGCGCACACACACAGAGCAGCATGGTGGCTCAATGGTTAGCACTGCTACCTCACAGTGCCCGGGTTCAATTCCACTGTCTGGACTTTGTACATTCTCCCCATGTCCGCGTGTGTTTCCTCCCACAGTCCAAAGATGTGCAGGTGAGGTGGATTGGCCATGGAAAATGCAGGGTTGCAGAGATAGGTTAGGGGAGTGGGTCTGGGTGGGATGCTTTTGAGAGAGATGGTGTAGACTTGGCAGGCTGAATGGCCTGTTTCCACACTGTAGGGATTCTACGGTTCTATGAAATCACACACCATCCTGACTTGCAGCCATATTACTGTTGCTTCACTATCACTGAGTTAAAAACCTGGAATACTTTCCCCATTAACACTGTGGATACTGTGGATACCCTAACTGACCAAGAATGCAGTAGTTCAAGAAGGCAACTGACCACTACCCTCTCCTGGACAACAAATGCTGGCCTAGCCAACAATGCCCACATTTCACAAACAAATGAGAAGTATGATACAAAATTCTTATTTACAGCAATTTTGCACAAAACCAATTCCTTGTCAATGACCAGAATAGACTATTGCACCGTATGTACAGTTTCTGAGGCAGTTGTGAGACGTCATATCGTTTGCTGTAAATTTGCATCACCTTTTTGTGATAAATAAAGTGCACCGAATCTGCTGCTGTTGACAACAGAATGACTTTTGTGAATTTGCTTCTTTTTCAACAGCTCATTCAGATGGTCAGTGCAGTGGACCTGGATAATCCTCAAGGAGGTCATCACTTCTACTACAGTTTAGCTCCCGAAGCAGTGAGCAACCCAAACTTCACTGTGCGTGACAATCAAGGTACCATTACATTCAGCTCTGCAGCTCATTAATAGCACACTGCAGCTTTTCTTATGGTCAGCTATTTGGTTTGAAATTCACATGAGAGTGAAGCATAAACAGAAAGTTATAAAGTTTCTTTTTGTGTTCAATTCAATTTTCTGTGTTGTTTCCTGATTTATTCTTTGTAGAGAGGTGGAAATTTATTTTGTGAGGCTGGATGAACACAGCAGGCCAAGCAGCATCTCAGGAGCACAAAAGCTGACGTTTCGGGCCTAGACCCGAAACGTCAGCTTTTGTGCTCCTGAGATGCTGCTTGGCCTGCTGTGTTCATCCAGCCTCACATTTTATTATCTTGGAATTCTCCAGCATCTGCAGTTCCCACTATCTCGGAAATTTATTTTTCTATGTTTATTTGTAACACCATTTTGCCCATGATCTTTGAATATTTCAGCAATGGACATTCAAAATTATGTATTTTTCCAGAACTGCAGAGCAAATATTACTAGTTTCTAAAGAGTAACTTGCTTTGGACCAAGTGAATACTGAAACAATTATGATTTCCCCCAACAAAAGCAAACAAAGCAGTACTTACCATGTGATATGGATCTTTAGCTAAACACTAAACACCATGATCTTTGTGGGAATACAATTGTAGTTAATTGGCATGCTCTGTGTATCTCACACTGTCTTGTATTTCACAATCTGTATTGTTTACCAGTCACACTGTTGTCCAGCAGACTTAAAATCCATGTCACCAACATCTCTAATGTTACCAAAATGAACCAAACATCTTGTCCCCTTTTTAAAAAAAGAAATCCAGGCTGTATTGATTATGAAATGAAACAACAATTTATCTTTCATTTACTGAGTGACGGGGTCTCAGATTAGGCCAGCATTTACTGTTGAGCCCAAAAATGCCCCAAAGGCAGTTAAAAGTCAGCCATGTTACCTCTGCTTCGGGGTCACATAACAGCCAGACTACATGAGGAAAGCAGATTGTCTTCTCTAAAAGATATTGGTGAGCCAGGTGGGATATTTCATGACAATTGAAGGTCATTAACACAGGCATCATTATACTAGCTTGTCTTTTAATTAATCCAGATCTTTATTGAATTCAAATGTTACCATTTGACATGGTGGGGGTTCAAGCCCAGTTCCGCAGAACTTTACCATGGAGTTCTGGATGGCCAGTCTAGTGACGTCACCATGGTATTGGCCCCACATAGCCACAAAGCAATGGATAATCAGCTTTGAAATAAGTTCTTAAAATCAAAGGCAAAGGCTTGCATTCTACTTCATGATCTCAGGATTTATAAAAAAGTGAGTTACTGTTAATGGAGTGTAGCTGCTGTTATAATGTTAGAAAAATGGCAGCCAATTTATACACAGCAAGATGATCATGCCCAGGTTATTTGCCACAGCAATGTTGATTGAAGGATAAATATTGACTAGGACTCAAGAACAAACCCAATGGTCATTTTCAAAATAGTGTCATGGGATCACTTCAAGGGACCTGTGGAATGTTGCATGAGGATTGTTTATATGATTGCATTTTTACCTTGTGTACACGTGAACACTCATAGACCACTGGACTGCAGCCTGCAAAATGCACAAACATTTATATTAATTTGTCAATAGTAAGTGGCATATTGCCAAAGGGAGTAATGTCAGTGTCAACAAGGTAAGTGCTTTAAGCCAATATTACTAATTACCCATTGAGACACTAGTCTGGAGTATCTGTGGGCTCTGGGTCTCTATGCATAAACTGTCCCCAAGGTTGCTTGCACCTTCTCACGAAGTCAAAGCTGTTAAACTCTGCCATCCACCACCCCGTACTGTGATACCCCTCTATTAACATCTGTACTTGCTATGTTCCTAACAGATTTAATGTTTCAACTCCTCTTCAGGACTGTTTTGATGAAATCACATTGGAATTGAAACATTAACTCTGCTTCTTTCTCCACAGCGTTGCTAAAGCTGCTGAGTTTCCCCAGCATTTTCTATGTTTATTTCAGATTCCCAGCTTTTGCACTATTTTGTTTTTATGTGGAGGCCCGACCGAACGGTAGCAATTCTAACAGGTTCGTGCATTTACAGACCCAACCCCTGCTGCTCCCATTGCGCAGTCACAACAACTTTCAAGGCTCAGTATGGGGGTCAGATGGAGAAAATAATTGGGAAGCGTTGCTGAAGAGGCTTTGGTATTAGCAGGTGTTTACACAGGAGCTGGAATCAACATTCTCACAGTTACGCTCCCGTTTTTAGCTAGTATTTCCTCAGTAATGGCATTGTGAGGCTGGTCTTCATGTCATGAGGAGATAGTAGGAACTGCCGATGCTGGAGTCTGAGATAACAAGGTGTGGAGCTGGAGGAACACAGCAGGCCAGGCAGCATCAGAGGAGCAGGAAAGCTGACGTTTTGGGTCTGGACACTTCTTCAAAACAAAACCCAGTTCCACACCTTGTTATCTCTGGTCTTCATAGCATGTTGCCTGGCATAAGGCAACTCAAGGTTACTCCTCTGTCTGGTTGCTCACGGATGGGGTGTCATAGGGAGGTCAGGAAGCTCAACTGAAACTGATACAAAACAATCTGAAACCAGAAAAGTAGCTGAGGTCAGGGAGTCAGCGCTCCAGCCAATGACTTCAAAAGTCTGGAATTCTGCAGAAGCAGAGATTTCAAGTCACTATGTATATATTTCACTTACCCGACAGCTTTTCATGACTCTGTTAGCTAATTTGATCTGACTCATCTCCTGAATGGTTCTCTGTAAACTAGTTTGAATAGTTTACCCTAAATACAACCCTTTCGGCTCTGCTATCAGAAGAACATGAGAACTAACCCTAACTTAATTCCAGGTATCTACCCCATCATATCGTAAGTCTTGGTTGCAGCATTAGGGCGAACTGGATCCTGGCAATAACCTCACCTTAACTCTTACTTTAACTCTCGCTGGCAGTTTCAAGTTCCTATGTTGTATTGTAAATGGTCATATGTATCTTGCAACTAAGGTTTACATTAACATATGAATTTGCAGTTGATGAGTCCACCACAGATTCATATTTAATTTATTGGAATATTTTAAAACTAAAGCTAATATTTTTCCCACTAGCTTTCTCTCAAAGCACTTCACAATCTTTCATTCAATATCAAGTACTGTGAGATGTTTTGCAGAGATTTGATAAAGGGCTGTATTAATGCAACTGCTTTGTTTTCTCTCTGTCTTCTTGTTTCAAAGTACATATTATTCTGTGGCCCCAAGGACATGACTAGCAGGTGGCTTAGGTCAAAGTTGACTTAAGTAATTGAGGCAGTTCTAAATGAGAGTTACACTGGACTCGAACTGTTAACTCAGTTCCTGTCTCCACAGATTCGGCCAGACCTGCTGAGTTTCTCCAGTGTTCTTTGTATTTGTTTCAGATTTTCAGCGTCAGCAGTATTTTGCCCTTTTTAAAGTAATTTAGCTGTTTATGGCTAACACACAGGGGACATCAGAACATAGGAGCATAAAAAATAGGAGCAAAATAGGCCATTCAATCCCTCAAAGCTCCCCCCATCATTCTATAGAGATTATGGCTGTTTTTCTCAGACTTCAAGCCTTTTTCCTGCCAGCTCCCCAGTGCTCTCAACTCTTCAACATTTCAAACCTGTATCCATATCCTCTTTAGATACTGACAGTGATCTAACCTCCACATGTATGTGGGGTGGAGAATTACAGACGTTCACTACCCTCTTGGGAATAAGTTCCTCTGCATCTCAGTTTTAAATAAGTGTAACTATTCTGTAACTATGTCCCCTAATTTCAGATTCTCCCACAATGGACACATGGTGGCTCAGTGACTAGCACTGCTGCCTCACAACTCCCAGAGACCTAGTTCCAGTTCCAGCCTGGGGAAACTGTCTGTGTGGAGTTTGCATGTTCTCTCTGCATCTGTGTTAGTTTGCTTCCACAGTCCAAAGATGTGTAGGTTAGGTGGACTGGCCATGCTACATTGTCCATAGTATGTATGCTGAGTGCTTTAGGCTTTGAGAAATACAGGGTAGAGTGTTGGGTCTGGGTGGGATGTTCTTTGGATGGTTGATGTGGACTTGATAGGCCAAATGGCCTGCTTCGAGTAGTGAAACTATTTAAAGAAATCTTCTCAACATCTACCCTGTCAGTCCCCTCAGAATCTTGTACAAGGTTGTCAGATTTACAAACATCTGACTTAAAAACGTGATCTGTACAGGGGTGTAATTTCAAAGGTACAACGTTTCTGTACTCATAAGCAGCTGTTTTATATTGTCCTGCATTGTGTTGCAACTTGCGTACAAATCAATTTGCAAACAGGCTCAAGAGCAGAACCAGTTCGCAACCCCAATCTGCTTCCTGTGCTAGCCATCCTTTCTTAAATACAGGAAGCAAAACTACACAGTATTACAAATGAAGCCTCACCAGCGAAATCAAACTCCGAACCACTAGCAATAAAAGCCAAAATTCCATTTGCATTCCTAATTACTTGCTGAACTTGTATGTTTACTTTTTTGAGTTTTGTGCACAAGAGCACCCAGATTCTTTTGTTTTGGAACTTTTTGAGTCTGTCTCCAATTAAATCATAGTTTGCCTTTTGACTCATCCGACTGAAATGCATGACTTCTCACCTTTCTACATTGAACTCCATCTGTCAATGTTTTACCCATTCATTCAACCTGCCCCCTTATGTCCTCATCATAATATGCCCACTCAGCTATTTTCATACAATTGTTAGAGTTAAAAACATTACACTCTACTCTTTCTTCCAAGTTATTAATATGGATAGTAAATAATTGAGATCCCAGGGCTGATCCACAAGTTACATCTTTCGAAACTGAAAAAGACCCATTAATCCTGACTGCGTGACTGGTGTGTTAACCATCCTCAATCCATGCTAATACATTACTCTGATACTGGGACCTCCCATCTTGAGTAATAACCTTTTGTCTGATATTTTATCCAATGCCTTCTGGAAATCCAAATAGACGACATCTGCCACTTCTGCTTTATCAATTGTCCCTGTTATATCCTCAAAACAAGCAAATTAATCAAACACTGTTTCCCTTTGCCAGAACAATATTGACTCTGATTGCATAAAGCTTTTCTAAATGTTCTGCTATTTCTTTCTTTTTAATAGATTCTGACATATTTCCAACAATAGGTATAAGGCTCATAGGGAGGTGATGGCCTAGTGGTATTATCGCTGGATTGTTAATTCAGAGGCATTCTGTGGATCTGCGTTCGAATCCTGCCATGGCAGATGGTGGAATTTGAATTCAATAAAATATCTGGAATTCAGAATCTAATGATGACCATGAATCCATTGTTGATTGTTAGAAGAACCCATCTGGTTCACTAATGACCTTTAGGGAGGGAAACTCGCATCCTTACCTTGTCTGGCTGACATGTGACTCCCGACCACAGCAATGTGGTTGACTCAGCTGCCCTCTCGGCAATTAGGGATGGACAATAAATGCTGCCTAGCCAGCGATGCCCTCATCCTGTTAATGGATAAAGGAACTGGCCTATAGTTTCCTGCTTTTAGTCTCCCTCCATCCTTGAACAGGGATGTCATGAGCAGCTTTCCAAACTGCTGAAATCTTCTCAGAATCCAGTGAGTTCTGGAATATTTTGATCAATACCTGCACTATCTCTGCAGCCACTTCCATTAAAATCCTTGGATACAGGTCATTGGGTCCTCGTGACTTGTCTGTCTTCAGTCTCAATGGTTTGTCAAACACTTTGTCCATCATGTCAGAAACTGTTACAACACATTTACCTCCCATTAGTACCTTATCTGAAATCTGTTATCTTTGCAAGATTAGTAGTGACCCCAATGTGAAGACTGATCAAAAATATTGGTTTAAATTATCTGCCACTTTCCGGTTTCCCATTATCAGTTCCTCAGTTGCATCCTGTAAGTCTCCCACAATCTCACTATTTTCCATGATCAATTTTTCCCTCTTTATTAGACTTTAGTCATCCATTCCTGGTTCCAAAACTAATTCAAAATCCTCTGGTTTAACATTAGTTTGCACTACTTTCTATGCTCTAGGTTATGATTGAAAAGTTTTCTTAACCCTCTTGGTATAAATTAGGAAAATAAAGAAATAAAGTTAAAAGATGAACATTGCAGTCTGTCTATAACCATGGGGTGGCTCATCCTTCTCATTGAAACCTGCTTTCTGATCAGAGTTACTTTTTGCTGACCATTATGAAATACTTGCTGAAATGTCTACCATTTCTCATCTACTGACTTTCCTCTTAGTCTGTTTTCCCAACCCACTTTGATAACTCCTTCTTCATTCATCTGTAAGTGCTTTTATTTAAGTTGAGAACGTTGGTTTTGGACTTGAGGTACTATCCCTCAAACTGAATTTGAAGTTCTGCCGTGTTGTGATCACTAATCCCTAGAGGATGCTTAACCATGAGATATTTTATTACTCCACTAATACATATTACTGGATTGAAAATTAGAATTAGGTTTTATGTCATATGTACTCAGGTATGGGGATACAGGAGTACAGTGAAAATTGTACAATGTTGCCCACATGGCACCATCTTAGGTAAAAAGTACCTAGGTACAAATCTTAGGTACTAAAATAGATTAGGTACAAAAATAGAGAAATAAAGAAAGAAGCTAAAAGTGTGGAGTTGGAGGAACACAACAGGTCAGGCAACATCAGAGGAGCAGGAAAGCTGACATTTCGGGTCAGGACCCTTCTTCAGAAATGGGAAGGTGGGGGGAGCTCAGAAATAAATAGAGAGGAGGGTCGGGCTGGGGAAGGTAGGTGGGATGGTGATAGGTGAGTGCAGGTAGGTAGTGGTGGGGATTGGTCAGTGAGGTTGGAGGGGCAGGTAGGTGGGAGATGGTTAGGCCCTCAGCCCCACCCCTCCTCTCTCTATTTATTTCTGAGCTCCCTCACCCCTCCCAATTTCTGAAAAAGGGCCCCAAACCGAAATGTAAACCTTCCTGCTCCTCTGATACTGCCTGACCCATTGTGCCAGGTCCACACTGTGTTGTCTCTCAGGCCAGCATCTGCAGTTCTTGCTATCTCTGAAGAAGCTGGAAGTTCTACATTACAGTTTTTCTTAGTATAAATTAGGAAAATAAAGAAATAAAGTTAAAAGATAGACATTGCAGTCTGTCTATAACCTGCAGCCGCTTCACGCTGGGGGCTTTCCACATCTGTTCTCATGCTGCCCTGCTTTGGGCTGACCCCCAAACTGGCTCACATGCTATTGACAACCATGTGCAGCAGACTGACCACCCAGGCTCCCATCCACTGACCGCTGGCCGCCCCACTCTACTCCAGCCTCCTGGGTAAATGGTGCAAAGTATTGTTATAAGAAACAATCCCTGAATATCTCTTAACAAATTTGGCTTCCATGATACACTTACCTATCCGATTTCTCCATGCAAATTAAAATCCCCCCATATTAATTTTGTTACCCTCCTTACACACATTCATAATTTCACTCTAGCTTCTTTCCCTTACAATTCCTTATTTGCAACTGATTCTATATCAGGATCTGTTGCACCTTAACCGCCACTCCACACCCCTCATTTGTTAATAAAGCTACCCCACCACCTTCTCCTTTCTGCCTGTTTTTCCAGAACATCAGCTGAGCTTGAATATTGAGTTCACTGTCTTAGTTACCCTGCAGCCATGTCTTTAGAATGACTGTCAAGTCATATTCAATTATTTCTTTTTCTATGATCAATTATCATACATTCAGTCATAGAGCCTTAAAGCTTTGACTTTTCACCATTATTATTTACTCTGTTCTAATTTCTGCTCCACACTTCTGCTTCTATTTTCTGCTCCCCGTCACACTTTGATTATCATTCCCCTTTTCACTATCCTGCACCTCTGCTTTCTTGTACCTTTTCAATTTTAATTCAAACATCCACCACCATTCTTCCACCTTACCCAACAGTCCTAGTTGTACAATTCACCAGGACTCTATCCTAGCACAGTTCAAATCAAGTCCATCCCAGCAGAATAGTTCCCTCAGTCCCCAGCAGTTCACAAATATCCCTCAGGGAGGGAAAGTTTGGTCCCAGAACCACAGCAATAGGGTTCACTTTTAAATTCCCTCTGAAATGGCCAAGTAAGCCATTAACCGCTGCAAAACCTGGCATAAGGTGGACTAGCCAGATTTGGCCAAGATATTGGACCAATAACAGCGCACACAATCCTGTCAACCTTACAAAGCCCTGTGGTGGAATATTCTTCCCTGGATGCATGTAGTCAAACACTACACCATCTGATCAAAATAGTAGGAATTTCCAATGCTGGAGTCTGAGAGAACAAGATGCAGAGCTGGATGAACACAGCAGGCCAGGCAGCATCACAGGAGCAGGAATGCTGACATTTCGGGTCTGGACCCTTCTTCTGTTATCATCTGGTCAAAGCAGCCTGTTTCATTGATAGCCCATTGACCACCTTCAACATTCACTCCCTCAGTCATCAACACTAGTAGCAGCATTGTAACAAGATGCATTGTAACAACTCCCCACTGCTCCTTAAACAGCACCTTCCGAACCCATGGCCTCTTCCAGCCAGAAGGACAAGGGCAACAGATACATGGGAACACTACCACTTTCAAGTTCTTTCCAAACCAGTCACCATCCTGACTTGGAAATATATCACCATTCCTTCAGTGTTACTGGGCTACAAAATCCTGGAATTGCCTCCCTAAGGGCATTGTGAGTGTTGCTAAACATCAAATATTGATAAGTCCCCTGGGCCGATTGGGATTTATCCTAGGATCCTCTGGGAAGCCAGAGAGGAGATTGCCGAGCCTTTGGCATTGACCTTTAACTCGTCATTGTCTACAGGAATAGTGCCAGATGACTGGAGGATAGCAAATGTGGTTCCCCTGTTCAAGAAGGGGAGTAGAGACAACCCTGGTAATTATAGACCAGTGAGCCTTACCTCAGTTGTTGGTAAAGTGTTGGAAAAGGTTATAGGGGATAGGATTTATAATCATCTAGAAGAGAATAAATTGATTAGGGATAGTCAGCACGGTTTTGTGAAGGGAAGGTCATGCCTCACAAACCTTATTGAGTTCTTTGAGAAGGTGACCAAACAGGTAGATGAGAGTAAACCGGTTGATGTGGTGTATATGGATTTTAGCAAGGCGTTCGATAAGATTCCCCACAATAGGCTATTGTACAAAATGCGGAGGAATGGAATTGTGGGAGATATAGCAGTTTGGATCGGAAATTGGCTTGCTGAAAGAAGACAGAGGGTGGTAGTTGATGGGAAATGTTCATCCTGGAGTCCAGTTACTAGTGGTGTACCGCAAGGGTCGGTGTTGGGTCCACTGCTGTTTCTCATTTTTATAAATGACCTGGATGAGGGCGTAGAAAGATGGGTTAGTAAATTTGCAGATGACACTAAGGTCGGTGGAGTTGTGGATGGTGACGAAGGATGCTGTAGGTTGCAGAGAGACATAGATAAGCTGCAGAACTGGGCTGAGAGGTGGCAAATGGAGTTTAATGCAGACAAGTGTGAGGTGATGCACTTTGGTAGGAGTAACCGGAAGGCAAAGTACTGGGCTAATGGTAAGATTCTTCGTAGTGTAGATGAGCAGAGAGATTTCAATGTCCATATACACAGATCCTTGAAAGTTTCCACCCAGGTTGACAGGGCTGTTAAGAAGGCATACAGTGATTTAGCTTTTATTAATAGAGGGATTGAGTTCCAGAACCAAGAGGTTATGGTGAAGCTGTACAAAACTCTGGTGCGGCCGCACTTGGAGTATTGTGTACAGTTCTGGTCACTGCATTGTAAGAAGGATGTGGAAGCTTTGGAAAGGGTGCAGAGGAGATTTACTAGGATGTTGCCTGGTATGGAGGGAAGGTCTTACGAGGAAAGGCTGAGGGCTGAGGCAGTTTTCATTAGAGAGAAGAAGGTTGAGAGGTGACTTAATTGAAACATATAAAATAATCAGAGGGTTAGATAGGGTGGATAGGGAGATCCTTTTTCCTAGGATGGTGACGGCGAGCACGACGGGGCATAGCTTTAAATTGAGGGGTGAAAGATATAGGACAGATGTCAGAGGTAGTTTCTTTACTCAGAGAGTAGAAAGGGAATGGAACGCTTTGCCTGCAACGGTAATAGATTCGCCAACTTTAGGTACGTTTAAGTCGTCATTGGACAAGCATATGGACGTACATGGAATAGTGTAGGTTAGATGGGTTTGGGATCGGTATGACAGGTCGGCACAACATCGAGGGCCGAAGGGCCTGTTCTGTGCTGTAGTGTTCTATGGTAATTCTGTGGTATTGCGGTGAATCAAGAAGGCAGCTCAGCACCACCATCTGTGGGACTATGAGGAAGGGCAATAAATGCTTCTCAAACATAAATCTTTATATCAGATCTCCATCGTCTGCAATATATTGCTTTTAGTCGATGATTGACTCATTACCATCCCCTGAGCAAATCAGTTAATTGTACAGGGATGGTTGTTAAAAAGTTACCTTGTACACAACACCCACATCCCATGGATGAATGAATGAAGAGACACTTTGCAAATACTGCATTTTGTAAATCAAATGGAAGGCTGTTCTATGCTGTGTTTTATCCTTTTAGACAATACTGCCTGGATTCTGACCAGAAGAGCTGGGTTCAAGCACCAGGAGCAGGGCACCTATTACCTGCCTATTCTCATTGCGGACTCAGGTCTACCTGTGCAAAGCAGCACCAGCACCCTGACGATCAGAGTTTGTGGCTGTGATCTAGATGGTAATGTTCGATCCTGCAGCATCGAGGCCTACAGTCTTCCCATCAGCCTGAGCAGAGGGGCACTTATTGCCATTCTCGGATGCATCTTCATCATGCTGGGTAAGCTAATGCCTTTAAACATAATCGCTAGATCAGCCCAGGGAATTGGTGACAGACATTTCAGGAGTGTAATTGGAAGACATTTGCAACTCCACAAAACGTCAACTGATACTAGTTTGAGTAGGACATAGGAATGACAGCAGGTCGTTCAGCCCATCAAGCCGGCACTGCTATTCTAGATTACAACTGATCTGAGATTCATGAATTAGTGTTATCAAATTACAGCACATAGGCTAAAGGTGGATGTATACTGCCTCACCACCTGTGACAAGTTAGAAGGCAGAAATGTTTGCAAAATGCCTTCTCACCCACCCCAATTTCATTGAGACCCAGTTAATGGCCACATAAGCGCCTTGCACACCCCTCCTGGAATGTGCCCCCTAGAAATGTGGTGGAGCCAGGATCAATTGAGGCATTCAAGAGGGGCATTGGATAATTATTTGAATAGAAATGGGAGCAGGGATATGGGGAAAAGCAGGAGATTGGCACGGGGGGTAGAATCATTGCAGGCATGATGGACCAAATGGCCTCATTCAGCCCTGTAACAATGCTGTGATTACATTGTTCATGCTATTTCACCAAACATCCCCCCACAACCCTGTCTCCCCACCAGAAGAGAGATGCATACCCAGGTGGGTCGCCCAGCAGCTTTTACTGCCTGTGTCAGTGACCTCTGGGGGGCTCTGTGCCTGTCAGAGATGCTTTTCCAAGGCATCCACAGCCCCTACCCATCCTTCACCACAATCCAACCATCCCACAAATACCCATTTGGGCCTGCAGCTCAGGACCTGCCAATAGCTTCAGTCTGGCCTCCACCATGTCTGCTCCTTCTCAGGGAATGCGTGCAATTCCATCCCCATAACTTTGACTCCCTCATTCGCCAAGAATCTGTCTCCCTTCATCCTAAAGGCTTTCAGTGACCAACCTCACCCACCTCCATTTGCTGCCTGGGGAAGAGAGTCCCAAAGTGCCGTGACCCTCTGTGATGGAGGGATTTCTACTTCTATTGCAGCAAAATCAGTCCTAAAGGCCTGTAAAGGTAAACCTCCAGCGCTGCCATGTTACTGGATAAAGCACAGCCTGAAGAATTCAATGGTAGGTGACGGACTTACATGTGAGGCACAGGCAAAGCACCAGTGCAGTGTTCCCACAGTGGTGGAGATGTCACATAACAGGAAATGAAGCCTGTATTTTGTAACATTGTTCAGCGGAGACAATGAAAATGGGGCTGCACCATTTGGCTCATGTTTAAACTGGTACCTTTCTTTGTCAACTCCCTAATGGCTCACCTTGATCAAAGTCACTTGTTAGGCCTGGGTAGTTCTTTAGTCTTCCTGTGCCACAGAAGCTGAGTGTCAAAAACAGCAAATTAAGAGCTGTTTCTTTCAAATTCTGGGAACAGTTAAAAACTTCAAAGTGGGCATTTCTGTCTGTTCAGATTATTTTCTGTGGTGGGAAAATTTGTCTATCATACAGTCACATATCACATATTACTGAGCGATGTTTAGTCATAAGGTAAAATTAAGCTAACATGAGCAATGCATCTCCAACCAGAGTCTGACAATCTGATAGGGAAGTCACATTACCTCTGTGCTGTCACAAAGTTGTCATGCAACATTTGGTTGACATTGGATCATATCACCAAAAAAGGAGCAGAACAATATTACAAAAACCACTTGTTTCCATTTTTGCTCTTCAGACCCACAATAAGTGGTCTCAGAAGTCCAGAGAAGGAGCCTAGAAGTTCTGCTGGTTGGGGGGTGGTAAGGCTTGTTTTCACCCGATTGAATTTGTCATTAGGATTTACCCAACCAAATTTTCCTTGCATTGAACTCAATGGTAAGGAATTCATTGGAGGTGTATACCAGGCACTTAGAGTCATAGAGCTATACATCATGGAAACAGACCCTTCGGTCCAATTTGTTCATGTCAACCCAGTATCCTAAACTGATGTAGAGCCACCTGCCTGCATTTGGCCCACACCCCTCCAAACCTTTCCTATTCGTGAACTTATCCAGGTGTCTTTTAACTGTTGTAACTATACCTGCTTCCACCACCTTCTCTGGAAGTTCATTCCACACATGAACCACTCTCTGTATAAAAGAAGTTGTCCCTCATGTCCTTTTTAAACCTTTCTCCTTTCACCTTAAATATATGCCTCCTAGTTTTGTATTTCCCGGCCATAAGGAAAAGACTCTTGTCATTCACTTATCTGTGCTCTTCATTATTCTATCAATTTATGTAAGGTCACCCCTCAGCCTCTTACACTCCAGTGAAAAAATTCCCAGCCTTTTCAGTCTATTTTTATATCTCAAACCCTCCATTCCCAGCAATATCCTGGTAAGTCTTTTCCGAACCCTCTCCAGTTTAATAATATCCTTATAATAGGGTGACCAAAACTTCACAAAGTACTCCAGAAGAGGCCTCATCAACATCCTGAACAACCTTACTGTGACAACCCAACTCCAACACCCAAAGGCCTGAGCAGTGAGGGCAAGGGTGCTTAACACCTTCTTAACCACCCTGTCTACCTGTGACAGAAATTTCAAAGAATTATGTACCTGAACTGTTCTACACTACCCCAGGGCCCTGCCGTTAATTAATTGTTTAAACGCTGTCCTTGTTTGTTTTACCAAAATGCAAAGCCTTACATTTATACAAATTAAACTCCATCTGCCACTCCTCAGCTCATTGACCCAATTGATCAAGATCTCCTTGTAATCTTAGGTATCTTCTTCACTGTTTATTATACCACCAACCTTGGTGTCATCTGCTAACTTACTAAGCATGCCTCCTCTACTCTCATCCAAATAATTTCATACAGTAGCTCCCAATCACCTGAGATTAGTAAACTCTGCCCCGTTTTACATCCAATGAAAATCTCAATACAGACTACCCTGTAGCTAATGCAAGAACTTTAGCCTAATCTCTGCTAATGTACACCATTTGTTGTACTTTCCTTTCAGTCTTGGTGTTGTTTGTTCTAACATTGAGAAGGCACAAGAAGAATTCCCTGATTGTTGACGATGAGGAGAATGTCCATGAAAATATTGTCCGATACGATGACGAAGGTGGTGGTGAAGAGGACACCGAGGCCTTCGACATCGCTGCCTTGTGGAATCCCAGAGAAGTCCAGATGTCGAAATCCAGGAGGGATATGCTTCCCGAAATCCAGAGTGTCTCCAGATACGTGTCACAGTCCAGAGCGGGAGGCAGCAACGTGAACAGCTACATCCTGGCAAAGTTACACGATGCCAACACAGATCCGAGCGCCCCTCCTTTCGATTCTTTGCAGACTTACGCGTTTGAAGGGAATGGCTCAGTGGCGGAATCACTGAGCTCCTTCGAGTCAGCCTCAACAGACTCAGTCCTCAATTATGATTATCTCACCGACTGGGGCCCTCGGTTCAAGAAGCTGGCCGATCTATACGGAGGCTCGGAGAGTGCTGAAGAATTCTTGTAGCCAGCAATGGGGAGCTTGTTGGACAGTGACTAACGATGTCAACATGGAACTCTCTCCATATCGGTCTAAAGATCCCATTATCAGGACAAATCAACTTTAGACCTTTTACCAGCTTTAATCACGCCATAAAAGACAATAGCTGTGACTAGATGGTCACGTGGGAGAAAGAGTGAAAAATTAACTTGATTTACTCATGTCTTTATTCACCTGTCAGGGGAGAAGAGCAGAAAATAAGACATTGATGTGGCTCAGTCTCAGTCTCAGAAAGGGGGTTAGATCCTGCCTGTGTAATACTAAACACTGCTCAAGCACTGAGCAATGATATCGCACACCACCACCACCGCGCCCCCCCCCACCCCCACCTCCAGCTCTCAGGCGGATACAGTCTTCAATCGGAATGGGATTGACCTACATTTGGAATTTGCTTTTTCTTTTTTTGGAACTCATTGTAAATACATGCACAAGCGCAGCGCATATTAATCAGGCCACTGCTTCAGTCACACAGCGAGCAGGCTCCTTTCAAGTCTGAGATGTCACCCAGCTGCCCTGTTGTAACCCAGCAGACTGTCGAGCTAACAAAGTGTGGAGCTGGATGAACACAGCAGGCCAAGCAGCATCTCAGGACCACAAAAGCTGACGTTTCGGGCCTAGACCCTTCAGCTTCCTCTTTAGTCACTACATTGTCAAAAAGGCAGCCCTTCTCTATATAAAAAAATTGCACAGACTGACAATGTGGTGTGTCCAACTAACTGATATCCCCTCCCAATCCAGGCTCTAACTGTGTCGGGATACACAAGCAGATGACAGCTTTCAGCAGTAACCCCACCCTCCACAGGGCCCCACGTCTGTTTTGCTCTGACTCAATGGCAATCAGCGACAATTTAAGGCAGGCTTTTTCTTTAAATTGCCTATCCCTACTTGCCCTTCAGAGGGTCGCAGTGGGGAGGTGAGCTGCTGCAGTCTGCCCTCAGCAAGGGAATTCCAGGATTTTGACCCAGCGACACTGAAGGAATGGCAATATATTTCAAGTCAGGATGGCAAGTGGCTTGGAGAGAAAGTCACGGGGGTGTAATATTCCCGTGCATTTGCTGGCCTTGTCCTCAGTGGTAGAGGTCACAGGTTTGGAAGGTGCTGTGAGAGGTGTCTCGGTGAGTTGCTGCAGTGCATCTTTGTAGATCGTACACACTGCTGTGCACCCGAGGGGGACAGAGCGAATGTGAAAGGTAATGGATGTGGTTCCAATCAAGTGGGCTATCTTGTCCTGGATAGTGTCAAGCTTCTCGAGCGTTGTTGGAACTGCACTGATCCAGACAAGTGGGGAATATTCCATCTGACTCCTGACTTTTATTTTGTAAATGGTTCTGGGGAGTCAGGAGGTGAGTTACCTTTTATAACCAATATGTTTGTATAGCTGGTCCAGTTCAGCTTCTGGTCAGTGGTAACCCCCAAAATGTTGATGGAGGGGGGTTTCAGCGATGGTAATTCCATTGAATGCCAAGGAATGATGGTTAGCTTTTTTTTGCAGTTGTAGTTTGTCATTGCCTGGTACTGGTGTGGCATAAATGCTGTTTGCTACTTATCAGCCCAAACCTATTCCCGACCAGTTTGTACTGAATATAGGCATGGACTGTTTTGCCACATAAGGAATCAGGAATAATACTGAACATTGTGCAATCACCAGCAAACATCCCCACTTCTGATCTCATGATGAACGGAAGGTCATTGATCACGTGAAACAAATTTGATTTTCTTTCTCTTTTCTAAAAGCCTGATTGGCTTTGGTATACAAACAATTCTCAACCACGTTGCCTGATACACTAATCCTGCAGCATTCAGTCAGGCTCTGTCATGAGAGAGGAGCTGAGGAAATGGAGACGCTCGGAGATGACTCTGGAGAGATGCAGCAGGCTTTCGTTGAACACCATTTCACTGGATACCTTTGACATTAAGACGAAGACTGTCCTATAATGGCAGCCAAATCTAGAGTAGGCAGCAGGGAATAAAAAAAAGTTTAAAAAATATAACAAGAAAATATTTGAGCAGAGATGGGTTGCAAGAAAATGACATTAAATCAGAATGACAAATGTAAAAACTCATTTTCCCTGACTCTGCATGCAGCTAGAGTTATATTGGAATCAGAAGTGTGAATAGACAAGAAATGCTGATTTGAATTACAGATTTCACTCTGCCTGGTGCAATGGGATATACTTTGCGCACCTTACTAGCTTTATATGTCTGCCTGGTCTCAGTGGTCCAGGAAGCACAATATGAATCAGCTTGTTCTGAATTTAGTCCTGATGTCTAGAGCACACAGGAGCTAAGAGAGGAGTATTTTCCAGGGAATGTTGCCTTTGTGGTTGCTGTGGTCCTGGCAATACTTTATCCTTCACCAGATTTAATCCCTACAATTACCCGTCTCACTTGAAAAGGGATTTCTGCTGCAGACTGGCAAGTGATGAACTCGTGTACCTTTAGGCAACAAATAGTGTATTTTCTCGTTTATGGAAATTTTTTGTACATTTGTTAATTTCTTAAAAATTGAATATCGATGTGCTGGTTGTCAGTGCATTAGCAATTGTTTTAATAAAAGTAAAACGTGACCCAATTTCTGTTGTTAGTTCTCTCAGTAATGATCTCTGCCGTCTGACACTTGAAGTTTGCATCCTGTTTAAATCAGCCACTGCTTCACCTTCACTGGAATTAAGAGTCTGATGATGACCATGGATCCGTTGTTGATTGTCAGAAAAACTCATCTAATATTCTTTACGAAGGGAGCTCTGCCTCTGGCATGGTAGCTCAATGGTTGGTGCTGCTGCCTCACAGCGCCAGCGACCCGGGTTCAATTCCAGCCTCGGGTGACTGTGTGGAGTTTGCGTGTTCTCTCTATGTCTGCGTGGGTTCCCTCCATATGCTCGGTTTCCTCCCACAGTCCAAAGATGTGCAGGTAAGGGTGGATTGGCCATGCTAAATTGCCCATAGTGTCCAGGGGTGTGTGGGCTAGGTGGATTAGCCATGGGAAAATGCAAGGATAGGTTAGGCGTCTGGGTGCAATGGTCTTTGGAGGGCTGGTTTGCACTCAATGGACCAAATGGCCTGCTTCCACACTGTAGGAATTCTATGGTCCTTACCTGGTCTGACCTCCATGTGACTCCAGATCCACAGCAATAGGATTGACTCTTAACTATCCTCCTGCCAATTAAGGATAGGCAATAAATGCTGGCCTAGCCAGGAACACCCACACTGAAGGTTCCTGACTCTGGGTGGACATATCCCTAGAGGTATTACCCTGTGACCTCTGACCTCTATCTGTCCTGGATACACTGCCCCAGCCATTGGTCACCCACACACCTTACCCCATGGAGTCCCATCTTCATGCAGTCAATCAGGAAGTAAATTGGCTCTTTGCTATCCTATTGGATGACACTGGAATTGTCACTCAAAGAGCTACTGCTCCCTCATCTCCAGCATTCAGAATTGATAAACAGAAATTGGAAAGCTCACAGTGTACCAGGTCCTCCCACTGCCAACAATACTGGGGATGATGCCACTAATTAGAATGAGAACTGTGACCCAAACATTGCACAACCTCAAACTAGTTCAGCACCTCTTGAAAGAAGATACAAGGTAATTTTTTACACAGACTGTTCACCATCTCTCTAAGACTGCACGGGTCATAACATAAGACAATAATTTTTTTTTCCTATTATCAAGGTGACCAAATCAATACCTGAAATAATTGCACAGAGACCAGTGTCCCATCACCAAGTTACCCTTTATTTACATACACAGTACACTGGCTGTGTACTGCGTCACCTTCTTCAGCAAAACTTAAGTTTTAGATGACCAAACAATCATATATAAAGCTAAAACATATTCAATGGCATTGCAATATTTGGTTGACATACATACTCATTAATTTTAGAAGTATAAATGCTTATACATCTAAATATCTTCAATTCACCATATTCACACTCAGGAAAAAAGAAAGGTTTTTCAGCAGAGATTAGCTTTCTAAAATAATTCATTCTTGCCAAGGGATTATTCTTGAAGGCAAAATGATAAGGTATAGAATGATCCAACGTCTATTGCTCTGCTCTGGCACATAGTCAATTCACTAATCAAACAAGATTGTCTCTGAAATCTTGCAGACTTGGGAAATAGAATGTTAAGACGTTCTTTCAAGCATTCTTTCAAAAGATCAAATAGGTTCCACTCTGAACTGATGTAGAGGGTGTACTTTTCAGAAATTGGGGATGACAACTGGACAGGATGCTCAGAGCAATCAGTTAAACTACTACATGGAGCCTATTGGTTTGACTGATCTTGAATGTTTCAAAACAAAGCATCAATTAGCCGGATGTATTTCATTCACCAGTATTAACTTCTTGAGTTTTTTTCCCTTCTGGATTAGTATGTGCTTAGAGAGCTTCTGTCCAGCTTGTTCTTAGCAGGCTTCCCTTTAACTCAGCCAGTTCGAGGCAGGTTTTCTTCCAAGTGCAACAGAAAAATAAAACAAGGCCTCTCCATGAAAATCACTGTTCAAACAGCCCCAATGATGTGAGTAGTCATCATCAGTCATGTGATCCCAAAAAACACTTGTGAAAAACAATCCCCCAATGTCCATGGCACGTGTTCTTCTCTTAAATGTATCTCCACAAATTTTGAAACAAAATTTATCTCCCACAATCCTGCAAAACTAAAATTCTCCAAGCAGCATTAAACATAAAGCATCTTCATAATGGCATGAGTAAATTTCTCCTCACGTCGCCAATGCTTCTTTCACCAATTGTCTCAGATCTGTGCCCTTCTGTTCTTGATCCCTTTGACGATGGGAAGTTTGTCCCTATTTACTCTGTCCAGGCCCATTAAAGTGGGAGTACCTGCACTCTGTCATTGTGTGTGAAACGTAGCAGCCAATTTGGGCATGACAAGGTAGCATAAAAAGCAAGGAACAGACAATGTGTTTGATTATACTGATGCGAGGATTAAATGTTTGCCGAGATGATGGGAGAATTTCTGAAATTTCCTTCAAAGACGGCGCTTATAATAATCAGCTCAGTGGCCCCCAAGGATCTTTGCTATAATATCTCATTCTAAAGATGGCAGCACTCCTTCAGGGTTATATAGAAGTGCCATCCCTAAATTAGACACTCAAATCTCAGGAACATCATAAATCCAAAGATACAGGAGAAAAATTAGGCCATTCAGCTGTCGAGTCTGCCCCACCATTGAATTACAGCTGACGTGAAGTTATTAACTTTCACCTTTCCGATTCCACTCTCAACTACATCACCTTTGTTCATGAATGCTGGCCACTCAAAACCTTTCCACCATGCCCACACTATGGGGAGGAGCTGGGGATGCTCCTGTTTGAGCAGCAAAGGCTGTGAGGAGATTTGACAGCGAAGATGAAAATTCTGAAGGATTTAGAGAACTTGTTTGAAATTGCCAAAGGGTCAGTAACCAGAGGACACAGATTTAAAGTGATAGGTCAAAGAAGCAATATTCATCTGTGGGAAAATGTTTATAATATAGAACCACAGAAGTGTTATATCACAGGAAGAGGCCATTTGGCCCATTGTGTCTGCCCCAGCTGTCCAAATGAGCATCAATCCTTAGTGCCATTGGTTTGTTTTAACCCGTACCTTTGGATGACTATTTGGACATAAACAACACATAATGTCTTCTTGATGGCTACACTTGAATCTGTTTACGCCATTTTTCTATGGCAGAGCATTATATACACTAACTATTCAATGTATCAAATTTTTTCTGTGTGTCACATCACATTTGCTATGTTTACAAATCACTTAAAACCTGTGCGCCCTATAGAACTGACTAGTGTAGAACTAAACTGAGAATAACTATTACAACCAGCTAATTGCTCCCAGAAACAGTCATTCATACATCAGTTGGCAGAGCTATTCAACGCTTCCACATGAATAAAGGTATTAACACCTTGCCAAAAGACAGCAGCCTCAGCTCTGCATTGGAGGGTCAGCGTGATTTTTGCACTTATGTCTCAGAGAGGGGCACTTGAACCCGCAACTTTCTTATTCCAAGGGGAGATTGCTACAGACCCAGTGGGGCTTGTCAATCAAAAGATGTTCACATGAATCCAACCGATGTTGGCTAGCTTACCATTCCGATCTCTTCTCCACTCTTTCCTCAGGTCTATGCAATTTTTCCACCATCAAAAATTTATCTAATTCCCATTTGAAAGCTACCACTAAAACAGCTCTCAAATGCTAATCGTTCACTGTTGGTTACAACTCAAAAAAAATACATGGACAAGTTGGTGGATTGGACACGTTGCTGACAGATAAAATTCAATGTGGAGGAGTGTGAGGTGATGCATTTTGGCATGAAGAAGTTAGAAAATGGAAAATAAAGGGCTCAATTCTTGAAGGCCAGTAGGAGCAGATGACCTGTGCATGTGTGTGTATAGATCACTGAAGGTGGCATTCCAGTTGGAGAGTGCATTTAATGAAAGCGTACAGTATCCTGGGCTTTATTAATGGGGGAATAGATTACAAGAACAAGGAGGTTATGCTGAACACATAATACTCCAGCTTATTAGACCTCAGCTGGAGTATTATGTACATTTCTGGGTGCTGGGTGCCATATTGTAGGAAGGAGAAAGTGCAGCAGATTTAAAGGAATAGTTAAAGGAATAATTAAGAATCGATTTGAATGATAATCATGTAGTCAATGTTGTAAAAGGCCATCTGGTTAGCTGATGCCATTTAAGGAAGGAAATTTACCATCTTTACCCGAACGGGCCTCCATGTGACTCCAGACCGATAGCAAAGTGGTTGACTTTAACTGCCATCTGGGCAATTAGAGATAGGCAATAAATCCCATGAATGAATAGTAAATGAAAACCATGAAAATGAATGAGCCTTGAATGAAAATGAAAATGAATGGGGCCTTGAGGATTCCTCCTGCATCATTCCTGTAATCCCTTGGAGCTTTTCCTGGGAGATCCTCCACAAACACATTTAAGTTTCAAATAAATCTGAGCACCCACGCAAAATAGACACAGTCCACTGTACTACAAATTGGTTTTAGTTTTGTTCATTTTGGACCCAATAAAACATGCCCATTGCTACCTTTCCCTATTGGGCTCAGTACCAAGGAGTTACCTAAATGAACTATAGACTCAGAGTTAGGTCTTTTATCAGGGGCTGCAAGATGGAAAAATCAGCCAGATCAGAATGTCAAAGTGTCATAGAGACTGAACACTGAAAATGGCCCCTCAATCCGTCCCATCCACGTTATGGACCTTATAAAGGCAATTAATTGGAACTAACGCATTACTGAGAGTGACACTTACACAGGATAAATGTAACAAAAATAATTCAAAGCGACTATTTCGTTTCCACTGCTGTTGGAATATTAGGATTATATACCCAGACAGTGTGATCTTATAATGATTGTAAGAACAGCAGGAGGTAAGCTGATTCTTGATGTTAACAGTTTCATGCATGCTGTGTAGCTTAATAGAATTTCATTTGGCCAGAAGACTTAATCAGTGCTGTTTCAAATGAGACTTTAAATAGAAGAAACGTACTCAGTTGTTTTGCTTGGGGATTTCACATTGTCTAAAGTTTTAAAGACATGATTTGACATCTTAAAAATAAACCCAAAACCATGGCCAGCTGACCTGCAGGGGAATTGATGTGAAAGAAAACAAAATCTTTTTAAATAACCGAAAGGACTTTGCTAGAAATATGCATATGTCTGTCTGAATCATGCAAAGTTCAGTTAATATTTCAGGCATATACTTTCATCTGAACCAGAGAGCAGAACATGAGAAAGTCTGTTCAATGGAACTGAACAAATTATAGGATTGAGGTTCAATGAGCCATAATTTCCTATCATTAAATACTGGGAAAACTGAAACTACTGTTTGCAGCACCCACACCAAACTCCCTAATGACTGATAGCAGACTCCATCTGTCTCCCTTAGCAACAGGTTGAGATTAAGTCCAATCCAATAACAACAAGGAATTGCAGATGTTGAAAGTCTGAAATAAACACAGAACGTGTTGGAAAAACTCAGCAGGTCAGGCAGCATCTGAAAGGAAAAAAAACAGAGTTACAATTTTGAGTCCAGTGACCCTTCATCAGAACAGAACACTTTCTGTTTCTGTTTGCGATTAAGTCCTGTCTGCTTACAGCCTTGGTGTGTATTTGATTCTGTGTTGAGTTTCTGACTTCACATTGGTGTCATCACCAAGACTGTGTGTTTTCACCTCTGTAACATTACTTGTCTTTGCCTCTGAGTCTGTCCATCTGTTGCTGAAACCTTCATTCATGCCTTTGTACCCTCTAAGCTTGATTCTTTCAATGTACTCCTGGCTGGTATCCTGCTTTCCGCCCTCCACAAACTTGACATGGTCCAAAACTCAATTGCCCATGTCATGCCTTGTGCCAAGGCTCACAGTCCTGCACTGATTACAGACCATCCCTATTTTTAAATTCTCAGTTTTTAACTCCCTCCACAATTTTGCATCCCACTCACCCACAATCTCTCTGCTCCCATCTAGCTCTACAACTGTCCGAGCTCTCTTGCCTCCTCCAATTCTAGCCTCTTAAGCATTTCCTATTTTAGGTGATCCACTACGGATGGCCAGGCTTTCAGCTTCCTGTGTCCTAAGCTCTGGAATTCCCATTTCTCTGCTTCTCACCTCCTTTATAATAGCCTCTATGATATTTTATTTAGACCAAACTGTCCCAATAACACTTTATTCGTAAGGAGATCAAAGGTCACAAGGAGAAGACAGAAAACAAGAGTGAGAGCTTATTGCCCATGATTGAATGACAGAGCACGCTCAATGGGCCAAATAGCCTAATTTTGCTTCTATATCTTATGGTCTTTAGTGATTTGGTATCAATTTTGATTTTGATAACATTGTTGTAAAGGGCCCTGGGACATTTTTACAAAATTAAAAGTACTGTATAAATCCTACATGCTGTTGTGTGAATTGCAGTCAGCAGTCAAGCTGAAAGTTTTGAACAAAAGCAACTAATAAAACTGGAAAGTTTTATCCAAACAAAGCAATCTCCACCAAGGATAGAAAACCAGGTATCAGGGCTCATTACCTAATGCCAACCGAGATAACAAGGTGTGGAGCTGGATGAACACGGCAGGCCCAGCAGTCAGCATTCCTGCTCCTAAGATGCTGCTTGGCCTGCTGTGTTCATCCAGCTCCACACCTTGTTATCTCAGACTCTCCAGCATCTGCAGTTCCTAGTATACCTAATGCCAACCCCCTGCTTTATAGTCACATAAAGATACCCTGCCTTAATGAGATTTGGCAGCAATCTCCTTATGAGCAAACACCCAAGTATTTAGTGAGCTGGCATGTCCACACAACTGGAGGTTTATTGCTGAGGAAGTCATTGGAGATCAGTGCAAGAGGATGAGGTGATTGACATTGGATGGACTGAATAATCATCAATGGGAGTGTAGAGATTCCTCTGAAAATTATATGTCATATTTTGACATTAAGTCTTGGTATTCAAACTCAGTTGTAGCTCTTCCTGTCATTTTTGCAAAATAGTAAGAGGTGTGGCATTTCTTTGCCAGAGCTATGTAGAAGGGTAATATTGACTGGCTAGCTGGCAGACAAATACCAGAAGATTTCACACCTTACACTGAAATGAAATGAGGACAGAATTAAGCCAGATTCTGCCACCAATTTGGAAGGTCCTTTAACAAGAGGCAGAGGACCCAGGAGGAGCACATTTCAAGCTAACACCTTAGAAAACTAAGCGATAACAAGGTGTAGAGCCGGATGAGCACTGCAGGCCAAGCTGAGGAGCAGGAAAGCTGACATTTCGGCCTAGACCCTTCTTCAGAAATTTCTGAACAATTGTCTACGAACAGTTGCTCCCACTACCTGAACAAAGCAGCAGTGTAAACATGATTGACAATGAGTTTTAGGAGCCTGCTTTTTAGAGGCCCCGTAATTCTTTCAGAACACAATAAAAAACACTGAAAACCAAGAAGTATCAGAGATAATGGGAACTGCAGATGCTGCTTGGCCTGCTGTGTTCATCCAGCCTCACATTTTATTATTTTGAAAACCAAGAAGTTCTGTCTTTACACAGTTTTATTAGCTGAGTAAGCTTCAGATACTTTCAAAGAGCTTTCTTTCTGTAAACAAATAATATAAGACACTCGCTTCCCCATTTTAAGCACGCTGACTTGTATTTTGCTCAAATTCAGATAATTGGTCACATAATCTCAGGCCAAGTGTGACCAAGTGCAAACCACAATATCATGCCAATAAAAACCGAAAGAACTGTAGATACAATAGTGTTGGGGTTAGAAATAAAAATGGAGATTGCAGGTAAAGCTCAGCGTGTCTGGCAGCATCAATACCATACCAATAGCTTGGATTAATTCCTTTGTCCTGTGCAACTGACAGGCAACAGAGAAATAACCAATCAATGAAAATGGGGGGAAAACTCGCTACTGTTTGGAGTCATACCTGGCATATGGGAAGATGGTTGCGGTTGTTGGAGGTCAGCTCCAGGAGTTCCTCAGGGTAGTGTCCCAGTCTCAACCATCTTCAGCTGCTTTATCAACGACCTTCCCTCCATAAGGTCAGAGGTGGCAATGTTCACAAATGATTGCACAACGTTCAGCACCATTCGCAACTCTTCCGATACTGAAGCAGTCCATGTTCAAGTGCAGAAAAATCTGGACGATATTCATGTTGGGGCTGAAAGTGGCAAATAACATTCATGTCACACAAATGCCAGGCTATGACCATCTCCAATAAGAGACAACCCAACCACCACCCCTCAACATTCAATGGTGTTACCATCACTGGATCCACCACTGTCAACATGCTGGTGGTTGCCATTGACTAGAAACTCAGCTCGACCCACCACATAAACTCAGTGCCTACAAGAGCAGGTTAAAGGTTGGGAATACTGCAGCAAGTAAGTCATCTCCTGAAACCTCAAAGCCTGTCCACTATTTACAAGGCACAAGTCAGGAGTGTAATGGAATACTCTCCATCTGCCTGGATAGGTGCAGCTCCAACAACACGCAAAAAAGCTTGACATCATCCTGGACAAGAAATCCAGTTAACTGGTGCCATATTCACAAGTATTCACTCCCTCCTATTTATCCTCTACATTAATAAAAAGTGTTGAGAACAATTCTGAACTGTAACAACCATATTCATCTTGCATTTGTAGAAGCAATAAAATCAATCAGTTATTAGTGGTACATCTCTTGTTTAAACTCTTAATGTCTCAGATAAGATTGAAGGAGATACTCAACATTGCCACTGTTGTTCAAACTTGCATAGGATATGTACAGGAGACATCTTTAGTAAGCTAATACACAAACTGAACAGTGATCCAGTGAGTGTTAAAGGGAAGGATAATGGGTTGGAATCTGGTTAATGTTTCTTACATATGAAGATTTTGACAAAACCTTTATCAAAAAAATCAAAGATAATGATTTGAGCATTGTCGCCTACGGAGTACATCTTTTTGTTCAGGTCAGGCCAATCTTTGTCTTTTCTTCAGTGCAATTATGAGCAAATAACTCAAGATTACATTGGAAAAGCGAATGGAATAATTGACATTTAAATGATTGGCAGCCTTCAATCTTTGCATAAACATGTAGTTAAAAGCTGTCAGAAATGAAATTATAGGTCACTATCGTACAGATATGTCAGGGGAAGTGATTTGTAGCACATTCCTGTCCTCTATAACAAATGCAATATTACTAAAATCTCGTTTCACATGCAACCCGACCTTTCACACACCAACAAATGCAGTCAGGCATAATATAAGTTGGATTTGAACTGTTATGTTTGGAGACAGAGCAATGGGACCTTATGGGACCTTTCCATAATATGGCTTACTACATCATCAATCAGTCATTATTTTGAACTGGATGGACTCACAATTATGCCTGGTGCTTGAGTAATTTAAAAATAAAAGATCATTTGAGGGCACACATTACCATTGCTGACTGGAGGATAATTCATGCATAAGCTTGAGCAAATGGATTTTTTTTTGCCAGATCATTACTAACAGTTTGGGGGAGGCGATGGCCTCGTGATATTATCACTGGACTGTTAACCCAGGGACCAGAAAATGTTCTGGGCACACTCTGACCTCAGCAGATGGTGGAATTTGAATTCAATAAATATCTGGAATTAAGAATGTGATAATGACTGAGAATCCATGGTTGATCACTAGAAAAACCCATCTAGCTCACTAATGTCCTTTAGGGAAGGAAACTGCCATCCATACCTGGACTGGTCTATATGTGACTCCAGACTGACAGCAATGTAGCTGACTCGGAATGGCCCTCTGGGCAATTAGGCATGGGCAATAAATGCTGCCTGGCCAGTGATACCCTCATCCCGTGAATGAATAAAGAAAAAAGAGTTTAGCTCTTTGCCTGGTAAGACAGAACTTGAAAGTTGCAGAATTTGTTATGTTGCTAAAGATGTTCAATATGCTGTCATCAGGATAAATAGCCCTACTGTTAGATACAATTCTAAAATCAATCATCACTTGCTGAACAACCCCATAGTCTGCTATTATCTACACTAACAAACAATTTAAAATAATTAGTTGAGTTCATATGGTGGTTAATTCTTATTTGTGAGAAGTGACATGCAGTCATAAGGAGGGGATCATGCTCAGCAAACAAAAGGAATATGGTTGATTTTTGATGAACACAGCAGGCCAAGCAGCATCAGAGGAGCAGGAAAGCTTGACGTTTCGGGTCGGGACTCTACTTCAGATTTTCTGAAGAAGGGTTCTGACCCGAAATGTCAAGCTTTCCTACTCCTCTGATGCTGCTTGGCCTGCTGTGTTCACCCAGCTTCACACTGTGCTACCTCAGAATCTCCAGAATCTGCAGTTCCTACTATATCTGTAACGGTTGATTCTTGTTCCTTTTTCTGAATTACCTAGGTGCTAAGCAAGATTTAAGTCACTGTTGCTTTCACCATGATAACAGTGTTGCCAATCGGAGTTGAATTTTGTACAAATCAGCTTTCTTTTCTCCTGTAGAACGAATTGTTGGGATTACTCAAATTGGTACTCCAGCATTTGCCCTGATCCCAGAGGCAATGAGAGAACAGTGTCAAAATTCCAAAACTGGTCAAATTAGCTGAGTTTAATTAGCTGAGTAAGCTTCAGATACATTCAAAGAACTTCTCTGTGTAAACAAACAATATGAGAAACACTCATCTACTTCATTTTAATCACCCAGACTTGCATTTTGCTCAAATTCAGCTGATTGGTCCCTTACTGGCAGTCCGAGTGGTAACTAGTGCAAACCACAATACTATACCAATAGTTTGGATTAGGTCCTGTGCAGCTCAGAGGCAACAGAGAAAGGTTATTTCCTAAAAGTACGATATAAATAAGACAGAGTATTAGAGTCACAGACATCTGCAGAATGGAAACAGACTCTTCGATCTAACTCTTGTAGATAATGGACATCTCCATCTCCCCAAACTCCACAAACGAAAGCATTATCAAAAGTGCAATGATATGAAGGAAACTTCTTTAAACTAAATATAGATTATTAGCAACATAAAAATGAAATAGGGGAAATTTGCATGAGAAAGGTTAGAACTACAGTTAATCAGGAGATTCATAATCTTTCATTTCCTTTTTGGAAAAGTTTAACAGTAACTAAAACTTCAAGTTATATCACACCTTTAACATTGAGAAACCTCCTAAATGTTCTTAAGGAACATTAACAATTAAGGGAGAAGGAAAGATAAGAAATGGTGGCCATAAAAATGGTATACACTTTAGATGTTAGCCTATCATTTTTATTCCCAGATGTTGTTCCCAGTGTTTTACCAAGATTTTATGTTTATTTTGGCTGGTATCAAATCCTATTTCTTAAGTGTGCCTTGGCAATTTGCTGCATCTGGTGATTCTGCATCATTGTGTTGCCAACTTCACTTTTCTCTTTTTTTTTGCCCTGTCAGACCTTTACAGATTACTTTCCACAGTGTCACTACCTCCTCTGTCATTCCGACAGCATGTCAACCCTGGCCCGTGGAAAGAAAATCCAAATCTGTCCCTTCGACGAGTGGGCCACAAGCTCATTAATTGTCTTAAATGGTCATTGAACGAATTTGGATGGGATGTTTCTTCTGGTTTCATTGCTATATCCCAAAACATGCCATTCCCAAATTGGGAACTGCTGGTGAACATTCCTCTCTAACAACGATACATCTTGTTCAGTGTGAACAAACAAGGATAAGTTTTAGCAATTCAGTTCTATGTTTTGTTTACTGATTACCTCCATGTAATGTCTTTCCCCTGTTGGTTCATTTGTTAAATCTGACAAAATAATAGATGGATTTTTAGTAAAACGTAGTAAGTAAGGTAGGTGATGGCCCAAGGAAGGAATGATGCGTTTTTGGCAAAGATGTGCATCCAAATCAAAATCGTGGATTTTTTTTATAATGATGGGACAAAATAAATTTTTAAAATAAACTTTTGCGGCTTATATTTGTTATTTTGGGATGTTGGGGATTGTCTTAGCTGCTATGATGAAACTTTAAAACGTCCCTGGACAGAAATAATGCTGGACTACTATGGCTTGGAAATGACTGCTGCTTTTTTATTTTACCAGTGGTCACATTGCAATAATGCTCAATGCTGTCTTTAGCATTAGCGTATGCCACATTTTCTAGCAGCACTTTTTGGAAAGTGATCAAGGGTAGGATCTTTGAGTGATGTTTTTCTACTTCTCCAGCCTAGGACACCAAGGGTGATGCCATGACACAGTGGTTAGTACTGCAGCCTCACAGCGCCAAGGTCCTAGGTTCAATTCCAGCCTTGGGCGACTGTCTGTGTGGAGTTGCTATGTTCTCCCCATGTCTGTGTGGATTTGCTCTGGTTTCCTCCAACAGGACAAAACTGTGCAAGTTAGGTGGATCAGCTGTGCTAAATTGGCCGTGGTAGCCAGGAATGTGCAGTTTAGGTGGATTAGTGAAGGAAGATGGAGGGTGTTGGGATGCTTTTTGGAGGGTTGGTATGGGCTGAATGGCCTGCTTCCACACTATAGGGATTCTATGACTATATGAAGCACATCCCTACTCTGCTGCCTCACTAGATTTATAGATTCAACAATCAAGCATGAGACAGTACTTCATCCAAATGTAAATTACCTTCCACCATCTGCAGTTCTTTGATAATGGAATAGTGTAGGTTAGATGGGCTTCAGATTAGTTTCACAGTTCGGCACAACATCAAGGGCCGAAGGGCCTGTACTGCACTGTAATGCTCTATGTTCTATGGTCTGTGTTCTTCCATGTTGACCAGATATCCTGAATTAATCTAGTCCCATTTGCTGACATTTGGCCCATTTTCCTTTACACCCTTCCCATAGTATAAAGCAGCAGAAAATCCCACAACTCATTAAAATTGACTATACATAAAACCCATCAAAATTTCCATCGCCAATAAAAGAGCAGTGATTTCAAAAAAACATTATCCAAGGCTAGAATTGCTGCTGCACAGAAAAACTGTAGCATATGCTTATCACATAAATGACCTAGCAGCTCATTGCTCTTATGTAAATCTAGCAGGAAATTGTTTAATGATTCCTTCAGATTTACAAACTTGCATATCCAGGGCACTGCAATATCCATTCGCTCATTTGGCATTGCTGGACTTTTCACTGATGTACCACTCCAAGGAAGTCATAGACATCTGTACAGCAGTACCATATCATGATGTAGACCCATCACCACTGCATGAACAGTATTCATAGATCTTATGAACTCAACAACTCACACAGTTCAGTTCTAAAAACACCATGTGTAGATAATGCTGCCATGGGGGCCCCACTAGGCCCAGTTCTCACAAACATCTTTGTTCGTCTCCACAAGAAATGTGTCATTCACTGAAGAAACCATAATCTCCTATCATATGTATATTTCAGATACATAGATCGTGTTTCACAAGTTTGTTACAGTCCAGAGCAAGGCCTTTCTGCCCACTGTGTCTGTACCAGTTCTCTAAATGAGTATCTCACCTCACGCTGGTCTCCTGTTTTCTCCCTGTAACGATGAACATTTTCTCTTTATCAAATAACCATCTAATTTCCCCTCGCTATATTTGAATCTGTAGCTTCATGGAAGCATTCCATTACATGTTTTAATGAGCTCCATCCTGCACAATGAAGACTCCTTCGTCAGATCAATTCTCACTGTATCTCAAACAAAATCTCAAAGGGCCCTCAGGCCTTCAGTCTTGGTCCTGGATAAAATCTCATCTTCCTCATTACCCTGACAGGATAAGGCTTATCAAAAAAGTAAGCAACATGTGAATCCAGCCGTGTCACATTGTTATTATGTAATAACAACACAAGAGCTATTCATCACGAACAGGGTGCTTCCATTAAGCCCATCTGCCCATCATGCAATGAATAATACAAGCCTAGCTTGTCCCACTTTTTCTCTTAAGATAACCACCTCTTTCCAGGTTTTGTTTCAGTAAATCTTCTCCGTACTGCTTCCAATGAATTGACACCCTTCTTTAAGTAAGGAGCCCAATACTGTACGTGCTACACTAGTTGTGGACCTATCAATACCATATAACTAATGTACAATTCCATGTCACCTCACTACTCTTGTATTCATTGCCCTTGCAATGAAAGATAAAATTCCATTAGTTTCCCTAATTACTTGCTGTACCTGCACACTAACCTTTTGCAATTCATGCACTAGGTCACCTCTTCATCACACAGTTCTGCACCTCTCACCAGTTAGATAATATGCTGCTTTTTTAAATTCTTCCTTTCACAATGGACAATTTCACGTTACACTCCATTTGCCACATTATTGTGTTTGTCGTGGTAAAACCACTGGGCTCTTAACTGAAAGCCAAGATAGTTCCCTGGGGATGTGAAATCAAATCCTACCATCTGGTGAAATTTACATGCAACAGATAAATCAAGAATATAAAATTGGCGATGGCGACCACGAAATGATCACTTATCGTTGTAAAATATCCATTTGGTCCTTTAGGAAAAGAATCTGCCATTCTTACTTGATTTGGCTGGCATGAGGCTCCAACCCTCAGAAATATAGTTTAGTCTAAAATGACAAGCAAGCCAATCAATTCAAGGTCAATAAATAAAGAACAAGAATGATGGGCCTCAGTAGTGACACTCACATACCACGAAGGATAATGGAAAAGAACTTGGATGTGTAGCACTGGGCAATAAAAGTTACCATCACGCCAACATCACCTTTGCAGGACTTCAACAGATCATCAGGTTGGCGCCCAGTGTTTACCTTCAGGTGCAGTAAGGGCAATTATGGTGTTCCACATGACGTTGTGTCAAGAGGATTACATTTCCAGAGAATGTCAATTTGTCTAAAAGTAAAATGCTTTCAGTTCATTTTCAGATGTGATTTGCACCACGGAGAACCTCTGATAATTCTTCGGGACACGGGTATAAGTAGCAACTAGATTTCAGCAAAGTTAGAACTGCTGGCAGATTCTTTGCTACATGTTTCAACATAATACTGACTTTGGACATAAGCAGTTGTAACAAATATGACTTTATCGCATCTACATGTTTGCTAAAGAATTTTTAAAACTACTGTCTGATTACCATTAAAAAGAACTTGCTTTGATGATACGTCTTGCACAGCCTGAGCAACTCCCAAAATGTATTTACTAGCACTTTTTAAAATGTAGATGCCATTGCTTTCAAGGTCCCACGAACAGCAATGTGATGATGACCAGGTCACTTTTTTGATGCTTTTGTGGAAGGTGAACATTGCTGGCAAGCCCAGCATTTGTTGCTGATATAAAAGCAAAATGCTGCGGATGTTGGAAACCTGAAACAAACACAGAGAGTGCTGCAGAAACTCAACTGGCCTGGCAGCATCTGTGGAGAGAGAGAGAAAAACAGTGTTAAAACATCAAGTCCAACCTTACCCTTCTTCCTTTATTTATTGCCAATCCCTAATTTGGATCTTTGAAAAGTAGGTGGAGAGCCTTTATCTTGAATTGTGTTGTAATGACTCACTGGTAATATGCAGTATACCTTTAAGAGATATGTTCATAATATCATCACTGTATCAAAGCATGTGCCCTAAGAGTATGGAAGGTTCGGTCACCATCTGAACTGGGGCCACTTGAAGTGTGACATGTAATGGGAGTGTTCTATGGTTTGTAACCAGATAGCTTATTGTTAGCCCAGGCACTGTAGTGCCTGTGACTATAATATATGCCTAAATATCTGTCAAATCTCTCAGTATTACATTACCATGTCTAGGTCTTATTCTACAGAAACAAACATGAGCATTGCTTCACCAGGTACAAACACCCTGCTGTAAGCAATAGCCTACACCACGGCAGCAGATCATGGTGGTAGCCTGGTGGTAAGAAACAGTGGCTGCTCATAAAAGAATCCATGTTCTCTGTGGAAAACACTCGGAAGCCTCATTGAAGATTAACTAGGAACAGCTCTGGGTATCAAAAGCATTTGGACAATTAAGATGCCAGTTTCTATGAATGAAGATTGACGGACTTATCAATCAGCAGGCAGACTTACTTTCTTTCTCCTTAAAATATAAAATCCTCTCAAATCAGAGGCCCTGACTCTCTTTGTAAGTAAAAATGAGCCAATAGCTTGCTTTCGCATTGAAAAGTCAAAAAATAGCTAGCAAATGTCTTCTTACAGCGTTAGAGGTTAAAAACTGGTAGCCAAATGCTACACCCGGCTTACCCACAGGGGTCTCCTGAACAAAACAAAGCAATTAAAATACTAAATAAAACAGTTTTCTAAACTAGGGAAGCTTATCTGTCTGCAGAGGTCAGTTGCATCTGCCATTTTGTTTCTTCAATTTTGCACAAACTGACAAGTCTTGTATTACACTTCAATAAAAGTGATCAACAGGCTTTCAGAAAAAAAATGGAAGGTGAATATGTAAGTAACTAGAAATTGTGAAGACAATGATACTTTACTGAATTACAGATTTCAAGCAACATATACAGCTTTATTTTGCAAATCCAGTCATAAATGATCCCCAGAAGAGACCTCTGAAAATCCTACTTGCTGTCAGCAAGAAAAAGCTTCACAGAACTAATACATCCATTATTTCAGGGAAAGATCAGAAGATTGCAGAAAGACCTGGAGGGTACATGAAGACTATTTCAAGGTAAGAATTGAGTTCAGGATTAACAGGCTGTGTACGGTTCAGACAGAAATATGAAGCGAACGTGAATGAGTTTTTGGCAGGGTGCTCCAGCAAGGGGTGTGACTTCACCAAAGAGGAATTCTGGGAGAAGCTCATTGAAGTAATGATGCCCTCTGCATGGACTACACGCTTCAGGAGAGATCTTCTGGCAAAGGCAAGTGCTATACCACTGACATCCGGCTTGAAGATGGGAGCCAGTTTGAAGTGGCTGGCTCACAACAATTACATGCTTTAGGTGCAGCCAACACAATTGTTACCAAAGTGTGTCAAAGCAGAAAAATATGTAACCAGCGATTTGTCACACTTAGCCAAAAGCTGCCCAGTTTTTCTTCATAGCGGCGAAGCACACCAGATATACCTGCACAAGAAAACAAAGTGCGGAGCTGGATGAACACAGCAGGCCCAGCAGCATCTCAGGAGCACAAAAGCTGACGTTTCGGGCCTGGACCCTTCATCAGAGCTGCACAAGAATTCTGGTTCCAAAGGGCAAGCCAGAACAAAACAGAGAGGGATAACAAAACAATACAGCAACAAAACACTGACACCAAGGCCAGCCTTAAGAATGTGCATCCATATTAATGAAGTGTGTATCAAATGAATAAAATGCAAACAATTTCAGTTGGGACAATGGTTTAATGGCATTATCACGACACTATCAGCTCAGAAAGTGGAGTGATGCACCATGACAAATGGTAGCAACTGTTTTTTTTAAAATCCGGACTTAAGAGTCTAATGATGACCACGATACCTTTGTCGATTGTCAGATCTCCTGGAGATTTGAAGAAGGGTCACTGGACTCAAAACATTAACTCTGCTTTCTCTCTCCGCAGATGCTACCAGACCCACTGAGTTTCACCAGTAATCTCTGTTTTTGGAACTTTGACCTGTTTCTCCAATAATGCTTTTAGTTCCATAACTCATGGTCTATTACAATTCTTGTATATCACAACATAATTTGCTTTGGAGTGTAATTTCAACTTGCCTATGCCATTTAGCATAAGCAGTTGGTGAAAGTGTGAACTGATAACAGTACAATGTGTATAATCGACTACGTATTCCCTTTAACAAAGGATTGCGAAATAAACAGCATAAAAACTGAGAAGGAAGTGCAAATTAAGGTGGGTGAATTCAATGTTAAATCACATTTAGAAAGATGAAGAAATGATTGAGTAAAAGTAAATGGGATATTTTTTAAAATTGCATTTCACATTTTTAAAATCTCCACCAAAACCTCAAAGTTGAAGGATGGGCACTCCAGTCTGGTAAAGTTTAAACATTGGCACCAAAAACGGTTCATTGGCAGTGGCTAACACTTGGCACATTGCTAAAATATACTCTGACAGAAAATAGGTGGGCCTTAACTGCCTCCACACCGGGCTCCTTGCCTCATTTCAACCCAGCTGTTACTCCCCGAGGTCAATTGAAATTGTATTTATTGCATAAACACCTAAGCTGGTGCTTAGGGTTGAAAGGAGCTAGATAGACAGTAAGGTGAACATTTAGTGGAGCTATTGGTAAAACACACCTCGCATACACACTGTAGCATTTGTATCTGAAGTACAAGTGCTTCCCTTCACCATTTTGACAAAAAGTAATGGCCATCATCTCTGAGTTAAGTATTTGTTTAGACAAGCTTTAGGGATGGGTTTTACCAAAATTGAGTAAATGTCAATTTGGGTGGTGTTTCTAAAAGGTTTCTCTCTGCAAGCTGGACTGGGTTATTTCATGCAGTTCTCCACTGATCTCCCCATCGTCCGGATGGTACCGCACTCTCACGTTGGTGTGCGTACCGACCAGGACCTGCTGAGATTTCAAATGCCGATGCCACATTTAAGCAGGTGGGTTGTTACTTTGCCTGCCCAAATATGACAAGCTGCCTGCCTTTGTGTCTGCGATAAAAGGCAAGGCAGAGACAGAAGTCCCATTATAGCCATAAGTTCTGACAGAAGCAGCAGCTTGCTAACCAGCTAGGCAAGACAGGGAAGCGGTGAGCCTCTGTGTGGGCAAGGAGTGAGCGCACATAAACAAGAGAACTCAAATAATCCCGAGACCCAGCAGCTATCCATGAGACCAGTGTCTGTCCCTGTGTGGGAATCAACGTCCCAGCAGCTTGTAATGTAAGGCACCAGTGTGCTCCAAATGGCAGCATTGAAGAGGATAAGTGAGTTTGAGATGTGCCAAGATGAGGCTGATGTATGTTTGATACCACTCTCCTTGTACAGGAGGTACAGGCGGTCACTGCCCCTGGCATGTGACCTGAGAGATGGCTGGCCAAGAAGGAGATTATTAGGAACCAGCAGCGTGCTGCAATTGCTCAACACCAGCTCTGAATTTTATGGCAGGAATTGTCGCTGTCAGTTTCTCTCTGTCACACGGGAGAGTAGGAAACCGATTATATCTGAGACGAGAATAGGTAACAATGAGAGGTTGATGCGTACAGTTTGGCTATATAATGCTCAGCTGCGAGATTCTCATCGCAATGTCCAAGCCTCAGGTATAAAATCAAACATTTGGTTCCTCAACATCAAGAATCGCCTTATCTAAGAAAAGAAATCATTTTATTGGAGGTAATGCAGGGAAGGCTCACAAGCATGATCCTATGTATGGAGGGATAGTCTTGTGCACAAAGGTTAAACAGATTGGGACTCTACACACTGCAGTTCAGAAGAAGAAGAGATGATCTCATTGAAACATATAGGATTCTTGAAGGGCTTGGCGGGGTAAATGCTGATAAGATGATGCCCCCTCCTGGGAGCATTTAGGACCAAAGGGCATAGTCTCAGAATAAAGGGACACCAATTTAAGACTGAGATGCAGAGGAATTTCTTCTCAGAGGGTTGTGAGACTTTGAAACTCCTAGTCACAGAGAGCTGTGGAGGCAGAGTCCTTGTGTATATTTAAGGCTGAGGTAGATAGATTGTTGATCAGTCGGGGAATCAAGGGTAACAAGGAAAGAGAAGGAAAGTGAACATGAGGAATGTTGGATCAGCAGCTCGATGACCAATCAGCCTACTCATCTTCCTATGTCTTATGGACTAATCTAAGTTTTCCAATCTGACTATATTTTCCAATTTCATTTTGGTAAAACAATCAAGGGCAGGGCTTATATATTGTAGGAACTGCAGATGCTGCAGAATCTGAGATAACAAGGTGTAGAGCTGGATAAACACAGCAGGCCAAGCAGCATCATAGGAGCAGGAGAGCTCCTATGATCGGGCCTAGACCCTTCTTCAGAAAAATTAGTTAGTGGTAGAGCGCTGGGCAATATTGTTGAATAGAGAGACCTAAGGTTTCAGATACAGACTTCTTTGGAAGTTAAGTCACTGATAGACAGGGTGATTGAGAGGAAGGAAATAGCAAGGACTGAAGATGCTGGAATCAGAGTCGACACAATATGAAGCTGGAGGAACACAGCAGGCCAAGCACCATCAGAGGGACAGGAGAGTCAATGTCCTTTCAATGTCTTCAATAGGCCATTAATCAGGACTCACTCCTCCTGATGAAGGATCTAGATCCGAACATCAATTCTCCTGCTCCTCAGATGCTGCCTGACCTGCTGAGTTCCTCCAGTTCCACACTACATCGACATTGACTCCAGCATCTTCAGTTCTTACTATCTCCGAGTGACTTATAACCCCACTGCGAAGCCTCTTCCAAGGATGCCCACCTTGAATAAGTTGTCCTCCTCCCTCCTGAAAGATCTCAGTGTGTCTCTCTCCCACTGCAACACACTGGTGCTCTCCTCCGCCCTGAAACTCCTCAACCAAAGACTAAAACAAACCCAGTAGCGCAGCCACATCTCCTGTCCCAGTACTAGTAATGATGAAGGGCGGGGTCCGAAATGTCTACTCTCCTGTTCCTCTGATGCTGCCTGACCCGCTGTGTTCATCCAGCTCTACGCTATGATTAAGAAGGCGTTTAGCACACTTGCCTTCATTGCTCAGACCTTTGAGTACAGGAGTTGGAACATAATGTTGAGGTTGTACAGGATGTTGGTAAGGCCACTTCTGGAGTACTGTGCACATTTCTGGTTGCCCTGCTTTAGGAAGGATATTATTAAATTGGAGAGAGTTCAGAGAAGATTTACCAGGATGTTGCTGGGAATGGAGAATTTGAGCAATAAGGATAGACTGGGACTTGTTCACTGGAGCACAGGATGTTGAGGGAGTGACCTGATTGAGGTTTATAAAATCATGAGGGGCACAGATAAGGTGAATAGCAAAGGTGGAGCATAGGGTGAAGGATTTAAAAACTAGGGGGCATATGTTTAAGGTGACAGGAAAAAGACTTAAAAAGAACATGATGGGCAATAATTTAACACAGAAGCTGGTTCATAAAGTGGAATGAGCTGTCAGAGGAAATGACAGATGTAAGTACAGGTACAACATTTAAAAGACATTTGGACAGGTATAGGAAGAGGAAAGGCTTAGAGGGATACGGGCAAAATGCAGGCAAGTGGGATTAGTTTAGTTTGGGAACATGATCGGCATGGATGAGTTAGACTGAAGAGTCTGTTTCCATGCTGCATGACTCTATAACTCTATAAGTGGCTCACCATTGCCCACATTGTTCAGGGACGGGAACAATTCAACCCATAGTTTATTTGTGGAGAGGTGAGATGGTGGAACAGACTAATGTCCCTCGACTAGTAACCCTGAAACCTAGAATAATGTTTTGGGTGCATGGCAGCTAATGGAATTTGAATTCGGTGCATAAATTTGGAAGGAGTCTCAGTGATGGCAAGGATATAATCATTGCAATAAAAATATATTAGGTTCACTAAAGACCTCTGAAAATGTCTCTCAAAGCGTTCAATTCAAAGGCAGTTAAGGATGGAGCAAAAATGTGCCAGCCTCAGCAACAATCTCCACTGGCCTGCATGACTGCAATTCTAACAACACACAAGAAGCTTGACACCATCCATTTCAAGGCAGTCTCCATAATTGGCACCCCATCCACAAACATTCAGTCCCTCCACCACTGATGGTCAGTAGCAGAAGTGTATCCCATTGTCAAGATGCTCTGCTGAAATTCACCAAGGTATTTTTTTCAGTGCCCTCCAAACCCACAATCAGTTGCATCTAGAAGCCCAGGGGAATACAACTATCTACAAATTACCCTCACTCACCATCCTGATTTGGAAACATATTGCCATTCCTTCATTGTTGCTCGGCCAAAATCTGGAACTCCCTCCCTACGGCATTGTGCATCAACTCACAGCAGGAGGACTGCAGCGGTTCAAGAAGGCAGCTCACCCCCACCTTCTCAAGTGTAACTGGGGACAGGCAATAAACGCTGACTTAGCCTGTGATGCCCACATCTCAAGGATGAAAGGAAAATCCATGGAAGATTAAGGAACAAAACACAGAAGGAACTTATAAATTTAATCACCTTTTCTTTTCTCACAAACGTTTTGTAACCGGAGGGGTTGTTTTAAGCATTGTCATTTTATCAGTTGCTCAAAATGAGTTGCTCATAATGAAGGTGAATGTGCTACTAAAATCTGATAAACTTCACAGTAATGAAACCAGAGCTAATAACTCAGATTTCAAGAATTTAACAATGCCCAAGGGCTGGGATCCAATCCTGATTCCTGTCAAGTGTATGTCTAAGCTGGCACACATTTCTCCTGCCTGCCATTCTAAAGGACACAACTGGTTTTAAAAAAGGTTCTTTTTTGGTCATTGTTTGAAAATAAATAGTTAAGACATCAAGGTACCTGAGGTAAAGGTGACACATTACCAGTTGGAACTTGGGATCACTGTTTTAAAATAAGGCTTCACTCATTTAAGACTGAGATGAGGAGATTTTTTTTCTCTCAGGGAACCCTGACTATTTAGAGCTCTCTTCCTCAAAAGTGGAAAAAGCCGAGTCCTTGACAAATTTTAAGATGTGGAGGTGCCGGGGATGCACTGGGGTGGACAAAGTCAGAAGTCACATGATACCAGGTTATAGTCCAACAGGTTTATTTGAAATCGCAAGATTTTGGAGCGTAGCCCATTTGTCACTTCACCTGACTAATTTTAAGGCAGAGGTAGATAGGTTTTCGATAAGCAGGGCGGTGTAATGTGATCAGGGAGGTGGGTGGTTATGTGCATGTTCAGATTAGCTATCATTTTACTGAATGGCACGATAGGCTCAAAGAGCTGACTCCCTGCCCCTAATTCACGTGCTCATACATCATCTTCTCCCTTTTTGAAGCTGCTGTCACAGCCATTCATGTTTGTGAAATAGCCCTTCTCCCCTGTTGATCTGTCAATGCAAGTTCTGTCTTCAGACAGCTAATCTTACTTTGTTTACTAATTTTAGGTGGAGAAACAACTCTGTCAGAGTTTGTTCCATGGTGCCATAGAATTGAGATATGTTAAAGAGTTGCTCCATAAGATACACCGAAAGAACAAAAGATCAAAGGCCTATGTATAACTGGCACAGTTCACAAAACTAAACTGACATTGGCATTTATAAATAATAACCCAAGATTTATCAGCGAGATTGGTTAATTGGCAAATAGATACAAGTACTTTTGGGGCAGCATGGTGGCTCAGTGATACGCACTGCTGCCACACAGCACCAGGGACCCGGGTTTGATTCCACCCTGGGGCTACTGTCTGTGTGGAGTTTTCACATTCTCCCCATGTCTACGTGCATTTCCTCTGGGTGCTCCAGTTTCCTCCCACAGCCCAGAGCTGTACTTGCGAGGTACATTAGCCAAGGTAAATGCAGTGGTACAGTGATGGGGTGAGTCTAAGAGGATTGGTGTGGACTTGATGGGCCAAATAGCCTGCTTCCACACTGTAGGTCTTCTATGATTTGAGGACTTGCATTTGGAATCATAGTCAAAGATTTATTTTGCAGGCAAACGTGAAAGTTAATTTACAACACATCAAGGTTCCTTTAAAACAATGTGATAAATGGTCATTCATTTTGATTTTGGTTGAGAAATGAGTTTGGTCGAGAAATGAAGATAATAAAATGTGAGGCTGGATGAACACAGCAGGCCCAGCAGCATCTCAGGAGCACAAAAGCTGAGGTTTCGGGCCTAGACCCTTCATCAGAGAGGAGGATGGGGTGAGGGTTCTGGAATAAATAGGGAGAGAGGGGGAGGCGGACTGAAGATGGAGAGAAAAGAAGATAGGTGGAGAGGAGAGTATAGGTGGGGAGGTAGGGAGGGGATAGGTCAGTCCAGGGCTTCAGGACATGGTCGAGCAGTTTCAAGGCTGAAGAGATTACAAGAGAGTTGCAGTGGGAGAGAGATTCCCTGAGGTTGGTCCGGAGGGAGGAGGGTAACTTCTTCAGGTTAGGCATCCCTGGAAGAGGGATGGAAAAGAAAAGGTGATTAAATTTATAAGTTCATTCTATGTTTTGTTCCTTAATCTTCCATAGATTTTCCTTTCATCCTTGAGACGTGGGCATCACAGGCTAGGCCAGCATTTATTGCCTGTCCCTAGTTACCCTTGAGAAGGTGGGGGTGAGCTGCCTTCTTGAACTGCTGCAGTCCTCCTGCTGTGAGTTGATGCACGATGCCATAGGGAGGGAGTTCCAGGATTTTGGCCGAGCAACAATGAAGGAATGGCAATATGTTTCCAAATCAGGATGGTGAGTGAGGGGAACTTGTAGATAATTGTATTCCCCTGGGCTTCTAGATGCAACTGATTGTGGGTTTGGAGGGCACTGAAAAAAATACCCTGGTGAATTTCAGCAGAGCATCTTGACAATGGGACACACTTCTGCTACTGACCATCAGTGGTGGAGGGACTGAATGTTTGTGGATGGGGTGCCAATTATGGAGACTGCCTTGAAATGGATGGTGTCAAGCTTCTTGTGTGTTGTTAGAATTGCAGTCATGCAGGCCAGTGGGGATGTTGCTGAGGCTGGCACATTTTTGCTCCATCCTTAACTGCCTTTGAATTATCTTGGATTCTCCAGCATCTGCAGTTCTCATTATCACTGATACAATTTTAACCTCACTGCGAAGCCTCTTCCAGGGATGCCTAACCTGGAGAAGTTACCCTCCTCCCTCCGGACCAACCTCAGGGAATCTCTCTCCCACTGCAACTCTCTTGTAATCTCTTCAGCCTTGAAAATGCTCAACCATGTCCTGAAGCCCTGGACTGACCTATCCCCTCCCTACCTCCCCACCTATACTCTCCTCTCCACACATCTTCTTTTCTCTCCATCTTCGGTCCGCCTCCCCCTCTCTCCCTATTTATTCCAGAACCCTCACCCCATCCCCCTCTCTGATGAAGGGTCTAGGCCCGAAACCTCAGCTTTTGAGCTCCTGAGATGCTGCTGGGCCTGCTGTGTTCATCCAGCCTCACATTTTATTATCTTGGATTCTCCAGCATCTGCAGTTCCCATTATCATTGGTCGAGAAATGAGTTTGGTCGACTGTGCACCCAAAATAGAGATTGAACTCATAGCCTTCCCCAGTTTTATACTGGAGCCTCCGCCAACATCATGCCTTTGAGACCAGGTGTGAAAGTACTGGGTGCCTTGGAAGAACATTCAGCCTTGCACCCCAACCCCCACCAACCAACAATTAACTTTCAAAAATGAACATCGCGCATCGCTATTAACACAAATGCTGCTTGCCAAAGGACAATTTGATGATTGCACATTGTCATTGTTCCATACTTATCACAGGATGTCTGCAGGAAAAAAATGAACATTATAGTGCTCAATGGGTCTCCCCTAATGCTCCTGCAATAGTTACTCAGTGACCATTTACACGATGGAATGGGCTAGGTTAAATTAAATTCATTGATATGCTTTAGTAGTTTGCATGTTTGGAATGGTCATGTTGATGTACGGATTCGTAAATATGTTGCACAATCTGAATGAGGAATATAATATGAAATTGTGGGAAAGACTGCAACGTAAATACACTGAGAGTCCACTGCTAAAAGTCTGTTTGCCCACTTACACAGTTTCATGGATAATTCGAGATAATAAAGTGTGGAGCGGGATATACATAGCAGGCCAAGCAGCATCAGAGGAGCAGGAAAGCTGATGTTTCGGGTCTGGACACTTCTTCAGGCCAGTTCGAAATGCTTGTGAGTCTATGGACTGATCCAAGCAGAAAACTGCATGGTTGCCAGTCATTTTCCCTGTAATGTTTAGGTTGTGTTTGGGCATAAAAGTTGTAAATTGCAACAACCAGACTATGCACAACCAGTTTAACAGAAGAAGGGACACATTAACCTTCCTTTCTCTCTCTGCAGATGCTGCTAGACCTGCTGAGTCCAGCAATTTCTGTTTCTGATTTCCAACATCTTCAGTTCTTTAATGCTTTCATCTAGTGTTAGAGTGAATGTTGGTCACAGGTCATAAATGGCGGTTGCTTTTCATTGATGTGACCACATAGTTACCCCTTCATTTTTTGAAGAAGGGTCCAGGCCTGAAACATCAGCCTTCCTGCTCCTCTGATGCTGCTTGGCCCTGCTGTGTTCATCCAGCTCTACATCTTGTTATCTCAGATTCTCCAACATCAGCAGTTCCTACTATCTCTTCACGAATTATTCGTCCAGTTTCGTACCACTTCCCCAAATCATGACAGTCTGGTTTATCTTAAGGATGCACAGGTCCTGCTCAAGACCTCAGAGAAAACAATGCTGCTACTACCTATTTAGTGTGGGTGGCACAGTGGTACTGTGGTTAGTAATGCTCCACACAGTGCGAGGGATGTAGGTAACTGTCCATGTGTAGTTTGCACATTCTCCCCGCAGGCTTGGTGGGTTATGAGGATAGGGCGGAGGCATGGGTCTGCATGCGATGCTCCATGGAAAGTCAGTGCAGACTCAATGGGCCGAACGGTCTCCACCTGCACCATACAGATTCTACAATTCTAACATTGCGTCTGTTTTGTACAGTATCAATGCAGCATGATTCCTGTACAACACATCTTGAGCAGGCTGATGAGTAAAAAGAACAAGAACGAGACAACATACAAGTGAGCTGAGACAAAGCTTTTCTTTTCAGTGAGCAGTTTGGGTGCAATGGTGGAAGTGTGATAAAGGCAGCTTGAGTTGAGGCAGTCAAGAAGGTATTTGGATGATTATTTGGATAGAAATGGTGTGTAAAAGAACGGGGGAACATCGAGGCTCTCAGTAGTGACACTTATTAAGTGAACTGGTGCAAGCACAATGGGCTGAATATTCTCGTTCTGTACCATGACATTGCTCTGATTCTGTGACTGATGGGCAGTGATAGGTGTAGCACCAATAGCAAAGCTTTTTACCCTGCTAGCCAATCTTTATCAACATTCCTAAAAGTAGAACTGACTGGACAAAACATTTCTCTGAATAACTTCCATCTGCTTTTGTAAAATGAAAAAGCCTTGATTTGAAGCTAGTCTCAGTAATGGTGACCAACAAACTATCATTGACCACCATTTAAAAAAATCTAGTTTGTTAATATCCTTTAGGATAGGGAGAGATCTGCTGCCCTTACCTGGTCCAGCCTACATGTGACTCCAAACCCACGGCTATGTGATTTAACTCTTAAAATACCCTCTGGACTAGCTTAACATGTCGCATGAAACCTACATCCCATAATAAACAAGCATTTTTCCCAACGAACAGGTATATACTTACACCAATATCCATCGCTGAATCTGCATAGAAAGAGTTGACGCTCAGAATCTTTTTCCCAGTGTTGAAATGTTAAATACCAGGGGGCATGCATTTAAGGTGAGAGGGGGAAAAGTTCAAAGGAGATGTGAGAGAAGTTTTTTAGTGGTAGGAATCTGGAATGCACTGCCAGGGGTTGTGGAGTCTGATACGATAGGGATGTTTAAGAGATTTTTAGATAAGCACATGAATATGCAAGGAATGGAGGAATATGGACCAAGGGCAGGCAGAAGGGATTAGTTTCATTTGGTGTTATGTTCGGCACAGCATCGTGGGCTGAATGGACCATTCCTGTGCTGTACAATTCTATGTCCTAATTTAAATATGAGATGAGCTGGGTGTTCCAAAAAGACATCAATGATAAAAGTGGTCACCTTGAGGAAATGTTCAAGTTTGTACCTGAATTATTTGATATTCATTGAAAAAGGGTACAGAAACAGGGTGTAATGAAACAACTGCACCTCCCAGTCGCAAATCATTTCAACTCCCCCTCCCATTCCCTAAACGACACGTGCATCCTGGGTCTCCTGCAGTGCCAGAATGATGCCACCCATAGGTTGCAGGAACAGCAATTCGTATTCCGCTTGGGAACCCTGCAGTCCAATGGTATCAATGTGGATTTCACAAGCTTCAAAATTTCCCCTCCCCCAACTGCATCCCAAAACCAGCCCAGCTCGTCCCAGCCTGCCTAACCTGTTCTTCTTCTCACCTATCCCCTCCTCCCACCTCAAGCCGCACCTCCATTTCCTACCTACTAACCTCATCCCGCCCCCTTGACCTGTCCGTCCTCCCTGGACTGACAAAGACAAAGAAACAAAGAAACCTACAGCACAGGAACAGGCCCTTCGGCCCTCCAAGCCTGCGCCGATCAAGATCCTCTGTCTAAACCTGTCATCTATTTTCTAACCGTCTGTGCCCATTTGCTCCCTACCCATCCATGTACCTGTCCAAATATATCTTAAAAGACGCTAACGTGTCTGCGTCTACCACCTCCGCTGGCAACGCATTCCAGGCACCCACCACCCTCTGTGTAAAGAACTTTCCACGCATATCTTCCTTAAACTTTCCTCCTCTCACTTTGAACTCATGACCCCTGGTAATTGAGTCCCCCACTCTGGGAAAAAGCTTTTTGCTATCCACCCTGTCTATACCCCTCATGATTTTGTAGACCTCAATCAGGTCCCCCCTCAATCTCCGTCTTTCTAATGAAAATAATCCTAATCTATTCAACCTCTCTTCATAGCTAGCACCCTCCATACCAGGCAACATCCTGGTGAACCGCCTCTGCACCCTCTCCAAAGCATCCACATCCTTTTGGTTATGTGGCGGCCAGAACTGTACACAGTACTCCAAATGTGGCTGAACCAAAGTCCTATACAACTGCAACATGACCTGCCAACTCTTGTACTCAATACCCCACCCAATGAAGGAAAGCATGCCATATGCCTTCTTGACCACTCTATTGACCTGCATTGTCACCTTCAGGGAAAAATGGACCTGAACACCCAGATCTCTCTGTTCATCAATTTTCCCTAGGACTTTTCCATTCACTGTATAGTTCGCCCTTGAATTTGATCTTCCAAAATGCATCACCTCGCATTTGCCCGGATTGAACTTCATCTGCCATTTATCTACCCAACTCTCCAGTCTATCTATATTCTGCTGTAATTTCTGACAGTCCCCTTCACGATCAGCTACTCCACCAATCTTAGTGTCATCAGCAAACTTGCTGATCAGACCACCTATACCTTGCTCCAGATCATTTACATATATCACAAACAACAGTGGTCCCAGCGCAGATCCCTGTGGAACACCACTGGTTACAGGTATCCAATTTGAGAAACTCCCTTCTACTACTATCCACTGTCTCCTGTTGCCCAGCCAGTTTTTTATCCATCTAGCTGGCACACCCTGGACCCCATGTGACTTCACTTTTTCCATCAGCCTACCATGGGGAACCTTATCAAATGCCTTACTGAAGTCCATGTATATGACATCTACAGCCTTTTCCTCATCAATCAACTTTGTCACGTCGTCAAAGAATTCTATTAAGTTGGTAAGACATGACCTTCCCTGTACAAAACCATGTTGCCTATCACTGATAAGCCCATTTTCTTCCAAATGGGAATAGATCCTATCCGTCAGTATCTTCTCCAGTGGCTTCCCTACCACTGACGTCAGGCCCACCGGTCGATAATTACCTGGATTATCCTTGCTGCCCTTCTTAAACAAGGGGACAACATTAGCAAGTCTCCAGTCCTCTGGGACCTCACCCATGTCTAAGGACACTGCAAAGATATCTGTTAGGGCCCCGGCTATTTCCTCTCTTGCTTCCCTCAGAAACCTGGGATAGATCCCATCTGGACCTGGGAACTTGTCCACCTTAATGTCTTTTAGGATACCCAACACTTCCTCCTTCCTTATGTCAACTTGACCTAGACTAAGCAAACATCTATCCCTAACCCCAACATCCGTCATGCCCCTCTCCTTGGTGAATACAGATGCAAAGTACTCGTTAAGAATGTCACCCATTTTCTCTGACTCAGCGCATAACTTTCCTTCTTTGTCCTTAAGTGGGCCAATCCTTTCTCTAGTTACCCTCTTGCTCTTTATATATGAATAAAAGGCTTTGGGATTTTCCTTAACCATGTTTGCCGGCAAGATTTCATGTCCTCTCTTAGCCCTCTTAATCCCTTTTTTCAGATTCGCTCTACATTCCCGATATTCTTGCAAAGCTTCGTCTGTCTTCGGTCGCCTAGACCTCATGTATGCTTCCTTTTTTCTCTTGGCTAGTCTCACAATTTCACCTGTCATCCATGGCTCCCTAATCTTGCCTTTTCTATTCCCCATTTTCACAGGAACATGTCTCTCCTGCACCCTAATCAACCTCTCCTTAAAAGCTTCCCACATATCAAATGTGGATTTACCTTCAAACAGTTTCTCCCAATCTACATTCCTCAGATCCTGCCGAATCTTGGTATAGTCGGCCTTCCCCCAGTTTAGTACACTTCCTTTAGGACCACTCCCATCCTTGTCCATGAGTATTGTAAAACTTACGGAATTGTGGTCGCTATTTCCAAAGTATTCCCCTACTGTAATATCAACCACCTGGCCGGGTTCATTCCCCAGCACCAGGTCCAGTATGCCCCCTTCCCGAGTTGGACTACATACATACTGCTCTAGAAAACCCTCCTGGACACACCTTACAAATTCTGCTCCATCTTGACCCCTAACACTGAGTAAATCCCAGTCAATGTTGGGAAAATTAAAATCTCCCATCACCACCACCCTGTTTCTCCTACACCTTTCCATTATCTGTTTACATATTTGTAGCTCAATCTCACACTCGCTGTTGGGAGGCCTGTAGTACAGCCCCAGCATTGTTACTGCATCCTTCCTATTTCTGAGTTCTACCCCTATTGCCTCACTGCTTGAGTCCTCCATGGGGCCCTCTTTCAGTGCGGCTGTGATATCATCTTTGACCATTACTGCAACTCCTCCACCCCTTCTCCCTCCCTCTCTATCCCGCCTGAAGCATCGATATCCTGGGACAACTAGTTGCCCTTCCCTCAACCAAGTCTCAGTAATAGCAATAACATCATACCTCCAGGTACCGATCCAAGCCCTAAGCTCATCTGCCTTATCTACTACACTTCTCACATTAAAGCAAATGCACCTCAGACCACCTGTCCCTTTGTGCTCATCATCTGCTCCCTGACTACTATTCCCTTTAGTCACACTGACTCCATTATCTAGTTCCCTACAGGCTTTCGTTACTACCTCTTTCCTGTCCAATATTTGGTTCCCATCCCCCTGCCACATTAGTTTAAACCCTCCCCCACAGCATCAGCAAAAGCACTCCCAAGGACATTGGTTCCAGTCCGGTTCAGGTGTAGACTGTCCAATTTGTCATAGTCCCACCTTCCCCAGAACAGTTCCAATGTCCCAAAAATCTGAACCCCTCCCTCCTACACCATCTCTCAAGCCACGCATCCATCCTGGCTATTTTTTCATTTCTGCACTGACTAGCACGTGGCACTGGTAGCAATCCTGAAATTATTACCTTTGAGGTCCTACTTTTTAACTTGGCTCCTAACTCCCTAAATTCTGCTTGTAGGACCTCATCCCGTTTTCTGCCTATATCGTTGGTGCCTATATGCACCATGACAACTGGCTGTTCACCCTCCCCCTTCAGAATGTTCTGCAGCCGATCGGAGACATCCCTGACCCATGCACCTGGGAGGCAACATACCATTCAGGAATAATGGGAACTGCAGATGCTGGAGAATTCCAAGATAATAAAATGTGAGGCTGGATGAACACAGCAGGCCAAGCAGCATCTCAGGAGCACAAAAGCTGACGTTTCGGGCCTAGACCCTTCATCAGAGAGGGGGATGGGGAGAGGGAACTGGAATAAATAGGGAGAGAGGGGGAGGCGGACCGAAGATGGAGAGTAAAGAAGATAGGTGGAGAGAGTGTAGGTGGGGAGGTAGGGAGGGGATAGGTCAGTCCAGGGAAGACGGACAGGTCAAGGAGGTGGGATGAGGTTAATAGGTAGCTGGGGGTGCGGCTTGGGGTGGGAGGAAGGGATGGGTGAGAGGAAGAACCGGTTAGGGAGGCAGAGACAGGTTGGACTGGTTTTGGGATGCAGTGGGTGGGGGGGAAGAGCTGGGCTGGTTGTGTGGTGCAGTGGGGGGAGGGGACGAACTGGGCTGGTTTAGGGATGCAGTAGGAGAGGGGGAGATTTTGAAACTGGTGAAGTCCACATTGATACCATATGGCTGCAGGGTTCCCAGGCTGAATATGAGTTGCTGTTCCTGCAACCTTCGGGTGGCATCATTGTGGCACTGCAGGAGGCCCATGATGGACATGTCATCTAGAGAATGGGAGGGGGAGTGGAAATGGTTTGCGACTGGGAGGTGCAGTTGTTTGTTGCGGACTGAGCGGAGGTGTTCTGCAAAGCGGTCCCCAAGCCTCCGCTTGGTTTCCCCAATGTAGAGGAAGCCGCACCGGGTACAGTGGATGCAGTATACCACATTGGCAGATGTGCAGGTGAACCTCTGCTTAATGTGGAATGTCATCTTGGGGCCTGGGATGGGGGTGAGGGAGGAGGTGTGGGGACAAGTGTAGCATTTCCTGCGGTTGCAGGGGAAGGTGCCGGGTGTGGTGGGGTTGGAGGGCAGTGTGGAGCGAACAAGGGAGTCACGGAGAGAGTGGTCTCTCCGGAAAGCTGACAGGGGAGGGGATGGAAAAATGTCTTGGGTGGTGGGTTCGGATTGTAAATGGCGGAAGTGTCGGAGGATAATGCGTTGTATCCGGAGGTTGGTAGGGTGGTGTGTGAGAACGAGGGGGATCCTCTTGGGGCGGTTGTGGCGGGGGCGGGGTGTGAGGGATGTGTTGCGGGAAATGCAGGAGACGTGGTCAAGGGCGTTCTCGATCACTGTGGGGGGAAAGTTGCGGTCCTTGAAGAACTTGGACATCTGGGATGTGCGGGAGTGGAATGTCTTATTGTGGGAGCAGATGCGGCGGAGGCGGAGGAATTGGGAATAGGGGATGGAATTTTTGCAGGAGGGTGGGTGGGAGGAGGTGTATTCCAGGTAGCTGTGGGAGTCGGTGGGCTTGAAATGGACATCAGTTACAAGCTGGTTGCCTGAGATGGAGACTGAGAGGTCCAGGAAGGTGAGGGATGTGCTGGAGATGGCCCAGGTGAACTGAAGGTTGGGGTGGAAGGTGTTGGTGAAGTGGATGAACTGTTCGAGCTCCTCTGGGGAGCAAGAGGCGGCGCCGATACAGTCATCAATGTACCGGAGGAAGAGGTGGGGTTTGGGGCCTGTGTAGGTGCGGAAGAGGGACTGTTCCACGTAACCTACAAAGAGGCAGGCATAGCTGGGGCCCATACGGGTGCCCATGGCCACCCCCTTAGTCTGTAGGAAGTGGGAGGAGTCAAAAGAGAAGTTGTTGAGGGTGAGGACGAGTTCAGCTAGGCGGATGAGAGTGTCGGTGGAGGGGGACTGGTCCGGCCTGCGGGACAGGATGAAGCGGAGGGCCTTGAGGCCATCTCCATGCGGAATGCAGGTGTACAGGGACTGGACGTCCATGGTGAATATGAGGTGTTGGGGGCCAGGGAATTGGAAGTCCTGGAGGAGGTGGAGGGCGTGGGTGGTGTCACGGACGTAGGTGGGGAGTTCCTGGACCAAAGGGGAGAAATTGGAGTCCAGATAGGTGGAGATGAGTTCGGTGGGGCTGGAGCAGGCTGAGACGATGGGTCGACCAGGGCAGGCAGGTTTGTGCAGGAATCCTGTTTTTGACCGCATAACCGCCTGTCTACTCCACTTACAATTGAATCGCCAATGACTATCGCCCTTCCACTCTTTTTCCCGCCCTTCTGTACAGCAGAGCCAGCCACGGTGCCATGAACCTGGCTACTGCCACCTTCTTCTGGTGAGCCATCTCCCCCAACAGTATCCAAAATGGAATACCTATTTTGGAGGGAGATGACTGCAGGGGACACCTGCACTGCCTTCCTGCTCTTCCTCTGCCTTTTGGTCACCCATTCGCTATCTCCCTCAGCAATCCTAATCTGCGGTGTGACCAAATTGCTAAACGTGCTATCCACGACCCGCTCAGCATCGCGTATGCTCCAAACTGAGTCCATCCGCAGCTCCAGAGCCGTCGTGCGGTCTAACAAGAGCTGCAGCTGGACACAATTTGTTATCTTGCAATGGACAACAGATGTTGTACTGACCATAAGCTGACCTATCCCCTCCGTACCTCCCCACCCATACAATCCTCTCCACCTATCTTCTCCTCTATCCATCTTCAGTCCACCTCCCCCTCTCTCTCCCTATTCATTTCAGAATCCTCTCCCCATCCCCATTTTCTGATAAGGGTCTAGGCCCGAAACATCAGCTTTTGTGGTCCCAAGATGCTGCTTGGCCTGCTGTGTTCATCCAGCCCCACACTTTGTTATCTTGTAATGGACAACAGATGTTGTACTGACCATGAGGCTATTTTCAGTGGGGGATCCACAGGGATCAGTCATGGATCATCTACTGTAGGTGATATTTGTCGACAATTCAGATGTTAAGTGGAAGACTTAATTTCTAAGAAGTTTGCCAATACAAAAGATTGGTTGCTTGGTGGATAGTTGGAAAGAAAGTAGGAAGTTAACAATGGACTATCAGTTGGGCAGGGGAGTGACAAATGGAGTTCAGTCTGAAAATTTTAAAATGAAGATAGAAGACCAACTAAGCCTGAAGAATAAACAATAAATGGTCGAATACTGAGGACAGAAGCAGAAGAACCTTGGGAGAACATGCTCACAGATCCCTGGTAATGGGAGAGATAGCTAAGTAGATATTTGTAATAATTCCCTTTACTAACTAAGGCATTGAACAGAACAGGGAGAGTGACCGGAACTGTATAAAGCATTAATTTAGCCAAGAACTGGTCTGTACTGTTCTGGTTACTGCATTACAGGTTGATCTATTGTGATTACGGTGATCGCACAGAAGAAGGCAGAGATGAAACTTATGAGGATGTTGCCAACAATGCAGAATTGTAGCAAGAAGAAAAAAAAATCAGATTGTGTGGAGTTGTTTTCATTGAAATGGAAACTGGGGAAGAGATCGAGTAATGAGGGATCTCAATAAACAATACATGCCTACTTGCATCAGCAGAGAAGTCAATCATAAGTTTTTAAAGTTTGAAAAATGGTGTGGATTAAAGGAGAATTGAGACATAAATGTTCCACCCATATGTCGGTGAGGGGCTGGAAGTCACTGCCTGAAAAGGCCAATGAGGCGGTAATGCATTGAGTATAACACTTGGGAAGATCACGTTGCAGCTGTACAGGACATCAATGGGGCCACTTTTGGAGTATTACATTCAATTCTAGTCTCCCTGCTATAGCAAGGATTTTGTGAAACTTGTAAGGGTCCAGAAAAAATTTACCAGGATGTTGTCAGGGTTGGAAGGTTTGAGCCATAGGGAGAGGCTGAACAGGCTGGGGCTATTTTCCCCGGAGCGTCTGAGGCTGAGGGGTGACCTCATAGAAGTTTATAAAATCATGTGCAGCACTGATACAGTTACCATCCTAGGGGTTCTCCCCAGGATAGGGGAGTTTAAAGCTAGAGGGCATAGGTTTAAGGTGAGAGGCAAAAAATTTAAGGGAATTTTGAAAAAGCAATTTTTCACGCATAGGATGGCGCATGTATGGTATGAGCAGCCACAGTAGGTGGTGGAAGCTGGTACAGTTACAGCATTGAAAAGGTATCTGGATGAGTATATTGATAGGAAGAGTTTAGAGGGATATGGGCCAAATGCTGGCAAATGGGACTGGGTTAATGCAGAATATCGGGTCAGCACGATAATCAAATTATTTTCAGTATCTTGACACTAGTTAAAAAATAGTTTTGAAATATGCATTTTTAACCAGGAGAGTACGTACTGTCGCTCACCAGCACCTTTTCCAGGTCAACTCGGGATGGGCAATATATACTGGGTTAGCTAGTGGCACCCGTATCTCAGGCATGAATTTTAAAGCTATTTATTTCTTTCATCGTTTGGAACCTATCCCGAATTGCTTTTGAACTAAATGGCTTACTAGACTATTTTGGATGGCAATTAAGAGTCAAACGCTGTGGGTCTGGACTCACACGTAGCTGAGATGGCCAACTTCTTTCCCTAAAGTGCACCAACAAACCAGATGGGTCTTTATTGCAACTGATTCATTGAATACAAATTCCACCAGGCCTCACGGTAGGAATTGAACCTAGCTCCCCAAGCATTAGCCTTGCCTCTTGGTTATTAGCCCAAAGCCATTGCCAGCATCTCAATATAAACCGCCAACCCTTCCAGCTTGATTTATGTAAGACGATGGGTTACGTTCCAAAAGTTCCCAGTCCAACAGAGTGCATTTTCATTGTCCAGTTAGGTACAAAGTAGGGAACCACGAGGTCATTTTAGTCAGTGTTTCGTTTCTCTCTAGCATGCCGCATGGACAGAAAACACAAATCCACAATGGCGGAATTGCTCCTAAAGAAAAAAGTTCTGTTAGTGCAGGTATTGTACGTCACAAGTTCATCTTTTCTAAACGAAAACCTCACAACAAACATTATTTCACCGGATTGTGACAGTCAATGAAATGCAAATAGAAATCCTTCACTGTCATTTTTTCTTGTATATTTGGAGGAGTAGAAAATCACTTTATGGGATGATATTTTACAGGAATTGATGTTCTGTGTGCAGCTTGAATAAATAAACTTGAAGACGTCAATTGAAGTTTATTATAAACTCTCGAGTAATGTTGTTAAGACAACAGAGTCACAGTACAGTGGTCTATTAATGATCAATGCACTCCTTACAATCATTATTAAACAAAAATGAACATTTTACAAATAAGAGGCAAGTTTGGAACACCGCTTCACAAAAAATGGGTCAGCAAGGGGAAAATAAATGCCCTATTGCAACTCCATGCATGTCTGTTCTTATACAAGAGCACAAAGACAACACAGCAGTCAGCAACAAGCTTCACCTCTTATAACAAGAAAACTCAACTTTTGGCAGGTTACCACAGGTATGTGCACACATTGGCAGTTCATACACCTCAGTATGCTTAATCACAATGAAATATTTGCAAAACAAATAACCCTGTAAAAAAAGGCTAAAACCATTTCATAACATGTGCAGGCAGTGATTGTGGAATATTAGTTGAGGCATAATACAGGTCTATCAACCACTTCTGTTTAGAACTTGTAAGAAAGCAGATTTGCTACCATTCCATCCACTGAACTAGCACAGACCTAATTAAATCCCGATGTATAGTTACCCAGTAGGGTATTAAGACTGTGCACTAAAGTAACAAGGAAAATATTAAATGAACAATAGTTCAATAGTTCCAACTGGTAAAATAAATATGAGGGAAACTTCTGTATTTTACACCACAAACCTGTCCCAAATTTCTATTTACAAAACTGTAAGAAGAGAACCATAACATTTTGGATTAATAAGAAGGTTAACTTCTCGTCTAGAAAAATGGCAAAATCTAAATTAAAACAGAGTGCACAAACACACTGTAACCACAATCTGAAAAGAGCATGACAGGACATCCTTAATATTGCGACCCAGCTCCATCCATAATATCTCATTTCATTTTCCTGTTGTGTCATCTCAAGTCATAAGGGATCATCCTTCTCTTTCTATATTAACAGCATCACCAAACGTTTGTTTTTGTGATATTCCTTGTCACCATCTGCAATCACTTTCAACACTATTCAGTCCTTTCCAACAGCTAGCACTGAACCACTGGGCACTAAAGTACATCTTTAAAGACAAATAATTAATGCTTTTTTTCCTTAATTTAGAATGTTATGCATTCAGAGACAAGTAATTTTAATAAGTCTGACTGATTCATACAAAAACCCTAAACAGCTTGAAAGCCCCAGATATATAAAACCTCAATCAGCTTTCGACACGTAGTATGTTCGATCGATTAAAATATTCGACTTTGCTTCTATGTTAATTCACAATTTGAAATTCATCTCTATTTAAAATGATGTCCAATTGGTCATAACAAATATATCTTCTAAATAGGTGAACAATCATACACTCAATTATGAACTAAAATAATTCATCATTAGGGTTCTGCTTTGTACTAGCTAAAAAGGATAATCACAACCCAATCTACCATTACAGACATCTAAAAATATCGCAAACTCTCTCAAAGAACTGGCCAAAATTGTCTAAATTCGTGTAATTCCTTATGATTATGTATCACGGTGATTAGTACAAGACTTAAAAAAAAGTTACAACGTGTATGTACAAATCTAAAGAAAAATTATAAACTAGATTAAGCTCAATTCCAACAATCTGTTTACAAATTTGAAAATGAAAAGTAATGACTAATTTATTCAAATAAAATGACTGTGTTTTCAGTTGATTGCATTTGTGTTAAATCCAATCCCAGATGCTGGTGACAAAACGTGAGCTTTACCTCTGCAAGAGATTGCTACAACTCAATGTATTTAAAGTCCAAGTTTTGACAGGATAGTCCAGGTTTTGCTGCATAAACTGATGTCTATGCCAAAGTCAACAGCAGATGGATTCACGATACACTGTGATTACTTTATTGCATTTCCCCTTAAAAGGAAGGCTACAGTTAATAGCGGTTTAGAAATACATCAAATTACTTTCTATTAATTGTGCACTTTCTAACTTCAGAGGCAAAACCCTATGAAAATCCACAACAAAGTACACTTGGCGGCTGAAAGATCTGATTACACCTTAGGTGCAAATCACTTCCCAAATGATTCATTCTTGCGGCTTTATGCTTTTATTCAACTTTCTCGGAATCGGTCTGTAGGCAATGATTTTTTTTAAGAGACTAAACGCTGCGCATTCTTCAGTTCAGCCATTGGTCAGTGTCCTGCACGTGGGTAAATAGTGAAGCCTTTCACTGCTCGACGGGAGGTTTCAGCCACAGGAGATGGCAGTGAATCGCTTTGAAATGCACGACATGTTATGCAGGACAATGCCAAGTAGGAAAAGGAGGACACACGCCACAAGGAGCACAGTGCAAACACCCGAGCAAGTGGACGTTTTCACACCATCCTGGCCTTCGTCCTCTTCCTCATCTTCCCTGGGTCCGTGTGGCATCTGGTGCTGTCGGGACATCTGTTGCTGCTGCTGTTGCTGATCCCCAGGGACGAGCACGGCAGTTACAGTCTTCCGCTGATTCCCCGGCAACAGTCGACAGCTGCCTTCTCCTGGCAAAAGGGCATTCTCCTTTGTGACAGTCAGAGGGACCATGTAGCAGCCACTGGTCGGGAGCCTGATAAACACCGGGGTCCGCTCTGAAGTGTGCGGGATGCTGATGATGGTGATGATTTCTGGGTCATCAGGCAGCTGGGACACAGACAGACTGGGGGGCAGCTTGGTGACACTGCGACACCAGGGACACATCAGCTCCTTCTGACTGCTCCTCATCTGCTGAAGGCAGACAGAGCAGCAAGTGTGTTTGCAGTCCAGTTGCTTAGGGCGGCGCTGTGGGCTGTAGTAATTAAAACAAATTTGGCATTCCATTTGGGAATCTTGGGAAACAGTCTCCATTTTCACAATGGCCGCAGTCTCTCCTCTTTAAAGAGATTTCTAGGTTTCCAGCAACAGTTTGGCCTGTGTCAAGTTATTTCCCTCCTTTGAGAAGTCCTGATTGTCTAGTTTTAAATTTTTCTAATCTTTAGGCGTTTCTTCAGGATGGAACACGTTGTGAAATGCACTGTCACTTCCGGCAAACACCCAGTTGATATCTTTCATTCCCTGTGAAAGAACAGTAATAAAGATAAGGCTGAAGTCAATTTCATCATTAACAAGAAATGGTCATGGGCTGGGTGTATTTATGAACTGTCCTCACAACCCCTTGGTCCACTTTGTAAACTTGTCTCTTTTAGTCCGGAAAAAGGTAGCCAACAACAACCTACCTTGATAATAGCACCTTTACCTGATGAAACATCACACACTGCTTCACAGAGCCATCGCTGAACAAAATATGGCACCCGGCCACAAAATCAGAACCTTGGTCAAAGAGGCATGTTTTAATTAGATGTCTTGAAGATGCAGGGAGAATTTAGGAGGAAATTGCACAGTCTGGGCCTTGGCTAACTGAGGGAGTGGCTACAATGATACTGTGATTAAAATTACGGATACTCAAGAGGCTAGAATTAGAGGAGTGCACAAATCTCAGAAGGGTGTGAGGCTTAAGGACATTACAGATAACAGAGGAGTGAGGCCATGGATTTGGAAACAAGAACGGAAACCTTAAAATCATGATTTGCTTGACTGGGAGCCAACGTAGCTCAGAGCAAGTATGGGGCCTAAAGTCTACAGAATGTCGTATGTGGGAGCCAACGTACAGAATGTCGAATGTGGGAGCCGACCTACAGAATGTCAAATGTGGGAGCCGACCTACAGAATGTCAAATGTGGGAGCCGACCTACAGAATGTCAAATGTGGGAGCCGACCTACAGAAGGTCGAATGTGGGAGTCCAACCAGCAGTAACTGGAACAGCCTCGAGTTAATAAAGGCACTGAGAGCGCTTCAGCACTGATAAGCCAATACTGGGGTGAAGTCAGCTGATGCCATGGAGGCGGTCTCAATGAAGGTGTGAATTTGAGATTGGAACTTCATTTAAACAGCAACCGTGACAAATAGAGTGGCTTAATTTCGCACTGTTGCCAGGGGAAACAGATATTAGGGAGCAGAGTTTGGAGCAAGGTTAGAAAACAATGGCTTCAGTCTTCCCTATATTAAATTGGAAAACATTTCTGTTCATCCAGTACTGGCTGTCAGATAGTAACATACTTAGCTGTACTGAATGCCTCCCAAAACCCAGTTGTCACCAAACACTTCATTTCACAAGTTTAAAGCAAATTATCCATTAAATGTGGAAAGTATATTCACTTTTTTAAATGGGAAAACAGTGGCCTAGTGGTAATGTCATTGACTAAGTGATCCAAATTAATATTGCAGATATAAGGTCAAATCCCACCACAGCAGCTGACAAAATTTAATTCCAATTAATAAATCTGGAATACAAAGTAACAGTGACAATGAAACTACTGTTGTTGCAAATGACTCACTAATGCCCTTCAGGGAAGGTCACTGCCACAAACAAATGGGAAATTGCCAGAGAAACTCAGCAGGTCTGACAATGCCTGCTCAAAGAAAACAGAGTTAACATTTCAAGTCCAGTGACTGGTCTTCAGAACTGATAACTACAGAGAGGTAACAGCTGTCCATACCTGGTCTGGCCTACATATGAATCCACATCTGCAGCAAAGTAACTGACTCATTCATTTTCTCGTTCTTTTATTTTTTTTGTGAGCTGCTCATATCAAAGCAATAAAAGCTGGCTTTGCCAGTGACTGCCAGGTTCCATCAAACAATAAGACAAAAGAATGTATTAGAGAAGTGAGTAAAAGTGAGAAAATAGAGCGTAACAGGTTGGCATATCACAGTTGGACTGTCTCTTTTATTCATTCACAGGATGTGAGTTTCATCCGCAAGGCCAGCATTTACTGCCCAACCCTAATTGTTCAGTCGACTACACTGCTGTGGGTCTGGACTCACAAGTAGACCAGATCAGGTAGGGACATGAGGGAACCAGATGAGTTTTTTCTAACAATTGACAACGGCCTCATGGTCACTGCTATACTCTTAATTCCAGATATTTTGTCTTTGAATCCATATTCCACCATCAACCATGGCAGGATTCAAATCTGGATCCCCAGAATATTACCCAAGGACTCTGGCATGTCTCAACAAGAAAGAACTAAAAATGAAAAGGAGTCACCCTGACTCTTGGTATGGTACCTCACACATTGTCTCACCAATACCTATCATAACTGCAACATTACGTCCCTACTTTTGTACTCAATTCCACACACAACAAACAATAACATTGTAAGTTTTCCTAATTACTTATTGTGCCTACATACTATTTTGTTGAGATTCGTGCACTAGGATATCCAGGTCCCTCTGAAACTCAGAGGTCTTCAATCTCTCATCATCAACTTGCTCCTTTTTATTCTGATTGACGAATTAGAAAACTTCACATTTTCGCAAGTTATATTTCAATCTGCCAGTTCCTTGTCCAATCTTGAAGAAGAAATCTGTTTGAACATCCTCTCAAATAGGAATAATGTATTTGTATCAAGGGACTACAGCGACAAAGAATGCAACGTGTGCCTAGTCCAAACAACTCAACAAATATCTCTGCACTTTGGCATATTTCCATTTGGGTCCCTGCGTGAGTGAAAAGATTGCTGTCAGTAGAATGTAGTTTCCTGTCCAGAGGAAGAGTATTACACAAGTTTGAAGCTTTTTTTGCGGAAGGATATGTAGACAATTATTACACATCAACCATAATTCTCCCGTCACAGGAGGCAAGGTTAAAGATTTTGCATACATTACTTTGTGAATTCTGGGTTGGTGGTCATTCAAACTGTGGCAAGTGAACATATTTCACAGTTGGAGCCATTCTGTTTGCTGCTGAATTAATTTACAGTTGTTCAGAGAAATATTTAACATTTCTCTCCAACATGTGGCTTATTTGTCCTACAATAAACAGAGATTAGTGTCACAAATGCATTGCAAAGACTCCAAAGACAGACTTGAATCACTGCTGGAAAAGAACTGTTCTGAGGGTCACCAAACCCAAAACGTTAACTCTGTTTTCTCCTTCACAGATGCTGCCAGACCTGCTGAGTGTTTCAAGCAACTTTGTTTTTGTTCCTGATTTACAACATCTGCAGTTATTTCGGTTCAGAACTACATCGCTACCTTGCAGAGCTTCAGGAGACCAAGGTAAGGAAGCGTTATTTGGAAAGTCACTGCTGCACTGCACTCAAACTGAGCAGGCAAATTGTGCTCAGCAAGCTCCCACAAACAAAAATGAAATAAATGGCCAGATAATCTATGACACAGTTTGAGAGACAGTTATTTGCTGAGCCAGCTTGACTTCACTTTGAATAGTGTCACTGGGTCTTTGAGGTCGAGGGAAGGCAGGGCCTTGGGTTAACATACAAGAGACAGTATCCCCAACAGTGCAGCACTCCCTCAGTGTAACACCCGAGTGTCAGTCTTTGTGGTCGACAGATGAGAATGCTACCACTGAACAAAGATTACTTAACCACCGCAACCTCACATCATCCATTAACACACTCCCATTATTATTTGTCTCAACAGCACAGGAGGCTGGTGGCAGCAAGAGGTTTTTGGGAAGCAAAAATAAAACTGCAGGCCAGGAGTGTGACTGTCCAAGTGGCTTTTGCAGGGAGCAACAGCACTGACACAATGGGCTTAAAACCCTCCTTGTGTGCTGCAATTGTTTTGTCGATCCTATGTTCCAAGAATTCTCCTGTGACGAGTGCTTGACCTGTCAAAGTCAATGTCCCTACATAACCCATCCATTTATTACTCTGGGTAAATTATAGACAGGTGGTGTTAGGAAGGGTGCAGGTGGGTGAGAGTTTGGTGCTAAAATGCCTGGAGACAGAATAAGCAAAATGACATATTCCTCCTATAGCAAGTTGGGTTTTTTTTGTTTAAAAATGCTCAAACAATAACAATTGCAAACAACTGAAATTATTATTTATGGTAACCCAAACAAAAGCTCTTTTTTTAAGAAGCCAAGTAAATCAAAATTGCCCCTATTAGATCCGTAGTGTCCTCAAACCCACTGCCTGAATGAAGTTCTGTTACAAAATGCTCTCTTTGGCACAGTACAGCCTGAATGGAGCTCCACAACCCAAATGCTTTGTCTACGAAGTGTCCCACACTGCCCGCATTTAAAGCGAATATTAAACTGTTATTTTTAATCCCACGAAAATATCCAGACAACATAAATACGAGACTTTTTGTTTTAAACCGCGAGGAAGCAAATGTTGAATCTCGCTGTGCGAAACAATGAAAAAAATTCGCAAATCTCCGCTCTAACATGCAGATACTGTTACTTTCCCACACGGCACTGGTTCCAGAGTCACGGGTCCGGTTTATGCGATGCGCTAATTAAAGGGGTCTTCAAATGATACAGATAGGAATTTTCCCAGCCGTTTGGACCCTCTGCTTTGACCAAACAGCTTCGTTATTGCAGACATTTCAGATCCAAAATCAGCACGCTGCTCTCTCTGTTGGATGTTCCCTCTGCACCTGATAACATCTCCAAAAAAAACCTTCGCTAAATATGCAGAGAAAAATAAAACAAGGGCAACGAGATTAGGTAATGCCAAGGCTGCTGTTTTCATCTGAAGCTGACCCACTTGTCGGTCCCTAAGTATTGTTTTGCGGAGCAAATAAACTCTTATTGATCACCTCAAATTAAAGTATTCAAGGCATCACATCGTGAGAAATGGGTGTATCGCCTGGTTTTTGTTTTGGTGTTGGTTACATTATTCCACATTGCAGAGCAGAAGACCACTCGGCCAATTATACTTGTGCTTCCCCCCCCCCCCAATAAACCCCATCTCCTGCTCGCAATTCTCTTTATCTGAGCAACACTGGGCTGCAGAGGATTTAATAGCAGTGCACGTCAATAACGCCCGCCCCACAGCTCCGTATTTTCATTCAGAAGTTACAATTTTTTGGGTCGGCGACCCTGTTCTTTTGCAAAGTGCAAAATGTCCCCATGAACTACCCCCACCCTCCCTTCCGTCGTGAACTGAGCCTGCAGCTTACAGAGTACCACCAGCACATTGCATCTACTCCCAGTGCAGCAACACAAGTCACTGACAGCTCCCCTGCTTTGCTGTTGCAGCAAGAAGCAAACATGCAATCCTCCCAAAAGAAATCGTCCAGAGAACAAAAACATAAACAAATACCTTCAACAAGCGCTGATTCAACTAGCAAGCTTGGGGGTATTTTCACTGATTGAAAATTCTCTGATGAGTGAATGCTTCTCTATTTGCTTGTGTTTTCTCTCACGCCCGATTGCTCTGCAATTTTTGCACCACACCTCTGTGGAAATTGCTGTCTGTCTGCTCCTAGCTGGTGCAGCAGCCTGCCGTCCAAGCTGTCTGCTCCGCCGCTCTAGCTCCACTTGTCTGGCAGCTCCCTCGCCCAGAGCTCGCCTACATGTCGCTCTTGAGAGGGGGGTTCGCGGGACACGCCGGGAATTGTAGTTCCGAGGCTGGCTCCGCCCCCTTGATCAACAGGAGAAGAGGACTTCAACTCCCAGACGGCTCCGCGCCATCCTCCCAGGGAGAGCCAGCTGATGCAGGTGAGGGACGCTCATTGTTCCTCTTTGATTGACAGGCCACTGGCAGGAGGAGCTGCTCATGATTGACAGCTCGGTTCCTGAACAGGTAACCGTATTCAGAAAGGACACATTTATAATACAACTGAGATCAATTTGCAGACAATTCCTTGAATGCATGTAGTGTTTATTTCCCAGTTTGTAGCTGAGCTGTTACCTAAGATTTGCATTCTGGACTGTGAATTAGAACTAATAAGAACGCATGCTTTGCAAACGATAAATACACATCCAGTCCCAATTTCAACGCTTGGTTATTGCAAACGCCCCAGGAAAAGCCACTGTTTAAAAGGTTGCAAACCTCGCTTCCTTCCCCAACTCCGGGAGGTCAGCTGGCTGCTGCGGACTGATATCCATTTTATAGTCCACTTCGATTTCATGCTTGAAATACAGGAATACATTCGTGTTTCGGTTTTAAACATGCCTTGTTAAGAAAACAAAAGAAAATGCTCCCATGGGGTTGTCCACTTGTGCAAGAAAGAACATTGCATTAAAACGATATTGGACTGATGCATTTGCACCTGAGATGCACATAAGATGCTGTACCGAGCTCCAAAGATCAAGATAAAGTATGTAAAATCGTTTCATATTATTTCCTATATTATCTGTTCTGTGTATAACGAGAGAAAGAAATGTCAGAATGTGTACATTCTACATTAGCGGTGTATTATTGAATGAACCTTTGATCCTTATGTGTGTTGCTTCTTCTCCTGACCTGGCTCCAGCTTCTTGAAATGCTACCCTCCCACTGCAACTCCCAGCCGATGTCATACATCAAGCGCCTAAGAGTTAATGAACATTAGCGATACACTTGGGAGTGGGAAGGTGAGCTCAGAATGGTCCAGAAGACATTTGGGAAGTTACTCAGCCCAATGTGTCTGTGTTGGAGAAGAGGGACATTGTTCTGTGACTGCACCACTGGGAGATACTCAGGGCATTGCACACTGTCTGCATGGCACTTGGTGCTGAAATAAGAAAGTCTGGGCTTGGTTGGGGCAGCCTTTCAGGAATGGTTCTCTCTGTGCTGTCCCTGTTTGGATCATATGTTATGGCACAGAAAAAAGAAGCTTGGCTTCAAAATGTCGCCCCTTTTGGGTAGTTGCCTTGGTCATCTCACTGGCCTCGATGAAGTCTTTGATAATGTGAAGGTGCTTTCCCAACAAGTCAGCCTGTGGAGCAGAGAGTAATGACGAAACTCCAGGCTGACTATCTTCTCAGCACATCAACAGGAGGTGATGGCCTAGTGGTATTTTCACAAGCCCAGAGTTCCCAGGTTTGACACCAGCCGTAGAGTTGAAAATGTGCAATAAAGAGTCGAATAATGACTGTAAAACCATTGCTGATTGTTAGAAAGAACCACCTGACTCATTAATGCCCCTGAGTGACGGGATTCTGTCATCTGTAACTGGCCTGGCCTGCATGTGACTTCTGATCCTTAGCAATGTGTTTGACTCTTAACAGCCCTCTGGGAAATTAGGGGTGGACAATAAATGCTGGCCTAGCTATAATGTCCACATCCCATAAAAGAAAGAAATAAAAAGGTGTCATCTGGTGAGACTGCTCCATCAGCTAAGTTTGACACAGATACAACATCCTCAAGGGCATCAACAATATCACTGATGGATGGGATGAAGTCACAATGCTGTGGTGGATATTGTGGCCTGAGTGAACAAGAACGATCTCACGATACTGTCCCTGAGCTTCAGCGTGGAAACAGGACCTTTTCAAAATGGGTGAGGCTGAAGTAGAGGAATTGATTACATTCCACAGAGCGGAGTGTTGAGAGCTTAATGCTGCTAGTGAGTAAACAAGCTGGAAAGAAAAGCAGTGAAGCACTGCCATCCACCTGAGTTTGTCAAAGAAACAACTGTCAAGAGCCTTCCAACTCCTGGATGAAGTGATGGAAATCTTCACAGCCAACGACCCAAACAGACAGTGCAGTTCAAGAGCAAACCAAGGAATCAATGATACCATTAACTACTACAAGATCTGCAGGATAGAATAAATGTGACCTCTTCAGGAGGGACTGTCTTACGGGAAGAGAAGTTTGGGCCTGTATTCTTTGGAATTTAGAAGAATGAGAGATGATCTTGTTGAAACACGTAAGACTCTTGGGGAACTTGATGGGGGAGATGTGGAAAGTCTGTTTCCTCTTATTGACCAGATGGCATAATCTCAGAATGAAGGGTTGCGCAGTTAAGACAAAGATGAAGAGGAACTTCTTCTCACAGAGGGTAGTCAGTCTGTCGTATTCTTTACTACAGAGGGCTGTTGAGGCTGGGTCCTTAAGTATATTCAGGCCTGAGGTGGGCATATTTTTAACATGTAATGGAATCAAGGGCTATAGGGAAATTGCAGGAAAGTGAAATGAAGGATTATCGGATCAGCCATGATCTCACTGAATGAAAGAGCAGACTCAGCAGGCTGAATGGCTCCTACATCTTATGGTCTTATCCATACATAAACTTTTCAAGCCTGTTTGTGATGCCAGCTATTCCTATTTCCTCCAGTAGGAATCTAGCTGCTGCATACTGCCTGAAATTAAAAAGTAGTGTAGTCTTCTAAAGATCTTCAAATTCCAGTGGTAAGACAGGCAGTGCAACAGTAAGGTTTACTCCAATCAAAACCCCCAGCATTGAGGCATAGCATGATTCAAACTCACCTCCACTGACATGCTTTAGGAATGCCCACAAGCATTTCTGAAGATCCGAAACATCTCCAGCAGCTACGGTTACCAGCCCCCAAATGGAGACAGGTTCATTTGGGAAGGCAGAAACACACAGAGCCATTAACTTGTGAAGCAGCATCGAACCACAGGAGGAAGAGTCTACAGATTGCACATTGAAAAATCAACCATCTCAGAACCCATCAGCTCAGCAAAAGCAAGTTAATCCTGAGTGGCTGAAACTGGTGAGTGATGCCTACTATGAATTTACACAGTATTTCTGTCATATTCAGTGATTTCTTTTTATTGCCACATCTTAACTAAGAATGCCCAGCGCTGCACATGTTCGGTACAGTAATTCAGCTTGTGCATTGCTTTTTCCAGGCAAGAAATGTTTGCAGGAACTTAACTCTGGCATTAACATTGATTGCTATGGGAAACCGTGCTCTACTTGAAGGTGTTTCACTTAAAGTTGGGGTTTTCAGAAATGCAACCACAACCGTAAGCACAAACTTATTGTACATTTTCAAGAAATATTCAAAGATGTTGAAATTTACAGCCCTCACTACCCGACTCCAAATTATCCCCTGCCCTAACATAAAGCTATGAGTTATAAGATACAACCAACTGTATGAAATGATAAATTCTGTAAACTCATTCTTCCATTTATATCAGGCCTCATATCAAATATTCTTTCCCTGCTCCTTGTTCGATGGGCAGACTAAGCATTTAATGGGGGGCGCTGCATAAATGCATGAGGGGAAATAGGAGTCACACTGATGTGTTCTGGGTCAGTGGACAACACTCTTGGGTCTATGCTTTCAAGTTGTGGTTTAAATACTCTGTCAGGACTTGAGTTTGAAGGGATAGGTTAATACTCTGGTGTAGTACTTGAGGGAGTGCTGCCTTGTCTGTGCATGCTCTAAGCTGAGGCACAAAAGGTCCCATGGTGCTGTTTTGAAGAAGAGGAAGGCACTCTGCCAGGTGTCGTGGACAATATTTATCCCTCAAACAACACAATCAGAGCAGGTTGTCTGGTTGTTGTCACATTACATTTCATGAGAGACTGCTGTACACAAGCTGCCTACATTACAACAGTGACTACACTTAAAATTACTCAAGTGCTTTTGGCTGCCCAGTGATGAAAGGTACTGTAAAAATGGGGATGTGTCTTTTCCTTACAGGGTCAAATGCAGGATGCCAGCAAGAAGTTGGATGAAGCATATTGACCACCACTGACCGATCTTAGTCTGCATGGTCTGATTCTGGGCTGATCTCTCCATGTGATCAGGGTCAGCAACTAGTGTGTGGACCTTGAAGGGCTGGACAAAATAAAGATTAATCTGATAGAAACCTGTTTATTTTTAACCTCCTTGTTGTGTAGTTACAGCAAGTCTGCAGCTCAGAAGCAGCCAATTGGCCTAAGAGATTTGTACTTCCCTTGACTTTGTTTCAACTCCTTCCTCTCACCTCAGAAACAGATCCTTCCATCCTGTTCACACTGCTGTACTCACCTTGCTTCCCCCAGAAATACCCCCATGCTATTTCCTCAATTAGTACCCTCTGTAGCAAGTTCCACATTCTGACCACTCTTGCAGTAAAAATGTTTCTCCTGAATTTCCTGCTGGACTTATTTGCACCTATCGTCTATTTACCATCCCCTAATTCTGACTTCTCATGAAAATTGAATCATTGGTCAGATTTTTCACAGACCCCTTTAGCTGTGGGTTAGAAGGTGGCCAGGTTGCTGAGTTACTGCAGGAAGGGCTCAAGGACCAGCGCCTGACAGCTTTTGTGCTCCTGAGATGCTGCTTGGCCTGCTGTGTTCATCCAACTTCACACTTTGTTATCTTACAATCCCAACACTGTGCCATTTTACCAACAGCAGAAAAGGTGACAGAATGACCTCTAGCCTCGAACCCAATTGAGGCGCAAAAGTGGCAAATTCAGGGTTTCTTCCTGCCAGTGCAGTTTTCCCGTTATTAGGGTTTGGAGTGTGGAAGGGCCCTGCCTGTGTGTGGGGATTAAAACCTGGCTGTCTTCCAGACTGCATTAGGGTAGGGGCCCCATTCTATTTGGCCCCCAAATTACCCCTGCCTCAGCAAACCCCTCCTCCCAATGTCCCCCTCTCCTACCACCACTTCCAGGGCTCCCAGCTATTAACACACACTCGCCTTGCAGCTGCAACCCCAGCACTGGCCATCACTAGCAGTGGCACCACTGAGCAGTTGGCTCTCTGATGGGTTCGGCACTTGCACGAAAGCAGTCTGCCCTGTCTTAATTGGATGGCAGCCCTGGCAGTGGACTTGAAATTGACCACTGCCATGAATAACATACGTTGGGTCCTGCTGCCGGTGACCTCCTCTCTTCAGGCTGTTCCTGTGAAGTTCAGCCCATTTTCCCTGCACCTAACTTACTGCATTTGAATGGCTTCTTCTTAGGATTCCAATCTGATGCAAGAACTCCAGTTTGTTTTGTCATTCCCGATAAGACTTGTGTCAAATCTGTGATTTTTTGTTTTGTTTGCACCTTCACAGGTGCCTGTATTATTATCCCACAAAGGGATTTACAATCCCATCATTACCCATGAGAATGAAACAGTCAGCATAGGCATTCTGAGAAACCCCAATGATGTATGTTTAATTGTCACATCAGAGATGTACAATGTTGCAACAGGCCCTTCCTCAAATATCACCAGAAACAGTGGGCTCTGACTTGATTTCACCAAGAGCGCTTCGATGAGCTGAATTGTGCAATTCAGTTCAGTTCCAAACAGAACTTTTGCTCACTGCAGCAAATCGAGACTTGCAAACGTATTGTTTTTAAACCTTGTTCTCTTCATTGATTGATCACACTGGGCGGAGGAAGGATCCTAAGGATATTTGTTGTTCATTACAGTGCTCATTTCTATTGTTGTCACTGAGTGTTAAAATGTGAACACTGTGACACCGATTACACTAGGCTTATGTTCACCACTGGATTCACTCGCTAGGACTCCCACATATATTCCTATAAAACAGGATGGTACTTAGTTCTTGGGCTTGAAGAAAATTTAAAGGATTGGGTTTTGGCTCACACGTCTCTGGGTCAGACACAATGTTCAAATCACAGTCGAGGATTAAACCCAGTATCCAGGCTGCCTTGTTCGATGTCTGGCCTCTTCGGGGGATGCTGAGGACATCATGGTGTCCTTTAGAGGAAAAACAGGGAAGAGCTTCTCACCACAACTTTATCCTGCAAACAACATCTTTTCACCAACACACTGCTGTTCGCAGGATGTTGCTGTGCACAGACATGTCACATTTCCGACATTACAAATGTGGCCACCTGTTAAGTACTTTGGAATGTCCTGCGATCTTGAAAGGTGCTATATGAATGCAAATCCTTTCTTTTTAGAAATGTCTAACTTTAAGATCTAAATTTATATTTTAATGTAGGAGCAAATGACTGCAGATGCTGGAATCTGTCCTGAAAACAAAAAATGCTGGAAACCACAGCAAGTCAGGCAGCATCTGTGGAGAGAGAGCAAACTAACGTTTTGAGTGCAGATGAATGGTGAATGGTCGGGCCTTAAGGAGCTTAGTGGAACCGAGGAACCTTGGAGCTCAGGTGCTCAGTTCTCTGAAAGTAGTCACAGGCAGACGGGGCAGTGAAGAAGGCTTTTAGCGCTGGCCTTCATCAGTCAGGGCACCGAGTATAGAAGTTGGGAACGTACGTTGCAGTTGTACAGGATGTTAGTGAGGCTGCACTTAGATTGTGTTCAGTTTTGGTATAGAAAGGATGTTGTTAAACTGGAAAGAGTGCAGAAAAAAATTGTAAGGATGTTGCCAGGTCTCAAGGGACTGAGTTTAATGGAGAGGTTGGAAAGCTAGGACTTTTTTTCTTTACAGTGTAGGAGACTGAGGAGGGATCTTATCGAAGTGTATAAGATCATGAGAGGCATGGATAGGGTGAATACACTCAGTCATTATCCCAGGTTTGGGCAGTTGAGGACTAGAGGGTATCAAGTTTAGGGTACGAGGGGAAAGAATACATGGGAACCTGAGGGGCAGCTTTTTTACACAGAGGGTGGTACGCATATGAAATAAGCTGCCAGCAGAGGCAGTTAAAGTGGGTACATTAACAACATTTAAAAGGCATTTGAATGAATACATGCGTAGGAAAGATTTAGAAGGATATAGGCCAAGTGCAGGGAAATGGGATTAGAGTGGATGGACATTTTGGTCAGCATCAACCAGTTATGGGCCGAAGGGCCTGTTTCCGTGCTGTAGGGCTCAATGACTGATCATCAGAGCTGACGTGAAGTATGGAGGGGGTAGCATTTATGCAATGGGGAGGGGATACATTTGAAGTTCTGGGGGTGAAAGGGTGCTGATAGAGCAGATTAAGTGTTTGGAATGTGAGAATGTTGGAACAGTGGTGTGTTCTTAATGTTTCTTAATGTGTTGTTTTCTTTTGTTGAAGCAACCATTCGGAAAATTACATGTCAACATGCGTGCACTGTACTGAATGATTAAATTTGGCTCCAGGCTCTCCTAACATATACCAACAACAAATCAACCTCCAAGTCAACAAAGGCACATTCACATTACAGCCACATCTAATTGTATATTATGTTGCCTTTTTTTCTCAAATAATGGTCTCTCCGAGCAGAAGGGGAGTAAGTGGGACAATTTAAGCCAGAAAGCTATGAGTAGTTCATTCGCTCTTCTTATGATAATTCTTTCACTCAGTCAGCATTGTTCAGGGATCTCAATCTCTCACTTAGTTGACTGGATCTTTCAACCAATATAGCTTGCTTTCAACCAAAATGGTGCTAAAGTGCATCAGAAACAAGTGTCACATAGTCCGAAATAAGCGTCATACATTCTTTGTAATCTGTTAAAAATGAAAACCCACATCTACATCACCATTTCTTCTTACTGTCAACCCTGTGTATGTAAATCTGCTGATCTTCAAGTACAACCAAATGTCAACAGCTGAGTTTTGTAGACTGCCATATTAAAGCTTGGGGTAACTGTAACAGATGTACGGTGGGGGAAGGATGCTTATCAAACCGCTTTCAGCTTCTGCACACTGAGAGGCCGGCAAATGTGTGCACCCCTAGAGCTGTATGAATGTTTACCAACCCTATCCATTTGTTCTACTTCTTTCCTCAGATGCTGCCTGACCTGCTAACATTTTTTTTCCTCCTCGTTTTTCTTTTGTGCTTATCCATGCAGTAAAAACGTATAAAATGCTAACAGGACTAAACAGGGCAGACCGAGGAAGGATGTTTCCAACAATCGGGGAGTCCAGAACGAGCAGTCAGTCCAAGGCCCTCAGTATCTGCAGCGGCAACACCGCAGCTGAGATTTCCTGGAGAGTGAGCTGAGCGGACGAGATTGGGACCCAGCACGGCTTAACACTCAAGAAAGGTTGTTGAACTTTTAACTTTATTCCTTTATTTTCTAGGTTATGTTAAGGAGGACTTTACTGTTAACTATTACCTTAATTTTTTTTGCTTGTTCTGTGAAGGTCTGTAATGTTTAACTTTTTAACTTTGTTCCTCTCTTTTACTACTTTGTGCCTCGGTACCTTTGTACCTAAGATGATGCTGTGTGTGGTAGTGTTATACACTTTTCACTGTATCCCTGTACTTGAGTACATGTGACAGTAAAATCTAAATCTAAAGTATATTTTTGGTAAAAAATTCCCATGCAGATGGAAGCTGATTTTGTGGCATATCTAACACATGCACGCTTTTGTTGTTTATAGTTTCAGTCTATGGACAGAACAGTAAATAGCAGGATGCAAAAGGGGATAAATTAAACTGTCCACCTGCCACTCCACTTCATCAGTGAACATTGTATAAAGGTCAGTTACCTAACATTATTGCTGGAACAGAGGGATTTTGACTTTTGGTTTTGTTGCATCAATGCTGTTCATATTTCCAGCTAACCTTAATTATGCATTCTCAATTAAATCCAGACACAAAACCCTGAATGATTACCACCACAATAAAGTTGAAAATGAAATGCTGATTGAGTGTGAATGTTGGAAGTTGCACTTAGCATACCACTTCCTCCTTTAGATAAGTAAGAGTGCCTGACACCTCTGCCATATATGAAGGGGTAAGTATGTGGTCACATCTTTATGTAAGTAAAAATCAACTGCCATTTACGATCTGTGACCAACGTTCACTGTAACACTAGATGAAAACACCAAAGAACTGAGGATGCTGGAAATCAGAAACAGAAATTGCTGGAGAGACTCAGCAGGCCTGGCAGCATCTGCGGAGAGAGAAAGCAGAGTAAACATGTTGAATCCAGTGACTCTTCTTCTGTTAAACTGGGTGTGCATAGTTTGGTTGTTGCAATTTACAACTTCTTTAAGACCATGCCCGAACACAACTTAAACCCTAGAGGGAAAATGACTGGCAACCACGCCGTTTTCTGCTTGGCTCTGTAGTCAGTGCATAGACTCACGAGCATTTGGAACTGGCATCAGGGCCAAGATAAATTGAGGAAAGAATGAGGCCATGCTCTTTAGGAACTGGGTCAAACGATCCTTTAATCCCTTCACCATTGGGACAGATTACCTGAAGATGCTGGTTTGGAAGGGCTGCAGCATGTGCAAGCAGCATAGGAGGAGTGCATTACTAGGGTGAAGCAGAAACAGGGCAGATGGGAGAACCACTGTGAATCTATCGCAGGTAAAAACCTGGTCATAAATGTGAGCTACTCTTTGTGTTCTTGCATGTGGTGCAGGTCTACACCACTACAATCACTTGAGCCATCTTCCACTTCATCTGGAGATCAAAGATGGACTGTGTCCGCAGGGACTCTCGGTAAAAAAACCCCCTGAAATTATGAGGGTGGGGGGGGGAGGATGTATCCAACGCTGCCCTCATCCTGGCAGCTGTGTGTAGACCCTCAGTACACAGACACACACTAAGTATCACCATGTACTGAGGTTCTAGCTGTCCCCAGTGTTGCAAAGGACAGTCAGGCCCCATTTATGTGGAATGCCCTGATAGTTGGACCATTCCATATCATCTGTCCCTCATGGAGAGATTTGCAAAGAGAAACACATTTGACCACAGTCTGTCGGGAAGTGGTCAGCTTGTAGTGCCCTTGAGACACTTTGGGAAAAGGAGAGGATGGATCCTGTCACATGGTTCCCTGAGCAGACTGTTAAAGTCATTTGGCAAAATGCCTCATCACCAGAACTTGCCCATTTCAAACCCTTATACATTACAGGAAAAGTTAGTTTCGCACCTGAGGCAGAAAAGAAATGAAAGGCTATGCTGATAGAGTGAGATGAACGGAAGTTTGAGGAGATGTTGTGTGGAGCAGTAAAAGGTCAACACAGTCAAATTGGGCTGAATGGCCTGTCTCTGCACTGCATATTCCATGTATCAGAAGCTCTTGAATGTTTGCACTCTGATCGAGAAATGAATTAAATTTGTTCTCCGACTTGCATCTTTTGTTCTAGTTCAGTGAAAATATACTCATTCACCATAAGCACATAATACATTCTCATTTTAATGCTGCAAATTAGACAGCTGGCATGCAAAAGAAAGCTTAGTAAATGGTGCAGTTTGCTTGCAAAGGATCAATTTACCACAGAAAAAGATTCAAGGATATAATGTGATGGCCCTTGCTTTCACTGTGCATGTCAGATTTGCTTCATTGATGAACTTCATTTAGTACCAATGTGCAAGGGATAAAGGATTGAGTTAAATACAAGAAGTTCTGCATAGTGCATTGTAGAGATGGCATGGATTGGAGGTAAATTATTCTCAATGCCATCAGAGTTACAAAATACTCCTCTTAAAAATGTCCATAGATCCAGTTTGTGTTTGCAGGAAGAATAATTGCAATATGAAGAGCAGAATAAATTAAAAGTTAATATACTGCAATTTCAGCACAGTGAGAGGTTGGATTATTCTCTTTAGATGCACATTGACAGCATTTCATGTTACGCTCTGTTCTTACAAATCATTCCTTAAATGTTTGTCTTTTTCAATTACAGAGCTGAAGTTCAATAATGAACTGTTATTGTACTTACTAGGGATAGTAGCTGTGATGTGGAGGTGCCGGTGTTGGACGGGAAAGGACAAGGTCAGAAATCGCACAACGCCAGGGTTATAGTCCAACAGGTTTATTTGAAATTACAGGCTTTTGGAGCATTGCTGCTTCATCAGGTGAAGTGAAGAAAAGCAAACAGGCACAGAATTTATAGGCAGAGATCAAAATATCTTACAAATGGCGTGAATAGAGTGTCAACAGGCTGAATAAGTGTCTGCAAGTGACCAAGAGTGTCCGACGGTGTGAGCAATGTGCCAGCAGCTGAATAACAAGCAAAGGGATGACCTATAATCCAATTAATTGAGGTGGAGAGATAGTTGCAAATTTAAAAATAAGGTGGTGCCGGAAACAAACAACAGTCGCATGTCAGGAGTCTAACCAAAGTAATAAATAATCCAAAACTGTACAAACTAGTTATAGTAGAGAGATCATAACAAATTATCAAGGTGATGATGTCAAAACAGGACAGGAAGAAAGAGTTTACAGATACAGAACAGTGTGCTGGGATCACATGTAGCATGACATGAACCCCAGATCACAGTTGAGGGTATGGAACTTGGCTATCAGCCTCTGCTTGGTGACTCAGCATTTTTAAATTAATGACAGCAGTTAAAAGAGAAGTTGAGGGTGAGGGCAAGCTCAGCCAAATGGAGGAGGGTGGTGGTAGATGGGGATGATTCAGGCTTTGCTCCAGGAAGAAGCTGAAAGCCCTGAGACCATTTGTTGGGGGATGTATGTGTGAAGGGATTGCGCGTCCATGATAAAGAGGCTGGAACCTGTAAACTGGAAATTCAGAAACTGGTGTAAAGCATTAGAGGAGTCACAGATGTGTGTGGGCAGGGACTGGAGCAGGGGAGAGAAGACTGAGACAAGACAGGAAGAGATGAATTCTGTGGGGCAGGAGCAGGCTGAAACAATGAGTCTGCCTGAACAGTCCTGTTTGTGGATGTTTGGAAGGAGGTAGAAGTGAGCTGTGTGGGCTGGGATACTATCAGCTCGGAGGGAGTCTGGAGGAGATCACTGGATGAAGTGAGGTTAGTTACCAGAGCTGATACAATGGACTGATGTGCCATAGTCCTGGGGAGGATAGGAGGAGGTATCTGAGAACTGGCACTCAGCCTCTGCAATGTAGAGGCCAGTATGCCAGACCACAACAGCACCACCCTTATCGGCAGGCTTAATAACAAAGATCTAAGCTCATGGAGTGCAGTCAGTTCAGGGGGAGCTAGGTTGGATTGGGTGAGGGGAGGGGCAGAGAAATTGAGGCAACCTATGTTGATCCTTGAACAGATCGTGTGCTGTAAAAGGCCAGAGGGAGGGGCCCAGGTGGGGGGACAGTGTTGGAATTGGGCAAAGGGGTCTGCAGAAGAAGAGTTTGACATCATGTCATGCCCGAAATTCGATAAGGATGAAGCTGAGGCCTTTGCTGAGTACAGAACGTTCAGTATGGGACAGCTGAAGGTTAGGAAGGATGATGAATACTCGACAGGAGGTGGGGGTGGGAGAGGGGATGGAGTCAGAGAGCAGGGCTTGGGGGGGGTTTGGCGACAGGAAGGTTCCACAGGGCCATGGGTAGACCTGATTTATTGCATCCCCCCTATGGGCCTTGATACCTGAAAGGAACAGAATAAGTTTATTTTTAGCGTGGCAAATGAGCCGAAGGCTGAAGTGGAACTGCAGCACGGTGCAATCCTGAGCCAGTGTGATGCGCTGCTGTCGGAGAAAAAGGTTGAGAGTGGTGCCGCATGGCACTGAGTGTGGATCTGAGGATGCAGCGAGAGCAGCTGTCCGTGGAATGTTGAACATCACCTGTGATCCTGGGAGGATTCAAAACATGAGGGATGCAACTTCAGTTGGAATCCACATGGGATGAGTCTGAGCCGGAGGCAGTCGCCAAGGAATGTGATATGGCTGTGGAAATAAGTTTCAGCAAACATCTGGTCAAACCCCACGAGCCAGAGTGAAATTAACTTTGGTGGACAAGAAGAAAGATTGGAACGGAAATCTCATCGGAGAGAGAAGCAGAACTTGTGGCAGAGAGTTAAATACAAAATAAAAACTGAAAGAACTGCAGAAGTTGTAAATCAGGAACGAAAACGGAAGTTGCTGGAAAAGCTCAGCAGATCTGGCAGCATCTATGAAGAAAAATCAGAGTTGACCTATCAGGCCCAGCGATCCTTCCTTAGATTGAAGAAGAGTTTCAGCCCGAAATGTTGACTTTCCTGCTCCTCGGATGCTGTCTGACCTGCTGTGCTTTTCCAGCTTCACCCCTATTGACTCTGTCTTCCAGCATCTGCAGTCCTTATTGCCTCCAAAATTATTCGCAACTGGAGCCTTGTTCTTTTGAGGTCCAAATCTCTAAACATCTTCAGTAAACATCCCTGTAGATGGTACTCAGTGCTGCCACTGTGCATGTGAGGTGGAAGGACTGAATGATGAAGATGGTGGATATGGTGCCAATGAAGTGGGGCTCCTCGTCCTGGATGAGGTTGAGTTTCTGAAGTGTTGGAGTTGCACTCATCCAGGAAAGTGAAGAGTGCTTTGTAAACAGAGGACAGGCTTTGAGAGACAGGAGATCAGCTACTCACTGCAAAATTCCCAGTCTGTTAATAACTTGTTCAGTTTCTACTCCATATTAATCCCCAGGACAGTGGGAGATTTAACATTGGTTATGCCATTGAATGCTGCTTAGTGAGATCAAGTTCTATTTTGATCTCAATCGTACATCGGGACTTGAAATTTTGATGTCGGCTCAAAATACTCAAATAATGCATACATTTGCATGTGATGCCTGGCTTTGTGATTGTAGCAGAGACAACAGTCCATTTTAACAGTGAAGATCACCTCCAAATCAGAGTGGTTTTGATAATGCATTAAGCATTTATATACTAATGTCCAACAGCATAATTTCAATTCCTCACAGAATATTGGCGATCAAGTTGTGAATATTATCTTCATTCCATGATTAAAGGAACAACTCTCAAGAGATGCTTTCACCAGATTTTAAAGGTCTTCTTTATTCATAGAGGAGTAATTAAATAGAACTGTCTATGAAACATTAATATTTTGGTTAGAAATTGAAAAAGAAAGACACAATAGGGATGTGCTGTATAGCTTTGATTTATTTCGATTACAATATCCCATGGGTTTGATGTGTTTGGAAAGATTGAAACCATTGTCTTCAGCATCAGTGCCACAACGAGAGTCACCCTGAGATGATTGCGGGGGCGGGGGGCAAATCATATAATGTAGGAGCCCCTACCCTGGGGATAAATCACACTGTGTAGCTCCCCCCCCACTCCCTGGGGATAAATCACACTGTGTACCCCCCCCACCTCCCCAGGGTAAATCACACTGTGTAGCCCCCCCCCAGGGTAAATCACACTGTGTAGCACCCCCCTCTCCCCAGGGTAAATCACATGGTGTAGCACCCTCCTCCCCAGGGTAAATCACACTGTATAGCCCTCCCGGGTAAATCACACTGGATAGCCCCCCCACCCTCCCCAGGGCAAATCACACTGTGCAGCCATCCCCTCCCCAGGGTAAATCACATTGTGTAGCCCCCCCCAGGGTAAATCACATTGTGTAGCCCCCCCCAGGGTAAATCACACTGTATAGCCCCCCCCCAGGGTAAATCACACTGTGTAGCCCCCCCCCAGGTTAAATCACACTATATAGCCCCCCCCAGGGTAAATCACACTGTGTAGCCCCCCCCCCAGGGTAAATCACACTGTGTAGCCCCCCCACCCTCCCCAGGGTAAATCACACTGTATAGCCCCACCCTCTCCCCAGGGTAAATCACACTGTATAGCCCCCCCTCCCCAGGGTAAATCACACTGCATAGCCCCCCCCTCCCCAGGGTAAATCACACTGTGTAGCCCCCTCCACCCCCCCAGTGTAAATCACACTGTATAGCCCCCCCTCCCCAGGGTAAATCACACTGCATAGCCCCCCCCTCCCCAGGGTAAATCACACTGTGTAGACCCCACCCCCCTTTTTTGGGGGTGGAAATCACATTTTATAGGGCCTCCCTCCGCCGGGGGTAAATGACACTGTGGAACTCCCCCTTTCCCCAGAGTTAAAACACACTGTGTAGCCGCCTCCCCCTCTGGGGGTAAATCACATTGTGTAGGGCCCCCCCGGGGTAAATCACATTGTGTCGGGCCCCCCCGGGATAAATCACATTGTGTAGGGCCCCCCCGGGGTAAATCACTGTGTGTAGGGCACCCCCCGAGGGTAAATCACATTGTGTAGGGCCCCCCCGGGGTAAATCACATTGTGTAGGGCACCCCCCGGGGTAAATCACATTGTGTAGGGCCCCCCCGGGGGGTAAATCACAGTGTGTAGGGCCCCCCTGGGGGTAAATCACATTGTGTCGGGCCCCCCCGGGGTAAATCACATTGTGTAGGGCCCCCCCGGGGTAAATCACTGTGTAGGGCCCCCCCGGGGGTAAATCACTGTGTGTAGGGCCCCCCCGGGGGTAAATCACATTGTGTAGGGCCCCCCCGGGGGTAAATCACTGTGTGTAGGGCACCCCCCGGGGGTAAATCACATTGTGTAGGGCCCCCCTGGGGGTAAAGCACTGTGTAGGGCCCCCCCAGGGGTAAATCACATTGTGTCGGGCACCCCCCGGGGTAAATCACATTGTGTAGGGCACCCCCCGGGGTAAATCACTGTGTGTAGGCCCCCCCCGGGGTAAATCACTGTGTGTAGGGCACCCCCCGGGGTAAATCACTGTGTGTAGGCCCCCCCCGGGGGTAAATCACATTGTGTAGGGCACCCCCCGGGGTAAATCACTGTGTCTAGGCCCCCCCCAGGGGTAAATCACATTGTGTAGGGCACCCCCCGGGGTAAATCACATTGTGTAGGGCCCCCCCGGGGGTAAATCACTGTGTGTAGGGCCCCCCCGGGGGTAAATCACATTGCGTAGGGCCCCCCCGGGGGTAAATCACTGTGTGTAGGGCACCCCCCGGGGGTAAATCACATTGTGTAGGGCCCCCCTGGGGGTAAAGCACTGTGTAGGGCCCCCCCAGGGGTAAATCACATTGTGTCGGGCACCCCCCGGGGTAAATCACATTGTGTAGGGCACCCCCCGGGGTAAATCACTGTGTGTAGGCCCCCCCCGGGGTAAATCACAGTGTGTAGGGCCCCCCCGGGGTAAATCACTGTGTGTAGGGCACCCCCGGGGTAAATCACATTGTGTAGGGCCCCCCCGGGGGTAAATCATAGTGTGTAGGGCCCCCCCGGGGTAAATCACATTGTGTAGGGCCCCCCCGGGGGTAAATCACATTGTGTCGGGCCCCCCCGGGGTAAATCACAGTGTGTAGGGCCCCCCCGGGGTAAATCACATTGTGTAGGGCACCCCCCGGGGTAAATCACATTGTGTAGGGCCCCCCCGGGGGTAAATCACATTGTGGAGCTAAACCCCCACTCAGGGCCAATTAGGTTGAGCAGCTTCTTTATGTAAAATAAACCTTGCTGCTTTTAGATGAAAGGAGAAATGAAATGAAAGGTCACACAGTGTCACTCTCTTCAAAGTCAAAACCCCCCAGGCCCAGGTTGCAGTTTCTCCTGGGTACGTATGATCGCAGTGTGTGACCCTATCAAAGCTCAGGGCCTGGGACGGTCTCCCAGTTTCGTCGTCCATCTGGGACCATCTTGGCCGGCCTGTTTCCGAATCAGCGATTCCTTTACCCTCTCTCGCTGTCATTCCAGTCAAAAGCAGTCTGCTTGTATCCCATCTCACCCAGAATTCAGGTCCACCTGAAAGATCACCCAGTTCCACCACCACCTAATTGCGCATAACAAAGTGTGGAGCTGGATGAATACAGCAGGCCAAGCAGCATCTTAAGAGACTGAGTTCATCCAGCTCCACATTTTATTATCTTGGATTCTCCAGCATCTGCAGTTCCCATTATCTCTTATAGCTAATGGCGCATGTCTGCTCCTAACCACAGCTCTTTGGCTAGTCCATGCCTTTGCCCCTCGAGTCTTGACTGTTCCATTGCTTTCCTGGCCAGCTGTCATCTTCCATTTTCTGCAAACATTAGCTCACGCACATTGCAGTTGCCTAAAGCATAATTTGTACAAAGTCTCTATCATTCCTTGTTGTTTACCGACCTGGAACTGACTCCCAGGACACAAGCACCAACTGGGGGTGGGGGGGAGCGGGATTGCAGGGGTTTGGTCTTCTCGTGCAGTAAGGTCGAGCCACTACCTCAGAGCTCCTCCAGGATTTGTTGACCAAGCAACGCATATTCATAACTTGTCCAAATTGGTTATCACACTGTAAATCCTTCCAATAAGCTGATGGTGAGTGGTGATGGTGGAGAGTTTATTCGTCAACCAGAATCTGGTAACTGAAAGCAGCAGTTTCCCCACACTTAAAAATCCCACGGCATAGGTTCTTGCTTTGAGCAGGGGTTCTTCTCATTCTGAGGAACTACCACAGAAACACGCCAGTTTTAGAAATCTCATCTTCCTGTTCCAGCCTATCTACATGCACACTTCTCCACCTCTCTCTATGAGCTCCTCCAACCTTAAAGTCCATTTCTGGTCCGTTATGAAAACCTGAATCTCTTAATATTTCTAACGACAGTGTCCTTCTCGATCACTGTGAACTGGGCATCATGTACCTCCTTGGTAAAGACAAATAGCAAGTATTAACTTTGTTTCTTCTACTTGCACCTTTACCATCCCTGTTCTTACACTTGCACATTTTAATCAGTCCTGCCTAACCCCACACCGCCCCTATCTAAGACCTTCCCTTTTTTAATCACCCTGTCCCCATGCCTTGTCGCTAATTGCTTCAAACCTGTTAAATTGCAAATGTGATGTGAATAATGACTTGTAATGTCATCTTGGATTCTCACTCTTTACATACGTGTTACCAGACCCGCTGAGTTTTTCATTGTTTTCTGTTCAGATTTCCACCACTCTCAGTATTTTAAATCATATTTTCCTAGTAATTACAACTGTAAAAAATCTGTTCAGACATGCTATGACATTCCTCTAGGAAGGTAAGACTTGAACCTGGAACTTCTGGCCTGGGGTGGAAGACTACCACCCTGCCACAACAGCCAATTCTGAATATAAGATCCCAGCATTTCTCACATGGTATCACATGATCCTAATGCAGAAACACTAGATACATCTAGATTTTGATTGTTCACTCCCTAATGGAACCCAAAACATCTGTAAACAGAACATTGTTCCTGCTAAAGCAGCTGAGAGAACATGTTCAGACAAATAGGAAAGGTATTTATACAAAGGCGTCTCTCATTGTCACGTGAAGACGAAGTTGGTTATAAAACCCATGCTGTACAAGAACAGCATAAAACATCCACTGCCAATACTCAATGTGCCACACCTCGCTTTTGTTCCCAGTGTGTAGCATGAATAAAATTCAAATCTGAACAATATATTCTCCAGAAGCATCAATCAGTGATTAATAATGGCCTGTTTCTGGGAAGTGCCCGCTAAAGGGCAGATAAGCATACTGATCAAACATGACAAATATATTTGCCTTGAGCCTTGTTCTGAGCTGGGATTGTAAGGTCAGAGTTTTGACTCAGGTTTATTATTAAGGTACTGAAGATCTGTCAGTTATAGACTCATTGAGTATTACAACATAGAAAGAGGCTCTTCAGCCCATTCTGTTTCTAACAGTATTCAATAATTCATTTATTTCAGTCCCCATTCCCAACATAGGGCCTGTAACCTTGTATGCAATGACATTACAAGTATTCTTCTAAACAATTCTTAAATGTTGTGATGGTTTCCTGCATCCACTCCTCTTTTAGGCTGAAAGTTTCACATTACAATAAAAGTCTTCCTTAAATTCAACCTCTGAACCTTCTGCCATTTACCTTAAATCTATGGCCTCTCGTTATTAACCTCTCAACTAAGGGGTGCAATTCTCCCTAGCTATGCCTCTCATAATGTTTTTGTTCTGAGGAAAACTATCCCAACTATCCAGCCTCTCCTCATTGCTCAAATGCGCCATCTCAGGCAACATCCTGGTGAATCTCCTCTGCAGGGCAATCACATCCTTCCTACAGTGTGGAGACCAGAACGGTACACAGTACTCCAGCTGTGGCTTTATGTTTAATTTGCATCTGTTCTGCTCTTTGCACATACACATTTCGGTGACTGGTCAAGATAAATAAATGGCTCTAGTACAGGAATGCTGTAGCTCCCAGTTCTTCAATCAGTGATATAGATTTGGTTAGAAATTTTCATTACAGAAAAAGTAATGAACTATGTATGCGCTGCCAAGAAATGGAAGATTGGTTCAAAATATGATCAGAATTTTTAGAGCGTCCATATATTCTCCCTCATACTTCTAAGTATCCCAATGTGATACATCAACTGTTGAATGATAACCTGGTCCTTTCCTCTTCAAATGCCAGCGGCAGAGATGTTTTTTCAGATTCTTTCTGTTCAGATTCTTTCTCCCACCACTCCATCCCCATTCAAGCTTACACGGAGAAATTGACATGTGCAGTAAGTGATAATCTGCAAATAAGCCCAACCTCGGATGGCCTGTAAGAGCTTCTGATATGCTTTGCTCTGTGGTACCATGTATCATTCATCCAAGTTTAGTCTTTAATAAAGGCCATTTCTCGGTATTAGCCACCGAGAAATAGCTGCAAATTGTTTTATTTATGCGCTGTTTCAAATACTTTTCACACTCCATGCTTTTCTTAAATAGCTTTTGCTCCTTGGTATTTTCCTCAGGTTCTTCCGCTTCTGCATCTGAATGCAAGGACTACTGCACAAAAGCTAATTGTTAACTTTTAACAACAATTTTAGTTGAAAGGAATCATATTATGCATCATAACCTGGTTCAGGAATGATTTTCTTTGCTTTGAGATCTGAAACAGTTGCTTGATTCTGACTGGTCAAGTTTTCCTTGAAGTTATTTAGTTTTAGATTGTGTGGTTCAACCAAACCATTTAATGGAGTGCTTTGATCTTAGAGGGAAAAAAAAGCCCTGGCTGCTGTTTGCTGTCCAGACGTGCCTGCAACTGCTTATCTTTAAGACGATTTAGAAATTTAATCTGTTGAAATATTGAAATTGGCCCATGATTGAACAGACTTTGTAAATAGTTATAGAACTGTATTTGTGATGGTGATGACTGCAGTTAAGCTGCTGCAGTCTTGATGTTGCTGATCTGCATGAGTCTAGAGTAACCCCTTTCTTTGTAAATGATTCTCGTGAAATAGTATGTCAACTCGTGCAAAATACTAAACACATGAAATGTCAACATGGTAACTTTATGGAATTGTTTCAACTATATTTAAACAGTCCTTGGATAAGCATATGGATGATGATGGGATAGTGTAGGGGGACGGGCTTAGATTAGTTCACAGGTCAGCGCAACATCGAGGGCAGAAGGGCCTGTTCTGCGCTGTAACATTCTATGTTCTATGTTCTATAAAAAAATATCTGCTTTTTGCTAACATTGACAAGACACAGGAGATCCTAGAACAATTTGTGTGCTAAGCAGCAACAGATAAGCCAATAGGAGATGATTTAAAACTTCATTCTTGGGGTGTAATTGTCACTGCACTGACCCAGTATACCACTGTCCTTCCCAGTTGCCCTGAAGGAGGTGGCGATGAGCTTCCTTCTTGACCCACTATAATCCACTTGTTGAAAGTACAGTCAGAACACTATCCTAGTTTCATTTCTTTGTTGAGACAATTTAAGAGTTTGATGTAACGGAGTGGCTGGCTATGCCATTTCAGAGAACACATAAAGTTTAATCATATTTATTCATTGATGGATGTGGGTGTCACTGTCTGGACCAACATTTATTTCCCATCCCTAATTGCCCACAAGGCAGCTAAGAGTCAAACAAGTCTGTTTTTTCTAAAGAGCATTGGTGAAGCAGATGGGGTTTTTACAACGAGGAAGAACTATGGATGCTGGAAATCAGAAACAAAGACAAAACCTGCTGGAAAAACGCCAGGTCTGACAGCATCAGTGGAGAGAAAGCAGAGTTAATGTTTCTGGTCCTGTGACCTTCTTCAGAAGTGGTTGTAGCTGGGAAAAGGTTGGTATACATGCTGAAGATGGTAGGGGGAATAGGGGGAAGGAGTAAATGATAGGTGGGACACAGAGAGAGAGAGACATAACAGTGATTGGACAGACAAGGGAGTGGGTGAAGACCAGCCTGGGAGAATGAATAGCCGCTAATGGGGATCATTCGTTACAGACAAAGGGTTATTTGTGGTAGCAACCCATGTGATGACAAGGAGTTGTGTGTGGGGGTTTGCCTAAGGACATGAGAGAAGGTAGTCGGGCTTTAAAATTGTTGAACTTGATGTTGAGCCCAGAAGGCAGCAGGGTTCCCAAATGGAAAATGAGGTGCTGTTCTTCCAGCTTGCACTGAGCTTCACTGGAGCACTGCAGCAAGCCCGAGACCAGAGATGTTGGTGAAGGCACACAACAGTGTGTTGAAGTGGCAGGGAACTGGAAGCTCAGAGTCACTTCTGTGGACAGAACATGGGTATTCTGCAAGTAAGTCAACGCTTCGTTTCTCCAATGTAAAGGAGACCACATTGTGAACAGCGAATAGAACATAGAACAGTACAGCACAGAACAGGCCCTTCAGCCCATGATGTTGTGCCGACCGAAAAATGTAGACTAGATTGTGGGAAGTGCAGGTAAAGTGTTGCTTCACCTGGAAGGTATATTTGGGTCTTTGGGTACTGGGACGGAAGAGGTAAATGGGCAAGTGTTACATCTTTTCTGATTGCAGCGGACGGTGCCGTGGGAGTGTGGGGACATGTTTGGAATGAAGAAGGAGCGAACAAAGGGTTTCCCAAAGGGAACAGTCAGCAATGAATGTTGACAAGGTGGGGGGGGAGGGGGGAATGCATGTCTGGCAGTGGCATCTCACTGGAGGTGGCGGGACTAGCAGTTAATGATGCTCTGCATGTCACTGTTGGGATGGTAGGTGAGGAAGAGGGCGAGTCTATCACTGTTACAGGAGGGAAGAGAAGGAGTGAGGGCTGCAGTGTGGGAGATGGGTCAGACCAGGCTAAGGGCCCTGCCACCTAAGGTGCTGGGGAATCCTTAGTTGAGGAAGAAGGTGGACAGTTATTTAATGGTCATCATTAGACATTTAGTTCCAGTTTTATTTTTAAATTCAAATTCCACGAGCTGCTGTGATTCAAATCCAGGTCTCTAGAGCATTAGCAAGGTCTTTGGATTATGAACCTGGTGACAATAACCTTATGCTACTAACTCCCTCCCATCAATGCTTGGAAATAGCTTGGTGGACAACAGTCAGGATTATGGTCCTTGATAGCCAAACACAACAGTCACACTAATGTTAATCCTTGGGCATAAAAGGAATGAAGGGTTGGGGATAGGATAGTAAAAGAGAATTGAGGTAGACATTCAGCCATTATGTATTGAATGGGACAGCAGGCCCAAGGAGCTGAATTCCTATTTCATATGTTCTTATGACACAGCCTACATCAGATGGTCTGCTGCCACCTCAGACAGCAGACTGACTTCACTGGACGTTAGAAAACCAAAAGCTTACACACCACATTTGAGAGAGAGTTTGAGGAACAATGGGTGGCTGATTAAATAATGCTAACATCACTAGACTAACAATCCTGACCTCAGGCTAATTTTCTTGGAACCTGCTGTTATTAAAAGCTTGCTCAATGGTAACTGTCATCAATTTCTAAAAAAAATCACTTGTAGGATCTGGGCATCACTGGCTCGAAAAACATTTCTTGCCCGTCCCTAGTTGTCCTTGAGAATGTAGTGATGAGCTGCCTTCTTGAACCGCTTGTCACTAATAGTTTGCTAATGCCGCTGAGAGAGTGAATTCAGCCATCCCTACCTGGTCAGGCCTACATGTGACTCCAGACCCACAGCAATGTGGTTGACTCTTAAGTGCTCTCTGGGCAATCAGACATGGGCAATAAATGCTGCCTAGCTAGCTACACCCACATCCCATGAACAAGTAAAGAAAAACCTGGAGTTGGGTGTTCATTTCAAATGATTTTCATCACTCCTAACATTTGCAGTTTGATAGGATTAAGAAAATGGCGTTATTATGTTCTCTGACAATATAGTCGGACTGGTTTTAACCCATGTTTCTGAAGATACCTCAGCAACACACTGTTAGATGGGCACACATGTTTTCATCTTCAGTCAGTTAAACAAAGCACAAGGCTGCCTGAGACTAGTTGATACCTATACACTCAAAGCAGGTGACTTTGTCAGAGGTATGAAAACAAACACGCTTTCCTACTTTCTGATAGTGTTTCAAATCAAGTTCATTGTCTGCAACAATTTAGGTGTTGTTACCATTGAAACGATGTTTAGGTTTTTGGTTTGATCTGTTACAAAGGAGCAACCGACCAGTCACTCCCTCCATCTTCGACATGTTGAAACAACAACTTGTATCTGCATACCACCTCAATGTCATGAAACATAGCAAGACACTCCACAGGAATCAGGCCACTATTGCTGAGTCACAAAGAAGATATAAAGATGGAAGCGATTAGGTTTAAGGAGAGGGAGTTTGAGAGAAGGAATTATTTTATAGTTCATGGCTATATGGACATCAATGGTTAGTTCAGTACTTATTGCCCAGAGAGCATATGGAGTCAACCACATTGCTGTGGATCTGGAGTCACATGTAGGCCAGACCAGGTAAGGATGGCAGATTTCCTTCCCTAAAGGACATTAGTGAGCCTGATGGGGTTTTACAACCATTGATTGCCATTTGGATGGATACTATGGTCCTCATTTATTCCAGAGTTTGTTTGTCACCTCCTGTCATTGTGGGATTTGAATCTCTATTCCCATCCTGGGGTTCTGAGACATTGGCACTACATTTCCACTTCCCCTAATTCCAGAGTTTGAGTCCCACGCAGCTGAAGACATGGTCAACAGTGGTGTTGCAATGATCATCACAGATACCCAACAGGCCGGAATTGTAGTGGTGCAGATATCTCAGAGGGTTGTGGGGCTGGAGGAGATTACACAGTAAGAAAAAGGGCAAGGCTACAGAGGGATTCAACAGCAAGCATGAGAATTTAAGATGTTGCAAGACAGTACATAAGAGGTTTAATGAGAAATATGTCATGCCGCACCAAGGTTGGAGGTCTGAGAGAAGATGAACAATAGCTTGGTCAGAGATTGAGGTTTAAAGGAAGAATGATATGTGTTTAGAACTGAATTCTCTCACTTAATCTATCCTGACCCATGCTACTCAATCACTTTGTGCTTAATCCCCGTTACCTAGCTAGTTAATAACGGTTTAATGATTTGTCACATACAGATCGGTCATCCTTTCTTCTTTAGATTGTTTAGGCTTTAACTATAGAGAGAGATTCAAATCGCACGTTTAAATCTGGTAGGTGATCACGAACAGAGCTCACTGAACTAAGAGATATTTTCCCTTCAAGGCAAGAAACTTTTGAACGTGTACATTCACAACTCCATGTTCTACCCAGATGTGGTTCACAGTACGTTGCTAATTTCTTCTGACACACTGTGAACAATTCCCAAGAACCTTTTGAACCCAATCTCAGGACAATTCTTTCAATAAACAAAAGGCAATTACTAATGACCCTTTACAGCTGCCTTTGTTACGACCTTATTTCCAATAAATTCCTATGTAAATTAAGACATCTGCAAATAACTAGGACACTCCTACTGTGTGCCAGCCCAGTTTAAGATTGCAAATCGCATTCTAAATAAAATGCTTTAGATTTGCCCAAAATAAACCATAATTACTGATTCATTTGATAAAATTACTAAACATTGTACCTTGCCCAATGTTTCTATTCTATACGCAAACAAAAAAACACATAATTGAATCTGGGACTATGCAGAGATATTTAACACTCTGTTTAGCTTGCTTTAGTTCACCAGCTTGTGGATTTATGGTCCTTTCAGAACCCAGAATGTAGCTCTTCAGGAAGCATATCATTATATATGTAGCTCTTTAAAAGGTTGCTACAGCCACCTGTACTTTGGTTTCAGGGGAGCGACGCACCACTTGAGTGTGTGGACACAGTTAGTATAATGTGTAGGATTGGGAGTGTGGTCTAGATAACAGGTTCGGTAAAGTTCCCATTGCCCAGAATTCTCACTCGTACAGGAGTCATTTTCTTCGCTTTGGGAACTTATTGTTTGGTTGCATCTTGTGCTCTCCATGTGTTCTCCTCCGCCAGTGGTATTTATGAGCGGTCCTATTCACACATACATGAAAGTAACCAGCGTACCTTCCCTGAGTATGCCATCGATTGGGGAGGTTACTGTACTCAACTTCCACCTCTCAGTGAAGTGGATGTGCAGAGACATCGGGATCTAGAGAGCAGCAAAACACTGTGTGGTTGATCACTGATGATTTAGTCTGACTTGTCAGTCAATAAAGGATTATGAAGTTTCAGAGTTAATGAATGAAAGTGTTCCTCACCCTGAAACATTTCAAAGCTAGATTGCAGTAATCAGAGTGACAGACACCCCTTACCTACAGCCCAGAGATGTCTAGAATTTAGTTCTTTGACTGTGACCTTCACATCACACTGACTGACACACAAGTGAATGTTCAATCCTGATAGTAGAATTGAAACTAGCTTCTTAACCTCTATCCTTGTGCATCCTTCAAAGGGAAAAGCACAAAAGGTGTCAGCAGTTTGGGGTATAATCCACAGGGGTTATCTTGCTGTTAAACAGGGAGTTGTTAGGCTCTCAGATATAACAAAGTGTGGAGCTGGACGAACACAGCAGGCCAAGCAGCATCTTAGGAGCACAAAAGCTGACGTTTCAGGCCTAGACCCTTCATCAGAAAGGCCCTCGTCATTTTTGTCATCCCAAGAGATCAGTCTGATCTTGTGTCAAGTTTGTTTGACACCTCTAGCTATTATATACCATCGGTACACAGAATTGGTTTACACTGGCAGTTAGTCAGACTCTGCGGCAGTGCTCTTTTAAAAGGTGTGTTTTGGAGTTGAGGTCTAAAAATGCCCCAAATATTTTGGGGTTCAAATGTATCGTCACATCAATGGGAATGAACCATATTTCAGTAGCTGCATCGCAGAGCAATAGTGAGAGAAGGAAAGGAAATGAATATGTAACAGTAAAGGCTGGAAGACTTTTGGTCTCTTTGTTCCCTTATCATCATCTTCAAAGTCAGCATTGCTGATAAAACAAATCAGCGAAGCATCCATCACCAAGAACTCAATTTCAGTACTGCTGAGGATACAGGACATTAACTGAACAGTCATAGAGTCAGGTTCAACTGCAACAACTCAAGGACTCTACGAACTATTTAAACTATACATTCCTATTGTTACCAGACTCTCTCCCTTTATAAAAAATCATAAGATCTGGGCATTTGCTTGATGTCATATGTTATTGTTTTTCTACAGGTTAGTAAGTAATAAAATTTCTTTCACTCAAGGAAACCTTGAAATTGGCTCATTAACTTTGACTAGTTCTACAGTTCAGTTGAAGTGTGGTAGAGCTTCTTGCTGAAAAGAAATAAAATATTTATTATGACTAACCAATTGAGAGGTATGAGAAGAGGGGAGCCATGTCACCCCTCCTCAGGTACTTAATACATTGGTTTTCAAGATTATGAAGGGTCAGGATAAGATAGATAGGGATTGAAGAAAGAGTCATTCACAACGTTTGGTAAGGTTAATGAGCAGATAATCACAAAAAAAAGACTTCAAAGATTTGAAAAAAATATATCAGCAGAACAGATAGAATGTGTAATTCTATGGCACAAACTGCCTAGGAAGCAGAGCCCATAAACTCCTTAAGTAGTTTCTTGAACAAAGGATAATAAAGCACATGAAGTGAGACTGGAATTGGAGCAGATGGCCAAACAATTTGACTCTATGCAGTAACAGTTTATAAATGAAATTAAATGGTAGTCTCACTGATAGCTATGTTGGACTAAAGTTCATTATATTGCAATGTATTTTTGTTTTCATGAAATATCACAGTATTGTTACTGTGAATAGTGGAGTTGTATTATTTAATCAGAAATGCTGGAATTTTGAGTCTTGGTGTTGCTGATCTTTTACAATTTGTTTTAAAGAAAGCTTTGGTTTTCTCTGAAGGAAGGGTCACTGGACTCAAAACATTAATTCTGGTTCTCTCCACAGATGCTGTCAGACCTGTTGAGTTTGTCCAGCAATTTCTGTTTCTGTGTGATTCACACCTCTAGCATCTGCAATGCTTTGTTTTATCATACCGCCTTCCTCTTGTTTCTCTTCATTCCTGTGTTTAACAAAGAACATGACATCCTTCTTTCAAAAATAAAATCACTCACAAGAATGTTTTAGATGACATTAGTTGCGGTATAATTATTATCCAGGGCGTCAGGAAGAGCAGCTCTTTGTCACGTTATGCCTTGGGATCATTTAAGTTACTTGAGGCGGCATATAGTTCCTTGACTTTTATTATTCCTTTTCTTCTTTGGTGAACTATTAAAGTATTTCTGATTTCTAACATGTGCAGTTCTTTGTTTTTTTTTTAACTAAAAAGTGTCAGTTTAGTTTTGCTTCAGATTTGAACTGAGATTTGAACGCTACTTCGAAAGATAAAGGTAACTCTGCTGACAGCCACACCATATTTAAAGGCAGGAGCACCTAAAGTTTTACATTAGATATAAGGCTTTTCTCCGGACTGCAAATACTTGAAAGGCAACCATCCCTGGCCTATATGATCTACACCAAAATAGTTTCTTTTTAATCCCTTATTTTTCCCAAATGCATTAGCTGGTGACAGAAAACGCAAGGAAACACGCAGAGGAAATAACGAATGTCATGGAGGAATCAACAACTAGCACTTGGATTAATAGTGCGTATAGCATATCAGAGATTTGTAGCATTAAACCCGCTGTTAACTTTGCATTAAAAAAAAGCTATATGTGCAACATATGATTCAAAGTTATACAAGTGCTTTGGTAGCATCTGCACTACTCGGGTGTGAAATGTGTGGAGATAGTTAAAGAACTGGAGGCCATGCAGCCCATTCATTTACATCTGTCCTTTTCATTGTAGAATTCCTCTAGTGAGGAAACAGGCTCTTTGGCCCAACAAGTCCACACTGACCCTCAAAGCATCCCATCCAGACCCATCCCCCTCTCACCTACCTAATCTACACATTCCTGAACACTACAGGCAATTTAGCATGGCCAATCCACCCAGCCTGCACATCTTTGGAATGTGGGAGGAAACCGCAGCACCCAGAGGAAATGCACACAGACATGGGGAGAACGTGCAAACTCCACACAGACAGTTGCTTGAAGGTGGAATCAAACCTGGGTCCCTGGCGCTATGAGGCAGCAGTGCTAACCACCAAGCATTGTGCCACTCACAATTCTCTGCAATACCATTTCAGCTGGTACCATTCCCTGTCCTTTATCCCAAAACCCTGCAAATCTTTTCTCTCTAAGTGGTTACTCAATGCCCTTTCACAAGTCTCTCTCAGGCTGTTGTGAAGATTTATATTAACACAAAGGAACTTGGATTCAAAAGTGGATGAAAAATGGAAATTAACTTTCAGTTCTGTGAACATAGGAACTAGTAGGTAATTTAACACAGTCATGACTGATCTTATCCTGGTCTCAACTCCACTTGCCTGCCTGCTCCCAACAGTCCTTTATCCCGCTTCTCATTGGAAACATATCTATCTCTTTCTTGAATCGGTTGATTGATTCTGCCTCCAGTGAACACTGGGGCAGTGAGTTCCACAGATTCACAACCATCTGAGATGTAGTTTCTCCTCATCTCAGTTTTGAACCTGAGGAAGGGTCACTGGATCTAAAAGGTTAACTCTGCTTTCTCTCCACAGATGCTACCACAGCTATTCCCAGGAATTTCTGTTTGTTTTTGTTTCTGATTTCCAATAACCGCAGTCCCTTCAGTTTTGAACCTACCCCTTCTCACTCCATATCTATACCATGTTGTTGTAGGCTACCTCATTAGGGGGAAACATCTGTTCAACATCCATCTTATCTGAAACTGACCTTTATACAGATCTGTCAGAATATCATTTGGAACAGGGAATTAAAGACAGCTTTCCAAGAAAACACCTGACTAAATATCCCAATCACCTGCCTGGGAGGTTAATTGCTGAATGCTCACAACATTACATTTTATGATCCACAGATACAGAGTCAGGGCCTACTACCACATTGAGTTCCGCAGAAAAGTAACACCAACAGAAGGACAGTTTTCTTTGGTTTCTCTACAAGTCTCCATTCTGAGAGATTTAGAAATAAATTCCATGCTATCAGAGCTGGCAAGAAGTGCTAAGGTGCTTCAGCAGTCTAAGGAGAAGGCATAGAAAGAGTCTGAGAGTTAGTCTGCATTCATGTGTCTCAGACAAAGACAGAGAGAATTGCATCCAGTGATTGTGCAACAATTCAGCGTGTAAGAAATTCTGAAGTGATGATATTTCCCTGAGGTTGATTGTCTGTAAAGGATGTTGCTGGGAACAATTTTCGCTAAGATTTTCTAAATTGTCTTATATCATCACCTTCAAAAATATTTTTGTGTTTAATCAAATTTGACATTCTTTTGTTAAAAATACATCAGCACGTGGTCTATTCCAGATAAGGCCAGCTGACAGAATAGATTCATCAGTCTAGGCTACAATTATAGCTGAAAAGCAGGGGTGGAAAACGCTACCTCACCCAAGTATCGTGTGCGCATATTCAGTGATTGCAATTTGGTTACTATGGTGGTCAAACAGAAAAAAATCCTTATAATCTATCAAGCCAGGTTTTACTCTCGGATTGGACTTTTCTGGTATTACAATAGTATGTTCCACATCTCAACTAAACACTGAGGAAGGGTCACTGGAGCCAAAACGTTAACTCTGTTTTCTCCTTCACAGATGCTGCCAAACCTGCTGAGCTTTTCCAGCAACTTTGTTTTTGTTCCTGATTTACAGCATCCGCAGTTCTTTTGTCTTTTTTAACTGTGGAAATGCTTTCTTTATGTTGCCTATTTTCTAAAAGTAGTGCGTACTTGCCCCAATTCTGAAGATTAGAATTTCCATACACCTGGCAAAAGGCAATTGAACAAACATGGCCTTTAGAAATATTTTAAACTTTATTTTGTAAGTACTGAGCCAGTTTAACAGCTGCTCCACACTACTTATGAGCAATGACAAATGGTCAACAAGTATACCATAAAATGTATCATAATTTTTGAATGAATTTATTTTGGTCTGTTAACAGTTTGAACTTGCTAAAAATGTACCTAAAAGGAATCAACAGTTACACATTCTTAGTCAGACTGACCATGAAGGGTCTAGGCCCAAAATGTCAGCTTTTCTGCTCTGAAGATGCTGCTTGGCCTGCTGCATTCATCGAGCTCTACACTATGTAGTTAAGATGTTCCAGTTCTATACTCCATTTACCCTAATTTTCCACCGTAACATTACCATATTTGATGAATCCAAATTCACAACATTGCCATTGAATGAATAAACACAAAACCTCTCTGGGTTTCTGGTCCAGTTCCAGCATGAGGATACCACGCCTCCAAAAAAATAACAGGCACTTTTTGGCTGGGGGGCTATTTACATTTAAAGCTGCATCGATGCTGTCCAGACCTATTCCAGACAGGACTAATAGACAGAGCAGATTTGCTCAGTCTGGGCTACAATTATAGCTGAAAAACACGGGTGGAAAGTGCTAACTCATTCTGGAGTACATTCCAAATAGCACAGTTCAACAAGGGGCAGCAGTGGTAAGCACTGCTACCTCACAGCACCAGGGGCCCGAGTTCAATACCCCCCTTGGGCAAATATCTGTGTGAAGTTTGCATATTCTCCCTGTATCTGGGTGGGTTTCCTCCCAGTGCTCCAGTTTCCTCCCAGAATCCGGAGATGTGCAGACTGGGTGGACTGGCCAAGCTAAATTGCCCATAGTGTTCAGGGATGTGCAGGTTGAGTGGGTTTGGGGAATGGGTCTGGGTGGGATGCTCTGAGGGTCAGTGTGGACCTGTTGGGCCGAAGGGCCTGTTTCCACAATGTAGAGATTCTATGAAAATGCACACATTTTGGTCCTGCAGAACAGACACCTTTAACACACCTGAGGATTATCATTATTTACCCAACGATCTCTATATGTTTGGAATCAATGAGGATGCTGCAGTGAAGTGAGTGTATACTAGAGTTGTTAGAAATTTACCTTGGTGGGAAGGTTTGTCCGTTTCTTTTTCAATATAGTCAGTGATGGTTGAGGAAGCCGGTTGTGGATCATAGGTTTCTTTTAGTAGGTCAGGTTAATAAATCGCTGTCGAGTTATATCTTGTTATGCTGATGCCTCGCAATGTTTTGTGATGCTTACAGCTGTGTGCTTGCTCTATGCTGAGAGCAGTGAGTGCAGCTGTTCAGTTTATTTTCAAAACGCCACCTCCTCTACCCTGTAGGGAAATAGTTATAGCTGGCTGTCATTGTATCTATGGGGCATGAATCCAGCATTCCAGTGACAATGTGCTAAACCAACTTGTCAAAGAAAACTCAAGTGTGAGAATAACTAACCAAGGCAATAAGTTTCAGGGTTAGTTCCAATATGTAGCTCGAAAACTGGCAGTTATGAGCTGAGAGATAAAATGTGTTGAGGCATCAGGTTAATGACCTTTCATCAAGTTTTGACAAAGGTTCACAATGTGTCTTAGTTAATGGAAGCTGAATATTCCCAATTTTTAGTTTTAAACAAAAAAATCAAAATTTGACCCCCAGTGAAAAGGGAATGAGCTAAAACAGGAAGATTAAATAAGTTTATACTCCAGAATTTTTTAGTTTATAAAATTTGAAGTTACATAGATTAAGGGTAGTCCAGATAATGATCTAAAATATACAGAACCAATAAAGTCAGAGTGTTGAAATTTACTTAATTTACAACAGGTAAAGTATTTCTTTATTTCAATAATTTATCACTTTTCAAATAATCTATTAGGAAAGTCAAGAGAGTTATTATCAGGACCATTTAAAATATAACTAGATACTTAATAGAGAATTAATGTACTCCAAAGGTGAAATTCCATAAGCCAAATAACAATTTCCCATTCTTTATATTTTATTAACCAAGCCATGATAAATACAGAAACAAAACATAAAAATCTGGGTCACACACATTGAATAATGAATCCATAAGTATTCAAGTTGTGCACAGCACATTCAAACCATGACTATTATAAACTTAAGGCATACTGGATAGTTTCATTACATGGATTCAAAACGCAATGTTTCAGTGACGGCTACATTTGGTCACTCTATTACAACCGAGCACAAGTCCCAAAAGCCACGTTTGCCTGGTTAATGCATGCATTTAACAGCAAACTAGTTAGGACTTAACATGGCATCAACATTAATCCCATTTAATTAAAACGAGACGCCAGACATGTAAATGTTGTGGTGCAACTCATTCTGCCACACCCCTGAAATTCATCTGATACAGCATGTTTGAAGAAAGAACAGTGAGGAACATAAATTCCAATGTGCCAAATTAAAATATGTACAAAAAGAAGAACCTTTCAAAGATTTAATCATTAAAAAACATTGGGTTTTGCATTCCACCACAGTAACCTCTTCAATACCTCTCCCCTTTCAGCTGTTTATCCTTTAAATTTGGAGTTTGGTTTCGAGATTTCCACATTTTTTTCTGGCAAATCATCCACACTTTTGCTCCCTCCATGCTCAATTACAATGGCAACTTTTGCCTTTGATCATCAACTTCCTCACTGCAATGTGTAGTCAAACACACATTCAAAACTGGAGGAGACTTAGTCCAGTTGCAAATGGTGCAACAATGCCATGGTAAATGCAAATGCTTTTCATTTACTGTAAGTCTAGTAAACGCTGAAAAGACTTTCTTACCACAGTTTCAAATCTTCCAAAGCTACATTAAAGATGGTCTTCGGTAAAATTGCAATTATCTAGTTATTAACATTGATTTCAGATGTTAAAATGGCATGCTCAAGCTGACTGCACATTAATGTGGTAAAAATATTACAAATCTCTGGTCATTTTCTGTTTCTAGGATAACTGTGTAACCAATTGACAACACCATCCCATACACAATGAGGACAGGCGGAAGGCTTGAGAAATCACAGTCTAGGCCACAGTTTTAATCTAAACCAAAACGCAGTTGGCCATTGCAAATCCATTTTAATCATCACTTTAATCAATAATTACATAAAATGCTGCTTAATTTTCTCGTGAAATCCAATTCTCTGGGTAGTCAGGGTCTTCGCCAAGCGACTTAGAAACATGAGAAAAATGGTCATCGACATCACAATGACATAATGACTGATACTGCAATAAAGAAAAGATCAATTAATTTATTTGACTGCATAATTTCGAAGAGACAACATTGTTTTTGCACTTAAGCTACCAAATCTGACTAAATGTTTCTGCTGTGGTGGTTTTTATAGGTGATGTGAAGCATTAATAGTGACCTACCATGCATCTTCCATGCTTGCTGAAAGCAGG